>NC_071988.2:14720000-15050000 GCF_028885655.2 Pongo abelii
TTGCTTTAGGGCTTTAAGAAATGTTTCTCAGTTTTTTTGCAGATTATGAAATTCCAAACCTCCAGAAGGAAAAAATTACACGAATCGAGATCTGGGTTATGCATGAAATTGGGGGACCCAATGTGTAAGTTATGGTGATATTGATGATGATAATTATGCAAGTTTGTTTTTCTTGTATATGATATGATCAAGTTCGTTTAACATTTTCAGCTCTTCAACTGGGTCTTGAATAACTGGTTAAGAAAGCTTTTATGATCCACATTTTCTGGGAAACCACATGAGTTTACATGTAAATGCAAACTTAAACTCATTCTTCTCAGCAGTAAAGAGCACTGCTGGCACAAACTCAAGATAAAAAAGTTAAAGTGATTTGGTTTAAAGACAAGCCAACGAGGCCACAGCCTAAATAAAGCTGGACAGCCATGATGGAGCTTCAGAAGCAAGCTGAGGCCTTGTCTTTCAGAACAGTCCCTCCGTGCTACATGGAGGAAGGTATTACTAACCCCAAGGAGTGCAGGTCCCATTGAAAGTGTTTAGGAGAACTTCAGTGAATTCCCTGTGTCCGTGTCGGCCCCCAGGACCTTCTAAGACTCACCATATAAAGGGTTATTTTTCCCATCTCTTAGGCAATAGATTGTGATAAATTTGCAAACTACTTAATTACGTAAGTTATACCAAGATCTGCATTCCCCTTCTCAGAAGACAAATTATACTTATTTTTGCATGCATGAAAAACATGTATCGTTGGTCTTATTTTTGTGAGAAGTTGCTCTCTCTAGAAGTTATACTTGCTTGTTGTTTTAATGTATCTATTTTGTTGTGCATCTATTTCATGTATCTATCTTGGAGTGCAGTGGCGAGATGTCAGCTCACTGCAACCTCCACCTCCCGAGTTCAAGTGATTCTCTTGACTCAACCTCCCGAGTAGCTGGGATTACAGGTGTCCGTTACCACACCCAGCTGATTTTTTGTATTTTTAGTAGAGACAAGGTTTCACCATGTTGGCCAGGCTGGTCTTGAATTCCTGACCTCAGGCGATCCACCTGAGGCTTCAGCCTCCCAAAGTGCTAGGATTACAGGCATGAGCCAC
Source organism: Pongo abelii (assembly GCF_028885655.2). NCBI lineage: Eukaryota > Metazoa > Chordata > Mammalia > Primates > Hominidae > Pongo > Pongo abelii. The sequence goes on from NC_071988.2 coordinate 14,721,091, forward strand.
CATGCCCGGCCTTTATAGTTATTTTAACAACACATTCACTTATCTCTGTGTCCAGGTGTCCTGCAGCCTAGATGTCGTTGCTTACTAAAAAGAAATTCTAAGTAGTGAGCCTGGCCCCAAGTAAGGCATTTTCCCAGGTATTGGCAAAGTTCTAAAAAATGATGTTATTCAACACTGTGCTTTCTTCATTCCTATAATGCCTGGAATTCCACTTCTGTAAAAATTTCCAGTTGCTCATTTCCTCCCTGTACACTCCCCCTCTGTTAATTTTATGGTGGTGAGGCTGTTTAACATCCCATTTCATGTAAAGTCAGGGTCCTGCCTGTAATATACCGTGCCTAATAACCACAGCTGGTAGTGTTGTGTATTTACCTCTGTTTGCGTTTGTAAATTCTCCCTGCTTAATTGTGACCATTAGTGAAAGCGGGCAAGAATCACTGTTGTACGAGTGTGAGAAATTGCCACTCTCATACTTTATTAGGGTGTAATTTGGCCGTTCATATAAAAGCCTTAAAATGGATTCAGATCTTTGATGCCAGAAAACCTACTTTCAGGAATTTATGCCAAGGTAACAAATAATTAATAATGTGTATGAAAATGAAGTTCCAATCAGTGACTAACTGGGCTGGTGGCATGGGAGGTAAGAATTTACCAAGACAGTTGTAGGTGAAGAAAGACAGATTTATTAGAGAAAGCATGAAAATATGTTGCAAGGGTGCAACTGGCAGGTCAGGAAGAGACAAGCTGACTGCAGGGAGATGAAGGCTTACTGGGGATTTTACAGAATGGTGCTTGTGCTGTGTGCTGAAGAGCACTTGCGCAGTTCTGATAATGCCAAGGATACAGTGAGCTAACTTGCCTTTTTCTATCAGCTGAGCGTCTGGTGATAGGTAGGCATGGGAAGGTTGTGAGTTGTTTGTGCAGGAAGCCTATGTGTCCTGGACCATGAAGAAGGTAGACTTATAGCTTATCTGCTTTGTCTTTTTGCTTTCCCCTGCTCCTGCCAGCCTGACTCCTTTTTCCTAGTTAGGACTCCACAGCAACAAAGTTTGTTGTAGTGTAAATGGTGCTGAAATAAAAGAATCAACCTAGGTCTTCAACAAGAGAGGATGGGTTCCACGAGTTATGGTCTGTTTATGTAAGGGAGGCCATGCTGGAGCTAAAAATAATGGCAGAGAAGTGTGTGTGTGTGTGTGTGTGTGTGTGTATACACACACACACACACACACACAGACAGGAGCTAAAGCAGACTACAAAACACATTGGATAGCAGAGACCGTTTGCTGTGTTTTTAAAATCTTGCAGAAATAAATATATTTTAAATATATTTAAATAATATATATTTATTTAAAGAAATAAATATATTTTAAAAGACTAGACCTATATATACCAAAATGTTAACAGAGCTATCTCTAGGGGTGTAAGATTTAGGGTAATTTTTAAAAATTTTTGTTTATTTGCATTTTCTAATATTTTAAAATTTGTATGTTTTGGTGGTTACTTAAAACTTCAAATGAATATACTGTAGTGTAGGGTGAACAAATTGGCAGGTAGCATTGTGTCGAGCCCCTGGAGCACATTGCAGATATGTGTCACTGTCTGGGGACAGACTGCACAGGTGGCTGACACCACGCACATGCACTGGCCCTGGCTCTCCCAGTGCTCCTGGCTGCCCAGCTTCAGGCCCGGTGCTGGGGTCCTCAGAGCATCGTCTCCTAGGTCCTGCAGGTTTACCGGAAGCAGCCCTTTTTAAACCAGAGACATTCCAGTTTTCCTTCTGAGAGTAGAATATCCAGGAGCACATGGTCAAAAGAAATTATGTTTAACCCAGAAACAACCTCCTCTTCCTCCTCTTATTTGCTTACTTTTTAAGTATATATTTTTATGTTTTAGGGAATCCTGCGGGGAAGGCAGCATGAAAGTCCTGGAAAAGAGGCTGAAGGACATGGGGTTCCAGTACAGCTGTATTAATGATTACCGGTAGGTGGCCTATTCATCAATGTGCACTTGTAGAGGTGGTGTGTGATTTTGGAGGAGGTGGGCTGCCGAAAGGGTATTGATGGCTCTCAGCTCTGAAGGCCATGGTGTCTTCTGGGTGGCTTCTCGGTGTGGAGGCAAGGAGCACTTTCTGGCCTGAGTTTGGCCAGGGCCCCACCCACTGCTGTCCAGAGTCCATCTTCACGGCACTGGACGTTTAAAGAACACACAGAGCGGCACTTTCTCATTTGCTCCTGCTCAGTTCTCTCCTCACTGTGCTTACTGTGCAGTGAGACACTGGATTACAGGGACTGAGGTTCCTATGTCTTTGGATCTCTGTGGGATCCCTGTGCATGACAGGTGCTAAGGTGGGAGCTTGTTTGAGATATTTACAGACACATCTTGACCACAGACTGATAGGAAAATAATAATAACTACCACTTGGTGAGCCCCTATGGGCCAGACACTTTATATACTTATAATCAGATATCATTTGTGGGCCTTCTTGCTTGGAAATTTAAAAAAAAAAACTTGGCTCAAGGCCTGAGGTAGTTGCAAGCCATCTCTGGACTCAAATCCCTGCCTCTGGCTCTCTCTGCCTCAGCCTCTAAGACTGTGGACCTGCTGATTCTGCAAGGGGCTGGAATCCAACACTGCAAAAACTGAGTGGCTTTCTTGAACATTTCTGAGTGTTGCAGGGTGGAAATGATGTCAGTGGTCTTCTCTTGTTGCCCAGCACCCTTGATTATCCTGCTTCTCTGCCACTCTCTGCCTTCCCCACAGCCCCATGGGCTGGATCATTCTCCCAGCTGAGCAAAGCACCCTAAACGTGTGAACCACTCCCTCCCACTCCATGCCTCCTCAAGACAAGGAGCCCCTCAAGGCTGTTCTGTTATCTGTACCTTTTACTCATATATTATTGCCAATGCTCTCAAAAGTTAGATGTTGTTTATCACCCTCTCTTAAAAACAAAACAAGGCAAATGTCCTTTTCTGGAAATATAATCTATCTACAGAAAAATATACAAAACATGAGTACACAGGTGGATGAAGTTACCTCCATTTAGCGCATACCTGCAACCAGCTCTCAGACCAATAAACAGAACATACTCAGCATCCCCAGGGGCTCCTGTTGGCCTCTTTTGGTCACCATCCCCATAGTAACCACTCTCTAGATTTGTATTGCCATTTATTAGTTTTATCTGTCTTTAAGCTTTAAACTCAGTGACAGAGCTGAGTTCTGAACCCAGCTTTGCATGGCCTTAACGCACGCTCTTTCCCTCCTGCTACCAAGCTCTTCCTTCCTTAATCGAAGCTCCAGTAGTACATTTTAAAAAATATTCAATTCTTGGCCAAGTGTGGTGGCTCACACCTGTAATCCCAGCACTTTGGAAGGCTGGGGCGGGCGGATAACAAGGTCAGGAGTTCGAGACCAGCCTGGCCAACATGGTGAAACCCCGTCTCTACTGAAAATACAAAAATTAGCCATGCGTGGTGGCTGGTGCCTGTAATCCCAGCTACTCGGGAGGCTGAGGCAGGAGAATCACTTGAACTCAGGAGGTGGAGGTTGCAGTGAGACAGGGTGACAAGAGCCTGGGTGACAAGAGCAAGACTCTGTCTCAAAAAAAAAAAAAAAATCAGTTCTTAATCCAAAACAGCTCAATAGCCAAGTGCAGTGGCATGCACCTGTAGTTCCAGCTATTTGGGAGGCTAAGGTGGGAGGATTGCTTAAGCCCAGGAGTTCAAGGGAACAGGAGCTATGATGGTGCCACTGCACTCTAGCCTGGGTGACAGAGCAGGACCTGGTCTCAAAATAAAACAAAGCAAACCCCTCGCCATCGCCCCCCTCAAAAACAAACAAACAAACAACAACAACAAAAAAGCTCAATGATGGAGAAAATTGTAGCTAAAATTTTTGCATTCACAACCAGTTTGCTTTGTTTTTATGTCATTGGGCTGAGTTGTAATAGCCGGGCCAGAGTTTAAGTCTCCTTCCCCCTCACAGCTGCCATGGGTCTGGGCTTATGTGCTTCCTCTCCATTTTGTCCCTACCTCAGTCAGCCTCAGGGCTCTTCTCTTCCAAGCCTGACTCAGTAAAGAAACGAGGAGGCTCTCATTTCTTTACTGCCCATAGGCTGTTTCTGTGTTAGTGTCAGGAGCAGAGAGGATAGAATGAAAGGTATAAATGGGAAAGTGACGAGGGTTAACATAACAAATCCAACTCCAACCAAGATGTGAGAAAATCCTGCCCCTCACAATTCAGGTGGCATTGCCTTCTGCCCCACATCAGTAGAAAGTTCTCCCTGAGGCGCTTGCCCATTTTAGAGGGGGCTTATCTTTTCATAGCCTCCCTTACCTCCTGGTTGGTTTCTGCCAGCACTGTGTTGAGTCAGACTCAGTGAAAACTCCATGCCTGTTTTTGGGCATAAACAATGACAGATAACTACTTTTATTAAAAATATGTGCATCACATATACACCATGGAATACTATGCAGCCATAAAAAGGATGAGTTCATGTCCTTTGTAGGGACATGGATGAAGCTAGACACAATCATTCTGAGCAAACTATCCCAAGGACAGAAAACCAAACACCGCATGTTCTCACTCACAGGTGGGAACTGAACAATGAGAACCCTTGGACACAGGGTGGGGAACATCACACACCGGGGCCTGTCATGGGGTAGGGGGAGAGGGGGAGGGATAGCATTAGGAGACATACCTAATGTAAATGACGAGTTGACGGGTGCGGCACACCAACATGGCATGTGTATACATATGTAACAAACCTGCACGTTGTGCACATGTACCCTAGAACTTAAAGTATAATAATAAAAAAAAATAAAAATATGTGCATGAAGTAGACATTACTGAAAGGTAGCTGAGTCAAGGACAGAAGACATGGCATGCCATAGAGAGAACAATATCACATTCCTGTTCTTCCATAGTCCCCTGCAGTGATCCTGCCACAGAGATCCTGTCTAGGCTTGCCTCCTGCCTAACTCCCCATGTGCCACCAAGACCTGGCTCCTGTCTTCATTGCTGCTTCCCTTCTCCACTCCTGGCGCCTTGGAACTTCACATCTTCTCGCTCTATTGTGCACAGCAAGTTAGCTTTCCTCTCTGATGCCTGAGCACTGGCCATCACCCATGTGGTTCAAGTCCGACCTTCTGCCCAAAGTACTTATCAGGTCGTACATGTATGTGCATACAGAAATGGTTAGAAGCTGGGGCCCTGGAGTCAGCCTGCATAGTTCAAGTTCAGCCCTTCAACTTGCTACTGTGAGAACCTGGGCGGGTTACTGTGGTCAGCTTTCTCAGTTGTAAATTGGAGAAGATAAAACATCTATTCCATTTGGTTATGAGGATTAAATGACATGATCCTTACAAAAGATATAATCAAATGTCTTGGTACATAGTAAGCGCTTGATAAATGCTGGCTAATATTTTTATTTGTTTTATTTTTTCTAGACACAGGGCCTCACTCTGTTATCCAGGCTGGAGTGCAGTGGTGCGATCATAGCTCACTGCAGCCTTGAACACCTGGGCCTCCTGCCTCAGCCTCCTGGGTAGCTGAGACTATAGGCATGAGCCTCTGCACCCAGATAATTTTTAGATTTTTTTTTTTTTGTAGAGCCAGGGTCTCACTATGTTGCCCAGGCTGGTCTCAAACTCCTGGTCTCAAGCAGTCCTCCTACCTCAACCTCCCAAAGTGCTGGGATTACAGGTGTAAGCCACCATGCTGGGCCACTAATATTTTTAGTGGAAATAGTTTGTGTGTTCTTTGAGGTCAGAGACTACTGTACCTCCAGGACTTTTCAGGCAAGCCATAAACGTTTGATGGATGAAAGTTATTTAAATAATCCCTTAAATGTTATTTTCTTTCTGTAGACCAGTGAAGCTCTTACAGTGCGTGGACCACAGCACTCATCCTGACTGTGCCTTAAATTCGTAAGTAAATGTCTTAACCCAAATCGTTCTTTCTGAAGATAACCATCTCCTTTCAGAAGTTTTCAGTTCACAAACATGAACATATTATCAGAGGCAGATGTAAGTGTGCTCATTTGATTCTGGTTTGGCCTTATTTTTATTTATATGTATCTGTCTTAGATTTTGTACAAAAAGCAATCACGCTACACATAACGTCCTGCTGTGAGCTTTCTTCACTTGCTGGTGTAATGGGGCCACCCTTTAAAGTTTGTTCATACTTCTGTCCTAGTCTGTTAGTGGCTGTAGAACAATCTGTAGGATGGTCACACTACCTTTTTTTTGGGGGGGTGGAGGGGGCAGAGTCTTGCTGTATCGCCCAGGCTGGAGTGCAGTGGCGCAATTTCGGCTCACTGCAAGCTCCGCCTTCCGAGTTCACACCATTCTCCTGCCTCAGCCTCCCGAGTAGCTGGGACTACAGGCGCCTGCCACCACGCCCGGCTAATTTTTTTGTATTTTTTGTAGAGACGGGGTTTCACCGTCTTAGCCAATATGGTCTCGATCTCCTGACCTTGTGATCCACCTGCCTTGGCCTCCTAAAGTGCTGGGATTACAGGCGTGAGCCACCGCGCCCAGCCCACACCACCTTTTATGTAATCCTTTCTGAGTCATGGGCTGGCTTGGTTGTACGTTGTTATAGTAGTTGTTTTGCTATTATAGACAATGCTGAAATATAATCCTTGATTATATACTTTAAGCTGTTGTGCAAGTATTTGTGTAGGATAGATTCCCAGAAATTGAGTTGCTGAGTCAAAGAATGTGTGTGTATTTTAAATTTTGGTATGTTCTGAGAAATTTTGATATGTTTCAAAAAGGCTGTGCCAGCATACACTTCCACCACCAGTATATGCTGGGAGTGCCCGTTCTCCACTCCTCCACACTATGTATTTTCTATATCCATATCTGTATCTGTGCCTGTACCTATAGCCATATCATTTTAGCCAATCTTAGGGGTAAAACATAGTGCATTATTGTCATTTCAGTTTGTGTTAGCAGGAAGATTTCTGATCCCTCCACTCGAATTCTCTTCCGAAATCTGTTTACTAACATCATACTTATCCTGACAATCCAACTCAAGTGTCCTTTCCTATATGAGGCTTTCCTCATTCTCCATGTTGATTGAGGAACTCCCTTCTCTTTGCTCCCAAGGACTTTGTACACAATCTGATGACAGTGCTTTACTCTTCCTAGCCCTGTTATCGTTCATTCTGTACCATCTGCCTGCCTCACTCTGCCTTCCTCTTTGTGTTTCTCTTAGTATTTTTCAGTACAGTTGCACATAGTGGGTGCACCATCTATGCCTGTAGGATCCATTCTTCTATCTACAAGGGAAGACAACTAATCAGAGTGCACAGCAACTATATGCTAGGCATTTGCTGTGTGCACTACATAAAATAGTATGTTTATCTGAATAACTAGTACATTAAAGAGAGTCAGGCTGGGTGTGGTGGCTCATGCCCGTAATCCCAGCACTTTGGGAGGCTGAGGTGGGTGGATCACCTGAGGTCAGGAGTTCGAGACTGGCCTGACCAACATGGTGAAACCCCATCTCTACTAAATACAAAACATTAGCCAGGAGTGGTGGTGCATGCCTGTAATCCCAGCTACTTGGAAGGCTGAGGCACGAGAATCACTTGAACCCAGTAGGCGGAGGTTGCAGTGAGCCAAGATTGCGCCAGTGCACTCCAGCTGGGTCAACAAGTGTGAAACTCCATCTCAAAAAATAAAATAAAATAAAATAAGAGAGAGAGAGGGAGAGAGAGAGACAGAGAGAGAGCACATGCACTGGTGAGCTGGCTTTCATCCTCATGTAGTTCTTCTTCTCTTTTTCATTTAGTAATAGAACCCTTGAATTTTAGATGGGTTCATGGCTATCAAGAATAACGATCCTAGCCTCTCTACCCACTGTGGCCAAGTGACATGTGCAATTTCTGGGTTTAGCACTTGAAAGGAAGGGACATACAGTCCCTTTCTCCTTTTATGCTGGCTGGTATATGGGCCCACAAGATGTGGAGCTGAGCGTCTTCAACTGGGCGTGGCAGAGTAACACAGCAAAAGGAAGCTGGGTGCCTCTGTACCATGGCATCACTCTACCAGCCCTGGAGAGTTACTGAAAGAGAAATAAAAATCTATCTTCTCTAAGCCACTGTCATTTAGACAGAAGCCAGACTTTTATTTGATCCAATGTGGGTAGGTTCATATTCTCCCTTCAGAAGCAAAGAAACTCTGGCTCAGAGAAGTTAATGAAGGACTCACCCAAGACCACCCATCTAGTGGCAGGCAGAACCAGGATCTGAAGGAGTCTGACAACTGTCAAAATTCACTCTGGCAGATGTCTTGCTCTTTGGGCTGGAAATTAGGACAACAGACCCATCATTTCCAGCATGTATTCTAGGAGCCAACATCCCAGTGTTCAGTGACAGATTTAAGTCCTCTCATTCTTTAATGGTATTCATTTCCCTGTGAATTTGGCATGCATCGTTTCTGAGTCCTTTCACAGGGATAAAGGATAGCCTGTGAACCTGGGTCTTTCCTTTCCTCACCTGAAAATGAAGTCCACTCTCATGTCGCTGCTGCTCGAAACCTTCAAAGTTCCCTGCTACCAAGTTCAGACTTCTAGTCCCATCTTCCAGGTTCATCATACTCTTTCCAGACACGTCACCCACTGCTTCTCATCTAGAATTTTTATTTCAAGGCTAGTTTTGATCCACTTCCCATAAGATATCATATGCTTTCCTGCTCATCAGCCTGTGGAAACACCGTTTTGGCAGCAGTAAGCACTCTTTTCTTACTGAGTTAGTCAGATGATCTGAAATTGTCAGTTTTCTTATCTACAAAGCCTCCGTGAGGTTACCCTGATCCCTGATCTCAATATTTAAAATTATAGCCTCCATCTCACAGCTGTGGCTCTTCACAACCCTCAGGTGACTGCATTTTTTTTCTTGTTTATAGTGTTTATCTTCTGAATGACCTACTTGTGAAGTTCATTCTTTTTTTTTGAGACAAAGTCTCTCTCTGTCACCCAGGCTGTAGTGCAGTGCAGTGGCACAATCACGGCTCACTGCAGGTTTGACTTCCTGGGCTCACGTGATCTTCCCACCTCAGCCTCCCAAATAGCTGGGGATACAGGCACTCACCACTATGCCCAGCTAACTTTTAAAGTTGGTTTTTTTTTTTTTTTTTGGTAGAAATGAAGTCTCACTATATTGCCCATGCTGCGAAGTTCATTCTTTAGCGCCTCCCACCTGTTAGAACATGAGCTCCAGGAGGTCAGGGACTTTGACCTGTTTTGTTCACTGAAGATGGTATTCTAAGGACCTAAAACAGAGCTTGCAACCTGGTAGACACTTAGAAATGAAAGAATGAATGGATGAATAGATGAATGAATGAATGAATGATTGGATTCTACCCTGGAAAGGCATAGATTTAAGAAGAACAATGTTCAAAGGTGCTGGGCAGCCAGAAGGAATGATAAATGCTCTACAACAGCTTCAGAGAAGTGCCCAGAGGCTGCATATACATAAGTTCTGCATTTTGATGGCAAGAAAAAGAATCCTTCTGTGGCTCACTTATGTGGAAAAGGGGGGAATAAAGTTGTTGCAAAGATTTAGTGGTATAGACTTTCTAAGGAGCCTGGAACCTCATAAGTCTTGGATAGGGAAGTGTCTGTGGTGTTAGAATTACTTAGGTTTGTATAGTTTCACTCTTTGTCCCATTAATCAGACTGTCAACCTATACAGAAACAGACCATGTAAAATTCCTTGTTCTAAAACCCACTGCACCCTACACCACCATTCCTGAAATGGGCAAATGGTGCCATCCTAGCACCAGTGCCTTGGGTTAGCTCCCCTGCTGCATGAAGTATAAGGAGAACGAGGGCAGCTCTTCTCACTTTTCCTCGGTATTTCTTTTCTTTTTCTTTTCTTTTTTTTTTTTGAGATGAAGTCTCACTCTGTTGCCCAGGCTGGAGTGCAGTGGCGTGATCTTGGCTCACTGCAACCTCCACCTCCCAGGTTCAAGCAATTCCCCTGCCTCAGCCTCCCGAGTTTTCCTCAGTATTTCTGAGCAGTTTGCACTGTCAGGCTTCCAGCTGGCACTCTGACGTGATCATCTCATTTTACTCCAACCACATTCCTGGAAGGAAGACAGTTTGATTGTCATCAATGATGCTGAGGTTCAGAGAGATTAAGCAATCACTTAGTGTTACTCAGAGGCAGAAGCAAAACTGAGGTTTGTCTGTGTGTAAAGTTCTCATTCTTCTTACCGTACCACACTGCCTTAAAATGTCTCTGGTGCTCACACCACAGCAGGTAAGTAAGGGGTTTGCAGTTCCTGACCTGTTCTTCCCTGTGTGTGGGCATTCTTTCAGTGACTGTTGGTAGACATTTTTGACAATTCTGGCCAATTCCTTTGAATGTCAAGGATAAAACTCTCTTTCACTGTGCCAAGTTTTTCTCCAACTTTCATCACCCTGGCAATAATTTTACTAATCTATTTTTAAAACATTCTAGCAGTGAATATTCATAGATAATTTACAAAAGAGAAACCACAAATAGCAAATATACAAAATTATTTAATCACTCTAATAATAATGAAATACAAATTCAATAAGGTGTCATTTTCACCTAAACTTTTTTGACATACATTAAAACATAGCAGAAAAATGTTTTAGAGATGTTATTCAATGCTTGATGTCACTGTAAATTGATAAAGTGCTTTAGGAAAACAATTTGACAATATGTGTCAAGAATTAGAAAAACATCACAGTCTTTGACCTAGGTCACACTTTAGGGTACTTTTGGTGCCTTATTCCAAAGAAGTGATTTGAAATGCGCATACAGCCTATATGCTCAAATATGTTCGCCAGAGCATTCTTTATAATACTGAAATACTGGGAACGGGACCCAAATATCCACTGACAAGTAAATAGTTACATCAAAGGGTACACTTACTGGAGGGAGTAGAATGTAGCACTTAAAGACAATGGTAGGATAATCATACAGCAAGCAGAAGACCCCATGAATAATCCAAGAGGAAAAAACCAACCTTAGCGCTTATAGGTTATAATATTGGCCAAAAATTCAGTGGACTTTTAATCTGCAGGATTGGTGATGATATGAGAAAACAGACATATAGTACTGGAATGAGGACTCAGTGTGGCACTGAAGGCCAAGGGCAAACATCAGATCTCTTAACTTACTTAGCTGGAAGTCTCTGTCCTAAATGCCCCAGGCCACGGAGACAGGACTATTCATCTCTACTTGTTTAGGAATAGTGGGGTAAAGGCCTTTTAATCTGCAAAGGTTTCAAATGAAAATAAACAACTGTTGATGTAAATCCACCCATTTTATTAATAGTTTTGTGGTAAATTTAGGGACAATCTATATGTTTTGGTATTTAATTATTGGCAATATTTTAGAGAATGTAACATATAAGAACAGCTGTTGGATTAAACCTGTGATGCCAGTATATGGGTTACTATTAAGTAACTAATTCTTTTTCTTTTTTCTTTTTTTTTTTTTGGAGACAGGTTCTCGCTCTGTCACCCAGGCATGGAGTGCAGTGGTGTGATCATGGCTTACTGTAACCTCAACCTCTTGGGTTCAAGTGATCCTCCTGCCTCATCCTTTCAAGTGGCTGAGACTAGAGGAGCAAGCCAGCACTACTGGAAAATTTTGTTTTCCCTCCCTCCCTTCCTTCCTTCCTCCTTCTTTTTTTTTTTTTTTTTTTTTTTTGATGGAGTCTCACTCTGTCACCTAGGCTACAGTTTAGTGGCTTGATCTTCGCTCATCACTGCAGCCTCCACCTCCCGGGCTCAAGTGATTTTCCTGTCTCAGCCTGCCAAGTAGCTGGGACTACAGGTGTGAGCCACCACGCCTGGCTGATTTTTGTATTTTTAGTGGAGATGAAGTTTTACCATGTTGGCCAGGCTGGTCTCAAACTCCTGACTTCAGGCAATCCTCCTGCCTTGGCCTCCCAAAGTACTGGGATTATAGGTGTGAACCACCACGCTCAGCCAAGTAACTGATTTTAGGCTTGGGATTTTTAGTAGGAAGTTATAAGAGAATTTTACTAAGTTTTGAACCAGTATTGGAATTTGTAAAAGAATTAAGATTAAATTTTATACATTTATTAGGTTTACTACAATCAAGTAATTGAGAAAGTTTTGCTAATTTAAAGTCATTTAAAATATTTTTTTAAAAAGATGTAATATTTTAATATTTAAGTTGAAAATAACCTGAAGCCTTGCCCAGTGGCTCATGCCTGTAACCCCAGCACTTTGGGAGGTCAGTGTGGGAGGATCACTTGAGCCCAGGCATTCACGACCAGCCTAGGCAACATGGCGAGACTCCGCCTCTACAAGCAAACAAACAAAAAATTAGCCGGGTATGTTGGTGTGCACCTATGGTCCCAGCTACTCAGGAGTCTGAGGCAGGAGGATTCTCTAAACCCAGGAGGGTCAGTGCTTCAGTGAGCTGTAGTCACGCCACTGCACTCCAGCCTGGGTGACAGAATGAGACCCTGTCTCAAAGAATAATAATAAGAAGAAGAATAAGAATAAGAATAATTTAACCTGAAATAACTTGAGTTTAAAACATCACAGGAATTAAGTAAGTGTGACATATCCTTAAGAGTTATTGTCAGAGTTCACTAGGTTTTTAAATAGAACAGTGTGATATATAAATTAAATAAAAGGGCATGGGAAAATTAGGCTTTTGAGTGTATAAACATAATAACAAGAATCAATTTTAAACATCAAAGTAACTGCAAATAGTGCAGTTACTCCCTCAAGTATAGTCTCACATTGACAAGAAAAGTTTTTAATCTACAAAGTGACAAACCAATGCACAGAACATGAACCGAGACATGTAAAGCAGAAGAAAGCAAAACAGCATGTTTCTATTTGTGCATGATAATGGATGTAAGTGATAGAAATAGGTCTGAGAAAGTAAACTCCAAGCTCCTAAATGTGGGTTCCTTCTAGGCAAAGGAATAGGAACTGGAAAAAGATGAAGGGAGGCTGTCATTATTAGTGTATCTAATTATGTGTTATCTTATTTTTTAAAAAAGTAAAGAAAAATGTAACCTTATGTTAATTAGTTAATTATTTGAAAGCAAAAGTAATTTTAAATTTTGAGTGAATCGAGTCTGGGACATTAACAGCATCACAGGTGCAATTGTAGAAAATGTCCGGTAGGTGGAGCCCTAATACAAACCTGTGGGTGAGATTTCTTCAGCAAAAAAGAAGGGAGGACCAGCATTCAAATGGAGTCAGGAACTTTTAAGGACAGGGCCACTAGTCCAGAGCCATGGGATATATTTCCAAGCCAACATTAGATGGTTTCATAATTTTAAAAATTCATCTTTTAGTTGGCTTAAAAGAATTCAGTAATTTCTGTTTTTACAAACCCAGTGGCCAGATACTGTTTACTATGAATAGGGTCCATATTTTGGGCAGGCCCTCTGTTGATGTCTTCATGTCAGGACAGGTTTTTCTTCACCACTTAAACTCTGATCATGTAATAGCCATCAGTAGGGAACCTGGCTAACACTGTGTTCCATCCATACAATAAGAATTCATCCACAAGGAAGAATGAATTAACTCCCTGTGTACCAATATGGAAGCATGTTCAAAATATGATGTTAGGTGAAGAATGCACGTTGCAGATTCCATTTATGCTTAGATAAAAGGATATCTAAAGACATCTAAGGATAATTTGCAGGGCAGCCCCAGGTCCTGTTGTCTAGAGAAGCTTTTTGCTCAGGAAACAATATCTTGAGATGGTATTTCAATGACATGTGTGCTCAGGATTGCAGAAATAGGAATTAGTTCTATTGAGCAGGTTTAGCATGTGCGCGTTGCCTTCCTGGAAAGAGAACTCAAACTATCACAGTTGGTTTTCTATGGAAAGTGCAAATGGGGAGACTAAGAGACTTTTACTTTCCACTTTATAACTTCCTATATACTATGTAAATTTCTCCACACGGTGTGCACAATTTGCTTTTTTTTTTTTTTTTTTTTTACTGATAGCAGTAGAATTTATTCAAATGCACCTTAATATGGGCGCTGGTGCTTGCCTATGGTGCTCTCGATATATAAGGCCCGGACATTCTGCCAGTTTTTCTTGAGCAATGTCACCAAGAAGTTGACAGGCAGGTAAATGCTACACACAAGCTCATTGTCTGTCCTTTTCACGCGGCCAACAGCCACAGCCAGACATAACACCTTCTTCATGTGGAAATTGATTGTGGACTTCATCTCATCCACTTTGGCCACCATGTTTTCCTTGTGTGTGAGCAAGGAGGGGCAATTTCCTGCCTTATTTAGGACTGGGCCAAGGATTCGTGGGATCTGCTTGATCAGACACTCTGAGGCCAAAAATGCATCATACTCTTGGCCAGCTTCTTGACCAGTTTCTTATTCTTGTTGAGTTTTTTCAGTACCTCGTTTTCCATGTGGTGGATATCCACAGCCTTGGCCTTGTCACAGTGCTGCTGGTTACCCAGGACACACACAGAGAACTTGGGGCGGGGAGTGGACTTAAGCCTGAGGGTGCCCGAGAAGCGCTTGTCCTTCTGGGGAGTCATAGTTCTTGAAGCTGATCTGCAACTCCACCGTCTCCAGAAACTTGGGGTGCTTTCGCTGGTTCCGGTGCAGGACTTCCCGCACCGCCTCCTACAGGGTGTCACGGGAGACTTTGCTGCTCATGGCTTCTCGCTCCGCGCTAACCAGAAAAGAGACTAATACTGAGTGTAGATTCCATACACCAATACTGACACTTTCTCTATTTCCTTGTTAATTTGCAGGGCAGCAGCCACTACTCAAAGAAAAGCCCCATGTCTTCATGCAGAACAAAGTGCGGGTCTTATCATTCCCCTCCTTCCGGTGCTGGCTTCCGGGACTCAACTGTGACTGGAAACTGTGTTGCTCTAACCTTCCTCCAGCCCTGCAGCCTCCTCTTGCAGTCATCATTCGTGTTCTGTGTATACCAAATGATTCTGTTGTCTTAAGAAGCTTTTTGCTGGGAAAACGATGTCCTGAAATGGTATTTCAATGAGGCATATGCTCAGAATTTCAGAAACAAGAAATTAGTTCTATTTAGCAGGTTAAAAAATGCTGCATTAGAATTAAAGCAAGTTATTTTCTTATTTTTATAATGACACAAAGTATTGGGAGTCAGACTGCTTGTATATTATCAAACATTTTTATAGAATTCTAATAAAGCTGTATTTCACATCATCTATATTTTCCTATATCTCCAGCAGCACGAACACTGCATGCTTGTTGATTGCTTAAGACATATGTATACTATATAAATGTATGCATATATGGTCTGCAAAGTTTTCATTTATTTGGTATAAAGATGTTCAGTTAATGGTGCCTTTTTGTTTTGAGAGACAGAGTTTCGTTCTTTTGCCCAGGCTGGAGTGAAGTGGTGAGATCTCAGCTCACTGCAACCTCTGCTTCCAGGATTCAAGCGATTCTCCTGCCTCAGCCTCCCAAGTAGGTGGGATTGCAGGTGCCTGCCACCATGCCCAGCTAATTTTTGTATTTTTAGTAGAGACGGGATTTCACCATGTTGGCCAGGCTAGTCTTGAATTCCTGACCTCAGGTGACCCACCCACCTCAGCCTCCCAAAGTGCTAGGATTACAGGCATGAGCCACCACATCCAGCCATAATAGTTGCTTATAATGAGGGAAAACCCCAAAATATCCAGTAATATTTACATATTTACTGAAACTGTTTGGAACTTGTATTAGTTTGTTCTTGCATTGCTATAAAGAACTACCCAAGACTGGGTAATTTACAAAAATAAATAAAAAAGAGGTTTAATTGACTCACAGTTCTGTGTCCGGAATTGGTTCCTTCCAGTGGGTTCTTGGTCTCACTGACTCCAAGAATGAAGCCGTGGACTTTTGCGGTGAGTGTTACAGCTCTTAAAGATGGTGTGTCCAGGGTTTGTTCCTTCAGATGTGTCTGAAGTTTCTTCCTTCTGGTGGGTTCGTGTTCTCGCTGACTTCAAGAATGAAGCTGCAGACCTTCGCGGCAAGTGTTACAGCTTTTAAAGGTAGTGTGGACCGAAAGAGTGAGCAGCAGCAAGATTTATTGTGAAGAGCGAAAGAACAAAGCTTCCAAAGTGTGGAAGGGGACCCAAGCAGGTTGCCGCTGCCGGCTCAGTGGCCAGCTTTTATTCCCTTATTTGGCCCCACCCACGTCCTGCTGATTGTTCCATTTTACAGAGTGCTGATTGGTCCATTTTACAGAGTGCTGATTGGTGCATTTACAATCCTTTAGCTAGACACAGAGTGCTGATTGGCACATTTTTACAGAGTGCTGATTGGTGCATTTACAATCCTTTAGCTGGACACAGAGCGCTGATTGGTGTGTTTTTACAGAGTGCTGATTGGTGCATTTACAATCCTTTAGCTAGACACAGAGTGCTGATTGGTGCGTTTACAATCCTTTAGCTAGACAGAAAAGTTCTCCAAGTCCCCACTCCACCTAGGAAGTCCAGCTGGCTTCACCTCTCAGTTCCACAGGCTTACAGGAAGCATGGCTGGGGAGGCCTCAGGAAACTTATGATCATCATGGAAGGCAAAAGGGAAGCAGGCATATCTTACATGGCCAGAGAAGGAAGAAGGGAGTGAAGAGGGAGGTGCTACATGCTTTCAAACAACCAGATCTCATGAGAACTCTGTCATGAGACAGCACTAGGGGATGGTGCTAAACCATCAGAAACCACCTACGTGATCCAATCACCTCCCACCAGACCCCACCTTCAACACTGGGGATCACAATTCAATATGAAATTTAGGTGGGGATACAGAGCCAAACCATATCAGAACTATTTACATGGGTTTTAGTATATTTGTAGAATGAAGTATCATTCAACAAGTAAAAGCCATGTTTACCAATTCAAATATCCTTCATGTGGTGAATGAATAAACTAACTGGTAAATCTATACCATGGAATACTACTCAGCAATAAAGGTAACTACCTTCATATATGCAGCAATATGGATGAAACCCAAATGTGAGAGCTGCCGCATCAAAAGGCCACCAACTGTATGATTCTATTTATATGACATCCTCGAAAAGGCAGAACTATAGTATCGGAGAGCAGACCAGTGATTGTGGGGGTTAGGGATGATCAGGACTAGAAGGAGGCGCTGACTGCAAAGTGACACTGAGAGAAAAATTTTGGGAGCGATGGAACTGCTCTGTGTCTTGATTGTGGTGGTGATTGCATGAATCCATGTGTCTGTCAACACTCACGGACCTGTACATGAAAAAGAGTAAATTTTATTTTATGTAAACCAAAAAGAAATGTTTTCAAAGAACATTTAATCACATAGGAAAATGCGTAAGAGATAAAATATAAAACTTAATTGTATGATGCAAACATCTAAAGTATGATACAAATTTAATATATTATGAATGTGTGTGCAGATGATATACATATATTATAAATGAATGACACAAAAGAAAATAAACCAAAAGGCAAAGCAGTTTTCTCCAGACAGTAGTCTTATTTTATTTCTGACTTTTGACTTTTTTGTGTTTTCCAAATTTTCCCCAATGAGCATGCATTGCTTTTATTATCAGAGAAAGAGAAACACACACACACGCGCACACACACACGCGCGCACACACACACACACACACACACATCATATGTGTAGTAATTTGACCTGACAAAACATTTCCAGAAGGGAAAAACAAAACCAAAAGCTCATCACAGACACTTCTGTGATCTCTTTACTGCTTCTTTGGCCTTGGCAAGTGTGAGTCATTAGGCATGAAAGCTGATGATTCTAATTCTGATGCCCCAGGGCCGGCAAGTGGCAGAGGAGCTCCTTACCTTCCTGTAGGGTACTATAGATCTCTATAGAGAAAACGGAACACTTCCCATGCGTCCCCTGGCAGGAGCTCTCTCCAGCCCCACAGCTCTGAATGCCAAGCTCTCTCTTCCTTACCCTGCCACCCCCATCTCTGGTGAGATCCTCCTGGCAGTGTCGTTACTCAATTTTTGTGTACACTTGACCAGATATTCACTATAAAACTAGGAAAATGCACAGCTTTATGGTTATTGCATGTATATAGATATATATTAGGTTGGTGCAAAAGTAATTGTGGTTTTTGCCATTAAAAGTAATGGCAAAAACTTGAGGTCAGGAGTTTGAGACCAGCCTGGACAACATAGTGAAACCCTGTCTCCACTAAAAATACAAAAAAATAGGCCTGGCGCGGTGGCTCACACCTGTAATCCCAGCACTTTGGGAGGCCAAGGAGGGCAGACCACGAGGTCAGGAGATCGAGACCATCCTGGCTAACACGGTGAAACTCCGTCTCTACTAAAATACAAAAAATTAGCTGGGTGCGGTGGTGGCGCCTGTAGTCCCAGCTACTCAGGAGGCTGAGGCAGGAAAATTGCTTGAACTTGGAAGGTGGAGGTTGCAGTGAGCTGAGATTACGCCAGAGCACTCCAGCTTGGATGACAGAGTGAGACTCTCTCTGTCAAAAAAAGAAAAAAACAAAAAAAACCTATTCGAAAAACAGAAAAGACTGCTATTACTTTTAATGGCAAAAGCTGCAATTACTTGCACAAACCTAATATAGAAAACACAACGTATTTACAATTCAACCTTGTGAATATCTAGAGATCCTTTCAGACATTGCTTTGGGCCAACTTCAGTCTCTTTCATTTGAAATCACACAGTGGCTTTCTAACTAGTTTCCTGTGCCTTCTGCCTCTTTCTCTTCCGACTTTTCATCTCCCATCATTACCCCCAGTTTGTGGGGTCTACACACAGGTCTGCCCCGCCCCATGGTGCTCAATCCAGGGGTTGTCTCGGCACGGCAGGAGGGGCCAGGCTACTTGACCGTCACCATCAGTCACCTTGGTCATGACCACAGCAAGCATTCACTGAGTTATACTTGTCATGCCTTCCAGTTTCCATGCCCAGCATACTCCAAAGCACCTGGCAGAACAGTAGATTCCTTCCTCCATGGGACACTGTAGGGCCAGGTTTTGGTAGCGTTACCGAAACACCAGGGTTTGCTCTAGGTCCTGCTGCTCACTGCACAGAAAGCAAGTCACTCAGATGAGCATTGCCAGGGAAGAAGGCTTTTTCGGGTGCTGCAGCCAAGAAGAACGGGAAGTCAGTCTCAAAACTGTCTCCTCGACCAGTCGACTAAACTTAGGGGTTTACATAGCAGGAAGGAAATGTAACTATATGTGAGAAAACAGGAATGGGGGAGGGGTAAGGAAGAGAAGCTGCTAAACAGGAATCATGATGGATGAAGGGTCTGGCATCTAAATGTGTGGATGTGGTGGTCTGGTGAGTTTTGGTTCCTTGATACTAACTGGGTGGCCTAAGGGTCAGTTTCCTGAGGAAGGAATTCAGATAAGACAAATGTAAGTTTCAATCTTTGAGAGGGTCAATTTTCATGTTTATCCAAAAAACAGTAGACATCACTTCTCTGGGACAGCTGGGCTGGTTTCAGTCAGACACTGCCACAGGGAGCAGGCAGGAGTGGGAACCAGGCCACGCTCAGAAAGGTTAAGGAAAGAGACTATGGGAAGTGAGACTGCAGACGAATGAAATCGGTGAAAACCTGGCATGTGGTAGAACGTTCATTTGGTGTAGACACTGGTGTGTATTGTAAAAGTGGTATCAGCTTCTTACAGAAGGTGTGCTCGGCTGGGCTCCTCTAACCAAGTTGCTTGGTGCTCTACCCAGACATGCTCTCTACTCTTTCCCTCCTCAGGATCTTTGAACATGTTGGTCTCTCTGTGTTGATTTTCCTTCCTGCCCTGTCTCCCATCTGGCAGACTCTAAGACATACCTTAAGCATCACCTCCTCCCTGGATCCTTCTGTTGACCTCTCTCCCTGCAAAAAAGCAAAGAATTCCCTAATAAGGCCCATCTCCATGGTGTCAGCATTGTTTGGGTCCTTGCCTAACTTCACCCTGGGACTGTGGCTTCTTTGCAGACTCACCCATCTTTGCAGCCCTAGCCCAGCCCTGCCTGGATGAAGTAGACCTTCCACGTGTGAATGAACTAAGTTTAATAGAGGAAAACACAGGGTGGGGGATTCTTTAGCTTTCTTTTGTTGGAGGAGGCCAGGGAGGGTACAAGGGGAGATTAATAACATGGTGTGCCATGCTTATCTGTATTTATGCCATACTTTCATAAAACATTTGAAGTGTGTGATATTGCCAGGGTGTGTGAGGGGAGCCGTGAGGGAAGATGACAAGCAGCATTAAGACTTTTGGGTACTTAGAGAAAGAGAAAAGGACCCAACCAACCAACTTCCAATTCATAATTCATGGTTTGTCTCATGACCGTCTGGCTCCTCAGGCCAATCCCATGGGAGCCCCAGCCAAGGGGCATCTCTTAGGCCAAGCTTGGAGAACACAGTGTCTGCTGCCTTCATGTTGCCTGGGTTACCAGGCGACTCAGCCACTCACAGCACAATGACCTGCGACTCAATTAGAGAAATGCCATTTTGAGTTCCATAGGAAAAATAAGGCTTTATTTTTAAAAACTAAACATAACTTCACTTTTTTTCTGAATATAAGAGTAATAATGGCTGCTTACTTGAAAAAATCTACACAATACAGAAAAATTAGGAAGAAGGCAAATCTCATCTGTCATACTACATGCAGAGTAGCAGACATTTTTCTATGTCTTTTTATGCACATATTTATATTTTTAGACCCAAGAGGCTATGTGGGACATTAGGAGTGCAACCCAGAGCAGAACCATACAACTGCCGGTTCTAGCCTTTGTACAATGTAAATCACAGGTTTCAAACATATCATTGCCTCCTGACTGATCTCTCTGCCTCTGCTTGGTTTCTACTTCAGCCTAACTTCCACAATGCTGCCAGAGCAATGTCCTATGCTAGGGTCCTGAGTGCATTGTCCTCTCGCTCAAAATCAGCAATGGTTTCCTACCCTTGGCAAGACAAATTTCAAATTTTAAAATCTGCTATTCAAGAAGCCGGGCACAGTGGCTCATGCCTATAATTCCAGCACTTTGTGAGGCCAAGGTGGGCGGATCAGTTGAGGTCAGGAGCCCTGGACGACATGGTGAAACCCCGTATGTACTAAAAATACAAAAATTAGCTGGGCATGGTGGCACAAGCCTGTAATCCAGGTACTCTGAAGATTGAGGCAGGAGAATTGCTTGAACCCGGGACGCGGAGGTTGCAGTGAGCCTAGATTGCTCCACTGCACTCCAGCCTGGGTGATAGAGTGAGACTCTGTCTGAAAAAAAAAAAAAAAAAAAAAAAAAATCTGCTATTCAAGATCTTTCCATTGCCCCTAAACTGCCTTAGTAGGTCTGTGTCCCAGGAGACCCCACTGCACTCTCCATGAACCTTCTCTCAGTTTCCTATTCTCAACATAAGCCTTTGGATGTGGTACCTTTGCTCACCTCCTCCTCAAAGCCTTACTTAGTTCCAAATCCGTTTGTTTTTATGTCTCTCTTGAGGACAGCAACTTCACCTCTTTGTCTTTGTGTCTGTCATGCTTTACCCAGACCAGCCATGACCTAGTCAGCATTTGATCAGATTGAGTGAGATCCTTGGGTTTGGGGAATCAAGACAAGGGAAATGGGGAGGCAGCCTAACATTGTGGCCAAGAGCATGGACTCTGGCACCTAACAGGTTGACCCACATCCTACCTTCAGCACTTGCTTGCTGTGTGGCCTTGGGCAAGTCACTTACCTTACCTGAGCTGCATCACCTTGTGTGTAAGTAGGGATTATAAGTACTCATAATTCAATGAGTGAATGTGCATAAAGAACCCAGAACAGTGCCAGGTGTATAGTAGATCAGCCCTGTGTAAGTGTTATTTGCTAGTGTTATTGTTACTACTACTAGAGTTGTTTGATAGCTGTCTAAACACCATCTGCAATACAGCACTCTCTGCAGATCAGGAGTTACTGTGCACTGGGCACTGTGTGAAGTATTTTCATACATGGCCCCTTTCAATCCTCACTCGACCCCATGGGATCAGTTCTCTTATTATCCTATTTTACAGATGAGAAAACATGGACATAGAAAGCTTTTCTTACTTGGCCAAGGTCACCTCTCTTGGCCTCGGTTCTTCCATGGTCTGGGCAGCAAGGGTGGGCGGCAGGGAGCCTTGGCAAAAGCAGCTAAGAAAACCAGCCTCGTGTGTCTTCAACAAACAGGTCCCAGCACCAGCTCCATGCCTGGCACACTTGATGGGTACTTAATGCTTTTCTACCAAGTGAATGAACAATGCTAAGCAATTGACCAAAAGAGAAATGCACATGGAAGACCCCTGAGCACAAGGACTGGGTTGGCACAAAATTAGCCGGGCATGGCAGCACACGCCTGTAATCCCAGCTACTCGGGAGGCTGAGGCAGGAGAATTGCTTGAACTCAGGAAATGGAGGTTGCAGTGAGCTGAGATCGTGCCATCGTACTTCCAGCCTGGGCGACAGAATGAGACTCCGTCAAAAAAAAAAAAAAAAAAAAAAGTACTGAATTACTGGTACTGAAATTTGCAGACCCATCTTTGTTAAAAAGTGGTAACTGATAAAAACAATAAGTGAACTTTGAGGAAGGTGAGTTCTTGCTTTGAAAGTGAACTTGGTTACAGAAGTTGTGCGGAAGTTGAGGCTTAGGCTGCTTCTAAAAGATAGCAAAGATGTTGATGGCTAGAGGGTATCAGAGGAGAAGAATGTGTCATTTGTGAGTAATTTATTTTTGATCTGGAGCAAGGTATTCATTAGTTGAGTACTGTACTTACTTTTGGTCTCCTGGTGTCCCTTTATTCTGTTGCCATGCTCAAGAAGGTTTAATAGAAATTTAATGAGTATTCATACACTAACATTACCAAATACAAGTGATAAGATGTAAACAAGTAACTAAAGATTTTTAACTATTCATAATTACCTTTCTTTTTCATTTCAGTTCTTTTCAAACATCTGGATAATAGTAGAAATGTAATTTATTCACTAGGGCTATTCCTAGAATGTCACGGAATTCCAGTATCAAGAATTTTAAGTTATGCTTTTGCTAAATTTGTTTTTTTAAATCTTCATTTGTTACTCAGTATAGATTTGTGCTAACTATAATACGTTGGCAAGCCTGAAATTAGCTGGGCGTGGTAGCAGGGGCCTGTTATCCCAGCTACCTGGAAGGCTGAGGCAGGAGAATCACTTGAACCCAGGAGGCGGAGGTTGAAGTCAGCCGAGCTCCCGCCACTGCACTCCAACCTGGGGGACAGAGAAAAAAAAAAAATTGTAAGCCTGAGAGTGTGGTTACAACTTGTAAATTACAAGATAGTCTGTTTACTTTCCCTCCCTAGGAGAACTGACATCCCAGACTTAAATGTTAAGTGGCTATACAGGTAACAAGCAATTAAGAGTTAGGTCTGGTCTAAGGTAACAGGGATGATAGATCGTAGAGGGTAGATGTTTAAACATTCACATTCAAAAAATAAGAACCTGGGCCAGCCAAACAACTGCGGGGGGATATTTGCTTACCAGCAATCAGTTTGAGACCCTTCATCATAAGTCATTGTCTTTTTAAAATCTTTATTAACTTCAGCTTTTCAATGAGCTATTAAAATTTTAAATGAATAACTTGTTTTATTAAGTTTGTAATCCCTTTTGAGATGACTGGAAAAAGTCACATCTACTTTAAAACACAGAGAGAATTGTGAAAGTATTTATTCAACCATTCATTCATCAACAAAGTCGAGCATCAATTCCCCTGGGCAAAATGATAAAAATCGCCATATTCTTCCATTTGGAAGACTCACAGATAAGTAGCTCTTATAATACAATGAGATATGTGCTATCTACAGAAACATATAGAATGTGTTTATAAATAAAATTAAGAATTAATATAATTGCCTATAAAGAAAAATTCAAATTTTAAAGCATTTCACTTTGACAGAATATGTAACCAAAGAATACCGCATAGAATTGACTTGAAACTCAAAGTATAGTGTTACTAAACACTAATGTAGACTGTGGCATATTTAG
The DNA here is from genome assembly GCF_028885655.2 of Pongo abelii. Lineage (NCBI taxonomy): Eukaryota > Metazoa > Chordata > Mammalia > Primates > Hominidae > Pongo > Pongo abelii. The sequence continues at coordinate 14,745,088 of NC_071988.2, forward strand.
ATAATTTTTAATTATAAATGCGATGTTATTTATTTTTAAAAGTCTGTTCACTCAGATATTTGTGTAAGGCTGATTTTTTTCTTTCAGTTTCTAATTATACATTTTAGTAAGATGATTACTGTGAAAATTAAAATAAAATGGCAAACAATTTGGAAATATCATGAATAAAACTTTTAAAATGTAAAAAAAAAAAAAAAAAAAAAAGAAAAACTGAGTTCTACTCTTTCCTCTCCTGTCCTGGGTACCAGCTACCTTACACTTGGCTGTATTCCCTCTAGCACGATAGACTTGGTAACAAGGGACTTTCTGAACCTGAACAGGAAACTGTGGGAACCATGATGGGGAAGATACTGACTGTCAGAGAGTCCAGAGATGTAAATGCCTTCCACTACCACAGGGAGGAAGTCAAAATCTCCAGAGGCTCTGGCAAGAGTTGAGTCAATAGCATGCCTGCCTAGTCCAGCTCCATCCACATGAATGTTCTCCACAAGCTTCAGAGGCAACAGGATAAAAGGGACGCCCAAATGTTTAGGGTGGTGAAAATACTCTGCATGATACTAGAATGGTGGATACAGGTGATTATACATGTGTCCAAACCTACAGAAGGTACAACTCCAAGGGTGAACCCTAATGTAAACTACGGAGGCTGGGTGACCATGATGTTTCAATGTCGGTTCATTAGTTGTGACAAATGCACCACTCCACCACTCTGGTGGGGATGCTGCCAGTCGGGGAGGCTATGCATGTGTGGGGACAGAGTGTATGTGGAAAGCTCTGTACTTGCTGCTCAAATTTGCTGTGAACCTAAAACTGCTCTAAACATTAAAGCCTACTAAAAAAAATGAAGGCCCAATTTGAAAAGGAATTTCAGACACTTGGGAAAAAGAATAATGACGTCTATAAGTCATTCTTTGATAAGAGAGTCGATCAGTCTGGTGTGTCTAGTAAGGTAGCAGAGGGACATTCACAAAGACCAGAGAATACAAAGATGTTAAACAGGGTGAGGAGTCTATGACGTTGGTCAATATAAAAGAAGAAAAAGATCCTAAAAGCATTCCTGAATATTGGTTGATTTAAAAATATATGTTGGAAGGCACAAGAGTTTGATAAAAAATAAAAAACCTTGAGGGGAAGCAGGAATGACCACACGTTGGCCAGCTGATAGCTTACCTGTTTGAAGTTCAGCTTCAACACAATTGTTACAGACGGAATTGTGTTCCCTCAAATTCATAGTTCTTTATGGCCACCCTAGTAAGCTAACACAACAATGAACATTTCCAAAGTAAAGACTAGAAGCAGGCATGTGCCAAGTGAACACTAGCTTTTTTTATTTCTCCTGCTGTGAAAATTGAGATTTGCCAAAGATGCCGAATGAACATGGCTGATTGAGAAGTAATCCCAGTTCCACTAACCTGAGAGACAGCCCAGGCAGGCGGACCTAGCTCCTAATGCTCATTTCCATTTCAGTCTTTCTGAAGTTTCCCAGGGTGAGAAAGTGGAACTCAGGACAATGAATCACCATTGGAGACTCTGCAGTTGCTAGAACTTAATTCACAGGCATTTGAAACCCAGAACTCAGCCTTACTCTTCTCAGGAGACTTTTGGCACCAAAGAGAAGGGCAAATTGAAAGCCCATGCTGGAGAACAGGGCACAGCTATTGCTGAGACTGGGAGTTTGTTTTTAAAGACCTGGCAAGGGTTTCAAACACCCACATGCATAACCAATGAAGCAGGTTGGAGAATCTGAACTATGCTAATTTTACCATAATTACTCATTACTTGAAGTCTTATGCATTTGTGTTTTCTTGGTAGTCTCTTGAAAACACGTTTCAATATGAAACGTATACATATCAAATCACTCCGCTTAGCATTTTAGGCATACAGTTTTGTTTTCCCCCTGAAAGATGTAGAATGCAGCAGGTTCTCTAAAGCACATGTATTCCTTGTTATGTGATTTGGTCCTTTGGAAGTTCTTTTATCATGTAGCTATTAAAGGGTAGCTGTCAGAATTACCCAAACTCTTCACTGAAATGACTTACTTATTTGAGAAAAATGCATGTTAAAAAGCCAAACCAAGTGTGTGTGTGTGTGTATGTGTGTGTGTGTTTCTCCCCTGCACAAAAGTAGAAGGGTTTTCATTTGACTTGTGCCAGCTGCACCTTCATGACTTTGCTATAGGACATGTGACACAGTAACTCTAAGATGGTGCTTGTAAAATTTTAAAATAGTTAACACACAGTGACAAGCTCTCAGGGGAACACATTAAACTCGATTGAATTTTGTAGGGTACAGTGATCTGTACAGAATTATAATCAGAGTGAAGTCATTGTTCACCGTTGCTGCTATTAATAAAATTTGGTGGTAGGAGAGGGAAGAAGAAAGGAAGGGAGGGAAGTGGGTGAGAGAGAGAAAAGGAGAGGGAGAGATTGAGAGAGAGAGAGAGACAGAGAAAGAGAGGGAGGAAGGAAGAGAGAGAGAGATAAGGATAGAGAGAGAGAGAGTGTGTCTCTCCTGATCCTCACTGGCTGATAACTAAATTAGTTGGGTGCGGGGGGGACTGAATCTCGTTCTGTCACCCAGGCTGGAGTGCAGTGGCACCATCTCGTCTCACTGCAACCTCTGCCTCCCAGGTTCAAGTGATTCTCATGCCTCGGCCTCCCTAGCAGCTGGGACTACAGGCAGACGCCACTATGCCTGGCTAATTTTTTGTATTCTTTTTACTAGAGACGGGGTTTTGCCATGTTGGCCAGGCTGGTCTCAAACTTCTAACCACAGTGATCTGCCCGCCTTGGGTTCCCAAAGTGCTGGGATTATAGGCATGAGCCACCATGTCGGGCCTAAATTAGTAGTTATTATCTACTTTCATTTGTGGGATGAAGATGAAACAGAGTCCTTTGGGATTGTGCACTGGGGTAAACCTAACATAGTCTAGCATCAGGAGAGGAGGCTTTCCAGAAAAAGTGTTCCTTAAGTTGAACCTGGAAAGATGAGAGCTATTAGCCAGATGAGAAGTGAAGGTGTGAGGGGGTGGATTGGAAATATTTTCAGGTAGGGAGACTAATCTATACAAAGGTTTATGTTCTCAACTACTGAATTTGTCTTCAGCATTTGCACTTTATTTAACAAATTTATTAATTTGTTAAATTATAACAAATATTTGACAGCAGAGCTGAGGATATTAAAATAAAATGTAATTTTATTTCTTATATGTTGGTGAAGAAGGAGCAGCAACAGAGGCTGGAGCATTATTTACAAATCAGATTATCCGTCTGGAGATTCCCAGTGCAGCAAGTGGGACAGGGACTACTGAATCCCTCAGACTTTAGGCCATAGGCCAATGAACATTTTCTGTAAAAGGTGAAATAATACTTTCAGCTTTGCTGGCCATGCAACCTCTGTTGCAACTACTCAACTCCGTGGTTTGTGAGGGGTCCACAGGGTTCATGATCCCTCATGAACCGCAGAGTTGAGTAGTTGTGACAGAGTTTGCATATATTTACTCAGCCAATATTTACTGATGATATTGATTAGGAGTCTTGGGAAGAGCAATGACAGTTTTTTGGTATTATATCCAGGGACAAAAAGTTGAATTTGGCCCTGTTACTCACTCCTCCTCCCACAAAGTTGTCAAACGGGTCTGCTACAGACAAGTAGAATCACAGATTGGAGATCAGCTCTCATTAAGTAACAGCTGGATTGTCAGGCTTCCCTCTAGGGGCCATCCCTGTCTACAGCTGGAGTGGACAGGCCAGGGAGGACACCATACTTGGAGTAGCGTAACCTTGTCCAGGTTTGGACAAGGCCCAAGAATTCTGTGCTCCTAGCAATCCTATTATTATAGAAGTGCTTCCTGATAAGGGAGGAAGGGTAGGAAGAGGAAAGCTGAGGCAGATAGATGGGGAACGTACTGAAACATTCGGTTCACATCCTCAATAACCTTCATGAAAAATCAGTCATAGGTGCTGGAATCTCCAAACCTCCAAGGGGCTTACAACACTGTGTGCAGGGAAACCTGTAATTCACAGCCTTATTGAGAGCACGTGTCAACGGCCCATAGCAGGGGCCCATTCTGGCTTTTGTACAACCTCAAAGACACACGTGGGTTTTCCATTTTTAAATGGTTGAAAAAAATCAAAAGAAGAACATTATTTCATGGCATCTGAAAACTACATGAAGCTCAAATTTTAGTGTATAAAGTTTTACTGGAACTCAGCCATGCTCGTTCGTTTATGCTTATCTACTCCGCTTTCGAGCTACTGCAGAGTTGAGTAGTGGCAACAGAGGTTGCATGGCCCGCAAAGCGAAAAGTATTATCTCACCTTTTACAGCAAATGTTCATTGGCTTATGGCCTAAAGTCTGAGGGATTCAGTAGCCCCTGTCCCAGTTGCTGCCCTGGGAATCTCCAGACGCATAATATGGTTGGTGCATAATGCCCCGGTCTCTGTTGCTGCTGCCTCCTTCACCAACATACAGTACAAACAAATAAAACTCCATATTATTTTATCATGCTCAGCTCTGCTGCCAAAGCTGTGACAAGCCCAGAAGCAATTTTTCAGGGTTTGGGATGGAGAAGAAGGTGGTCTCTTCTCTTGCGCATCAAGGAATCCTCTTTATTATTTAAGCCAGATTAAGTTTGCTATGGTTTGAATGTTTGTCCCTCCAAACTTCATGCTGAGATTTGATCTTCAATGTGGCAATGTTCAGAGGTGGGGTCTACTGGGAGGTGTTTGGGTCATGGGGGTCGATCCCTCATGAGTTAATTACTGTGCTCCCTTGGGGACGGGTGAGTGAGTTCTCACTCTCTTAGTTCCCTTGAGAGCTGGCTGTTCAAAAGAGCCTGGCACCTGTCTGCCTCCCTCCTTGGCTTCCCCTGCTGCCATGTGATCTCTTTGCATACTCTGGCTCCCCTTCCACTTCCACCATGAGTCGAAGCAGCCTGAGGCCCTCACCAGATACAGATGCCCAATCTTGAACTTTCCAGCCACCAGAATTTTGAGCCAAATAAACCTCTTTTCTTTATAAACTGCTCAGGCTCAGGTATTCTGTTACAGCAACACTAAATAGACAAAGACAAAGTTGTTGACTGACTTTGAATTTCTTTAGAAGCAGACCCCGTGACAGAGGATAAGTCCAGGGAGTTCATTTGGGAGGTAATAAACTACCTGAAGGTACAGGAAACACTGATGAAGAAGTGGGAATTGAGTTAGGGATGGCAGGAAGCCAATACAGCGTTATCAGACTGTTATCACTGAAGGAAACTGGGGTTGAAGCCTGCTGGGGAACTAAGGCATACAGTGCAGAATGCACCTCAGACTGATTGTACCTGAGACAGGAGGAGGTTGAGATATTTATCTACTTGTCAGTCATGGGTTCAGGACTGCTCCCAAGAGGACATTGGGCCTGCCCTGAGATGGCAACTGGCACCAGCTGCAGCAGAGATGGGATGGACAGAAAAGAAATTCATACGAAGTTTCAGATGAGCCACTTATTTACAAGGAGGACAGTTTTGAAATTAATTTTTCCTTATAATTTAAGGTACAGTGAAAGGATGCATAAACAGACCTTTTGAAGTATGTGAAAACCATGAACCCACTTTCAGTTTGTTGCACCAACTTCCACAAGTTACAATGTCAGAGGAAACATCAAAATTCCTTTGCATAATTTTACATTTAAAATAAAATTCAGACACCAAGATGGTAACCCCAGTGGATCTTCACAGAGCTTCAAGACAAAGTTTTTGACACTCAACAGAAGGTGAAGCTTACAGACATACCGACCAAACAGCTAAACAGAACAAAAAAGCATGCACATCTTACAGAGATCATGACTTTGGTGTATGAGACTAATCTGTATGAAGGTGTAGGATATATGTATGAAGATGAAGAATGTTTATTCTTCAGTCCAAGGAGGCAGTTCGCAATAAGCTGTTAGAAAGTCAGGAAATAGCAGAACAAAAAAAAAATTAAAGAACTAAAACAGAAAAAAATCCTACCTAGAGCAGAATGTTAAGGAAGCTGAGGGCAACATCTGGGAGATGCTGATGGCACAAAGGGCCCAGTTGGGAGCCTCTGGGGGAAGCTCTTCCTCCTGCCCCTCCTATTTCTGGCAAGGGCAGAGTGGTCTGTGCAGGGAAACAGTCTCTCTTCTGCCCTGATGGATGTTTTATCTGGATGGCCTAGCAATCTCGCATGTTCTACATTATCCTGAGCCCCTCTTGTATCCCAAACCTGAGATTTTTACCCTGGCTTTGCCTCCGCTGCTTAGGACACTCTTTTCTGTTGGTGTGAGTCATGAGCTCCCAGGAAAGGGAAGATGGGAGCCAGGACTGATAGGAGGCTCTGTCTGAGCCTTCCATTAGGGACGCTGGTCAGACCAATAAACGACATCTGTCCCACTCTGCTACATCTGTCTTTCTTGAGCCAAGGGATGGGAATGGAGGGTGAGAGAGGCAGTGGCTATCTTCATCACAGCTCCTGCTCCCTCTGCATTAGAGTCTTTCTTTCCTTGGGGGATGGGATCTTGTCCTCTTATCTTTTCCTTTTCTGGACCTTTGACTAATCCCTTCACCTTCTGGGCCTCTGTGTAGTATACAGATGAGGAAGAAAGAAGACTTACACCCATAGCTGAATTTAAGTGAAAAGAATAGTGGTTCCTTTATAGCAGTCTGCCTACAGATTCTTTTCCCTGCTTTCTCCCATACCTTCTGCATTAGTCCATTTGCACACTGCTATAAAGAGCAGCTCGAGACTGGGTAATTTTTAAAGGAAAGAGGTTTAATTGACTCAGAGTCCCACATGGTTGGGGAGGCCTCAGGAAACTTACAAATCATGGTGGAAGGCAAAGGGGAAGCAAGGCACCTTCTTCACAAGGTGGCAGGAAAGGGAATGACACAGGAGGAACTACCAAACACTTATGAAACCATCAGATCTTGTGAGAACTCACTCACCATCAGGAGAACAGCATCGGGGAAACCGGCCCCATGATCCAATCACCTTCACCTGGTGTCTCTTCCTTGACACATGGGATTATGGGGATTACAATTTAAGATGAGATTTTGGGTGGAGGCACAGACAAACCATATCACATTCCAAAAGAAAGTTCAACAATAAGCAGAACTTCCAAGACTCTCTCCCTTTGGCCAATATCATAAGATGGACACTGTAACAGTGAGACTTAGGGGCAGAGGAGTGCCGGAGCTGGCCTATACCCACTCAGGAGGGCTGATTGTTCAATTTTCATGAATTTTGTTGCAAGCCACTTGTTAAAAACAGCCATTATAAAAATTATCTAAATTTGAAAATCATGTTAAAAACAAGGATAATGAATGTTCAAAGCTCAAATAAAAATTCAGACTTACACAGAACTGATATGAAGAGTTACATTTTTTGGAAAAAGTTTTCTGTAAGTCATCACTTCTAGACATGCTAAAATTTATATAATAAAATATTTTTTCAGATTTATTCCAATGCTATAAAACATGTTTAGCATTTCAGTAACAGTTTTATTAGCAGAAAATTCTTCCAAAATTTAAAATTATTAAAATTATCCACAACTTTGCAGGTTATAAAACTGTTTGATATCACATTCAATTATATTGATCAATAATGAAGTTGCAAAAAGCATAAATTTTGATACCTAATAAATTTATGGAAGAATGAATTAGAGAAATTTCATAATAAATCAAGGTGTCACATTAAGAAAGTATTATTGTTTACTGTATCATATAAAATTATATATTACACATTGAATTATATACAAATATAAAATTATGACACCAATATTTTCTTGCAATTTGTAGGTTTATGTTGTTATTCATGATAACTACTACTCTGATTACATTTTGTCAGTAATATAATATTTTTAAAGGAAAATGTATTGTTTTAGTATATTTAACTTAGCCATACTTTTTTTTCTGCTTTTTGAACAAAATGTTTCACGTTTTCATTTTGCATTGCCCCCAAAATTATGTAGTTGGCCTTGCCTTTAAAATCATGGTTTCTTCTAAGTAATATGACTGAAATGTCAAGATCCAGGCTCTGGACTGTCTGCAGAGCCCTCTCTTGTTCTTGAGGTCATTCAAAATCAAGAGCCTTCTGAGTTACACGATTAACGGATCAGCACCATATTCCCAAATGTGGCTTGTGCTGTCTTCAAAATCCAGAGAAACCTTCCATGAGCTGTACTTCTTTCATAGTGGTAGGAGGTGGAAGATGAAATAACATATCCTTTATTTTGTAGGGGATACTCTGGAATGTCCCCAGACCACTGGCTCACTATAATCTCAGTCCCAAATCTTTGTAGGGTTTATCTCCCACCTTCTGTCCTGCATGTGTTTTAATAAGGCATCTCGAAGACTTGCCACTTTATGATTACTAATTTTAGTTAACATGATATTATCAATATAAGGGGCCAGACTGATGTCATATAGAATGTTTAGACAAAGATTAAGGTTCTTTTAGACTACACAGGGATAGAGGAGAGTAGAGCTAACGTAGCCCTTGGGCAAGATGGTGAGTTACCTGCATAGTCAAGGTGAATGAACTGCATCTTCTTCGTCTTCCCAAAGGAGATTGAAAATAAGGTGTTTGCAGTATACCAAGAGTCAAAGGCTGTGATAATTTGCTGTCATAAAATACCACCATCTGGTACTGCAACTGCAAACTGGGGCTACCACTTGGCTAAATTATCTGACATAGTCCATTTAGTGTTTGGTTTTTTCCAGGGGTTAGATTGATGAATTAAAGGAGGATATGATGAAATCACCACACTGTTCTTTCTTTTTGAGTCTCTAAGGGTGGTTCCAAGCCCTTGCGTTACACTTGTGTCTTAGTTTATTTCCTGCTTCTATAACATAATACCATAGACTGGGTAATTTGTAAAGACAAGAAACATTTCTCACAGTTCTGGAGACTGGGAAGTTCAAGAGCATCACACTAGTATCTGATGGGGCCGTTCGATGGCAGAAGGCATAGCAAGGTGAAGAAACATGTGCATGAGGCAGGGAGAGAAGTGTGCCAAACTCATCATTTTTACCAGGACTCCTGCAATAACCAACCCACTCCTGTGATAACACCATTAATCCCTTCATGAGGGCTCTGCCTCTTAAAGGCCCCACCTCTTAATATGGTTACTGTGACAATTGAATCTCATCATAAGTTTGGAGGGAACATTCAAACCATAGAAACCTAGGATGTGGTATTGCTCTGGAATGGTGGTCACCTTCAGGGGTGTTTACTTCATCTTTCCTACTATAATGGCTCTTACTCCACAGGTCAAAGAACAAATGTCAGAGGGGGCTAGAGAAATTGTCACAGTATGGGTCCTGATAAACTTAGTCCTGGAGTCCATTTGTCATCTAGCCTCAGTAAGTCCTTATTTAACTGAGGGGGCCCATGATTGTGTTTTGGGTCTTATAGCAGTGACAACTCAGACTCTGTGATCAAGCCATCAGAATATCTGACTATTTCCATTCCTCCAAATGTGCAGGAACTCCAATAAATGGGTATGGGTCCCTTTGGGGAAGGGTTGGGAGAATCACTATGTTATATGCTTGCTGTGGCTTACAGGACTCTTCCTCTCCCTTAAGTGATTAAATCTGGGCCTGAGGTTCCAGACACCAGTCTGGGAACTGGGTATCAGACTATGATCATCCATTGTGGTAGGTGACATCATCAACATTTGGCTCTCTTGCTCTTGATCACTTTTGATTGTAAAGGTCAAGCAATATCCTTATCAACTGCACATCTAAGAGCTCTTAGGAATCATGGGATATATTAACCACAGTCTCAGATTCGTGTCTGTCAGGCCCCTGTTTGCCATGCTGCCTTTATGCCATTATAGTAGTCATGGCTGCCTTGTTGCCACAAAGCCTCCACTATTCTGGAATCCTATTTTACTTCTTGGAACTAGGAATCCCAGTCCCATAATGATATCGCTACCACCAATCCTGGCCTTCAGAATATAAACCACTTTGGAGCTTTTCCGTGAAGCCAGTACCCCCATCACTATCACATTCTTTACTGTTTTAATGAAGAGCATCTTCTTGGACTCCCTGGAAACATTGTCAGCGGGCTATGTTATTCTATGTCATCCTTTGGAGTAAGCTTATCTCCCTGAGTTGAAGCACATAGTAAATACATCTTATCTAGTTTTTAAAAACATTTATTTATTTATTTATTTATTAGAGACAAGTTCTCACCGTCTCCCAGGCTGGAGCACAGTGGTCCCATCATGGCTCACTGCAGCCTCGAATTCCTAGGCTCATGTGATCTTCCTTCCTCAGTCTCCTGAGTAGCTAGGACTACAGGCACAAGTCACCATGCCCAGCTAATATTTTAAATTCTTATTTTTTGTAGAGATGTGGTCTTGTTACGTTGGCAAGGCTGATCTCGAATTCCTGGCCTCAAGCAATCCTTCTTCCTTGGCTTCCTAAAGTGTTGGGATTACAGGCATGAGCCACCATGTCCGGCCAGTCTTATCTCATTTATTTCAGGCCTTCTTTTTTCCGGATTTCAATGAGCCATTCCTGCAGTTTTATTAGGACCAGCTCTAAATGCCTTGCCAGGTCATTGAATTTTGAGTCATGAGAGAGTACCCTTTTATCAATTCATTCTTTCTTATCCAGCCTTGTATATTATGTACCACCATTATCAGTCCAACACCATTCTCATGCATGCTTTCCCAATTCCTGACATATATTCAGGCAGATCCTATGATTCTTTTGGTTAACAATCCCTTTTCTCCAAAATAAGGGACAGTGTTTCCCAGGAGCGTGGTGCCGATACTGGAGCTTAGTTATTGGTCTAGAAGCAGTGAAGGGAGCCAGGTACTGAAGAGGGCAAGCATCCTCTTGCAATCCAAGGCTGTGCACAGTTTCCAGGCAAAGAGAGCCGCTATCCTTCAGTAAGAGGGGGAGAAAACGACTCCTGCCAACTCACTGGGGGGTCATGGGAATCTAGGGGTTCAAGGTTTGCCATTACATAGGCAAAGATGTCCTCATCCCATCTCAGGGTCTTACTCCTTCCCCACAAAGGCCTTGACTTTAATGAAGGATATCTGCCAGGGCTGGGAATAGAGACCAAGGTTTCTTGATTATTCTGCTGTGATCACAATGAACATGCTGTGCTTGTAGGATTTTCACACAGTCTGCCCTCTGGCTGCAGGGGGTGAGGGGCTCCTTCAATGTTGAGGGCCACTGAGGTCTTCTGACTTCACACTACACACGAGGTGATAGTTGGTAGTTGATATCCTGTTGTTTTCTTCCCTCAGCACATGACGGTAGTGGAAAGCAACAGCTAATTCCACATTCCTTATCATTACCATTTTATGACATCTCTCAGTAGCTATAAATAGAGTGTAAGTCAGTGCATCTCTTTCTCTTTCTTCCGTCATAGTTCACTTCATGCAAGAGTCGCAGTTATTGAAATGCCACAGCACACCAGAGGAAGGGAGGATGAGACGAGGGAGGGAAGCGGCCCATAAAGGATGCGTTACCAAGCAAGTTGTCACTGAGGGCAACTAGAGCTTAATCCTGCGGGGACCTTTGGCTGACAGTGTAGCACATTTCTCAGAGTTAATTAATCAAAGACATGGGGAAGCTGAGGTCTCTATCCTCCATTCCTGCCAGTCATTGGTTGAGGGCACTCCCAGGGAGGATATTAATTCCTGACATTTCCAGGCTGCCCCGTGTGGGGGCAGAACAGGTATTGGAAGTCAGAGAAGGCTCTCAGGCAGTCACAGGTGCTTCCCATTGGAAGTTGAGAGGATGGGTCCAGAAATGATCATTGCCAAGGTGGATAAGCACGAGACGCCAGCACCCTCTGCTACGAGTGGGTTTTCTGTCACTTGATCCAAATGCTTCACAGTTGAGAGTCTGGATTTTGTTGTTGTTGTTGTTGTTGTTGTTGTTATTTTACTTTATTCAGGGGATCTTTTCTGGGATCATTTCAATTTTGCCTCTACCTCAAAATTCATTATTGCTACAGATCTGCCTTCATGAATGAAAGAGTTACTATTCTATCACTGTCCTGGTAATTTTATTATTTTTTCAAAGCAAAGAATACCTCTGGAAATAACTTCTTCAATTAGAACTAAAGAGCTTCCCTGTTTAGCAGCATAACAAACCTGAAAGCTAGCACATGTGGCATTCACGAGAAAATGACAGCAAAGAGTATTTTTTATTATTTGAAATTTCTTTTTTGTGGGTACATAGTAGCATATATTTATGAGGTACATGGGATGTTTTCAAACAGGCATGCAATGTGAAATAAGCACATCACGAAAAATGGGGTATTCACCCCCCCGAGCATTTATCCTTTGAGCTACAAACAATCCAATTACACTTTGTAAATTATTTTAAAATCCACAATTATTATTGACTATAGTCACCCTATTGTGTTATCAAACAGTAGGTCTTATTCATTCTTTTTTTTTTTTGTATCCATTAACCATCCCCACCTACCTCTCATCCCCTCACTACCCTTCCCAGCCTCTGGTAACTATCCTTCTACCTTCTATGTCCATGAGTTCAGATGGTTTGATTTTATTTTATTTTTGGGGATGGAGTTTTGCTCTTGCTGCCCAACCTCCGCCACCCAGGTTCAAGCGATTTTCCTGCCTCAGCCTCCTGAGTGGCTGGGATTACAGGTGCCCACCACTATGCCCGGCTAATTTTTGTATTTTTAGTAGAGATTTGGTTTCACTCTGTTGTCCAGGCTGGTCTCAAACTCTTGACCTCAGGTGATTCACCAGCCTCAGCCTCTCAAAGTGGTGGGATTACAGGAGTGAGCCACTGTGCCTGGCATGGTTTGAATTTTAGATCTCACAAATAAGTGTGAACATGTGATGTTTGTTTTTCTGGGCCTGGCTTATTTCACTCAACATAAGCAAAGAGTGTTTGGCAATTCATTCCCATCCCTTCAGGTGGAAGACTTTTAATATGTCTCTGCTTAGAACTAGAGAGATGCTTATTAATTACCTGTGAAAGAGAGCCGGGTGAATAAGATAGATGTTGCTCTCAAGGAACTACTATCCAGAGCTATGCTGTCCAGTATGGTAGCCACGAAATACTTGCAGCTACTGAGCATTTGAGCTGTGGCTAGTGCCAGCTAAGATGGGCTGTAAGTGTACAATGAACACCATATTTCAAAGACTTAGTACAAAGATAGAAGAATATAAAATATCACATTAATAATTGTTATATTGATTACGTGTAGAAATGATCATGCTTGTTTTGGATATGTTGGGTTAATTAAAATATATTTTAACATTAATTATAACTGGGTTTTTTTGTTCCTTAATAATATAGCTACTTATAAAAATGTAAAATTTTATACATGGCTCATATTATATGTCTACTGGTCAGTACTGATCAAGAAAAAATTATCAGGGTGTCCACTATGAATGGTGTGCAATATCAGTCAAAACTCATTATAGTAGGTTCTGGAAATACAAAGATGAATCCACATGATTTTTTATCCTCAAGTAGCTCTCAGCCCAGTGTTTGGAGAAGACAAACAGTAATATTTAATTGAGAAGACAGGGCTACCAGAGGCATGAATCAGGTGTAACACAGTTCATGCACTAGAGAGACTTATACTAGAGTAGGGGTGGTGCATGGAGTGGATAGGCAGGTGGGTGAGCAAGTTAGAGAAGATTTTAAAGAGGAGGGGATATATGAATTAATTTGTCACAAGAGTAGGGTTTTACAAGGTAGAAAAGTGTGTAGTGTGTGCAGTGGTTAGGCCTGTGAGTTGAAATAACTTCCCCTTATAATCCCCTTTAATTGAAAAAAATCTCAGGGAACATTCTGATTGGCAGGGCTGGAGTCACATGACCACCATGGGCCAATGACTGTGGCTAGCTGGGTTGACTATTATAATTGACTAGCTGTGATCAGGGAGGTGGTACCATGAAAGAAGACAGGTATTTTTATTCAGAAGAGAAAGAGAAGCAATTCCTCAAAAGAAAGGTAGCACTGGTCCATAAAGGGAGGCTGCTGGGAAGATTCAATACTCTTCCTACATAGTGGAGATGTAGATATATACATTATAGTCACTATTGTGCATACAGTGTATATAAATATACACTATATCTATGTATATAGATCTATGTGTATACACTATATCTATGTATATCTATAGATCTATAATTATATAGTATGTGTATATCTTAGATATAGATATACATAGATATAACATATACATCCACATATAGTATGTATACATCTATGTATATATCTATGTATATACATCTATGTGTAGATATACTGTGTATAGTGTATATAAATATACACTGTAGTCACTATTTTCTTCATCTTAATATGCTTATGTCTCAGTCTCTTTTCTCATCACAGCACACAAAATCCAGCACTTCTCCTTCGTGTATTATAACAATTTATTTCTTGTAACAACTCATGGCAGTGGGGAACGTGGCTTGTATACGACTAGAAAATGAATTATTGCTATTTTATAAACATGCTAAGGAGATTTAGTTTTATCCTGAAAGAAATGGAAAACGATAAAAAATTAAAAAACTTTGACAAGAGAGGTGTATGATGAGATTTGTGCTTTGATTATTAATTCACTAAACACATATCATTGTGTGTTTATGAGTTCCAGGTGTTCTTCTAAGTGCTAGGATCTACTCAATAAACGGACAATTGTGCATATGTTCTTGTAGTGCACATTCTAGTGGGTGGAGATAATAAATAGCTTGTATAAGGAATAAATTGTATTTTCAAAGGTGATGCATGCTCCAGGAAATAATGCAACATGGAAAGCTAGGCTGGGGTCTATAGTTTTAAATGAGAGGTCTGGATAGGTCTCATGAGAAGATGATGTTTAAACAAAGATTTGAAGGAGTGAAGGAATCAAGCTATTCTTTTTTTCTTTTTTTTTGAGACAAAGTTTCGCTCTTATTGCCCATGCTGGAGTGCAATGGCGCAATCTCGGCTCACTGCAACCCCTGCCTCCCAGGTTCCAGTGATTCTCCTGCCTCAGCCTCCTGAGTAGCTGGGATTACAGGTATGTGCCACCATGCCCAGCTAATTTTGTATTTTTAGTAGAGACAGGGTTTCTTCGTGTTGGTCAGGAGGCTGGTCTCGAGCTCCTGATCTCAGGTGATACACCTGCCTCGGCCTCCCAAGCCATTCTTATATCTGTAGAATGAACATTTCAAGCAGAAGGAGCAGAAGTAAAGGCCCCGTGGTAGCCATGTGTCTGAACTATTTGAGGAACAGCAAGGAGGCCAGGATGGCAGGATTAAGGTGAGGGAAGAAAATAGGCCAGATCAGGTCAGGCCTTGCAGGCTATTTCACTGGCTTTTGTTGGAATGAGATGGAAAGCCAGTAAAGGCCCATTGGAGAGAGGCTTCTGGCCACTGCACATTGATGCTGGTTGATAATGTAAATAGTAAATATAAATCACTAAGAAGATAAAGTGATTTAAATATAAATCACTAAGAAATATTTAAATATAAATCACTAAGAAATATACATATAAATCACTAAGACATTTAAATATAAATAACTAAGAAGATAAAGTGGCTGTCCTCTTAGCATTTCATCTGGCAATATATCACCCTCCATCTTCATCTCTCTGACATAAATGTCATATCCAAAATACACCACGCTGCATTCTTTTTCTAAAATTTCAGATTAGATATATTCCAGCCTTTGTCTAAGCTGTCTCTATCTCTGGGGCTCAGATACATCAGGGCTGAGAGCATGGGGCTTTCAGAAGTCCATTTGTGGGAGGGATTATTTTCAGATAAAGCCGGTCTGGAAAACGGAGAAGAATTAGAAGGTGTTCATCATATCTGTAGCAGAGATTTTTTATGTATGTGTGTGCTCCTGTGTATACATGTAGAAACCAAACATCCTGAATGGCTCATGATCGCGCCAGTGGGTGTCCTTTGCCCTTGCATAATTATTAGTAGCATCCCTCTCCATTCGGTGAGCCCTAAGGAGAAAGAGTAGGGTCTTTAAGAATGTTACGAGACAGAGCCACAAACAGTATTGGGATAGGACCCAGCTCTCAAAGTGTGGCCCAGCCATGGCACAGCTGGAGGTTCGCAGAGATGGTGCCCACCAAAGGCAATGATGGAACATACATAAACTGCCTTGCAGGCAGGGAGAGTCCAAATCAGTCAGGCCCCATCCAGACACACAGATGGCACACTCAAATCAGGAAAATTGGAGGAGGTTTAATAGGGACTATCTGCAAAGCATTGGTGTGTACAGAGATGCACCAAGGCCTCATGGAGTGAGGCAATAGGGATGTCATGGGAATCCGGAAGGAGAGAGTCCCAAGGAGAGGTCATCTCGAGAAGAGCAGTGGCCCCTGTCAAGGAACCCAGTGGCCTGAGGCAACCCTGCAGGGAGGAAGCCAGCTGAGGGAATGGATAACCGGACCTCAGTCACCTTCCTTCCTTTGGGAGAGCCTACTGGGGCTGGATCCAGGGCAGAGAGCCAAAGGGAGAGGCTGGAAGATCTGGAAGGCCAGGTAGGGGGTGTGAGGCCACAGCTTCTTCGTGTGTATCACCAGTGGGGATCGAGAAGAGAGGAAAACCACGGCGGAGGCCATGGGACTGTGGGCAGCTTTTTTGAGTGCAGATGAGATAATCCCCACGAAGACCCCCGGAAATATTGAGAGGCAGGCTCTTTGAAAGGGAATGGTGTTCTGCAGAACAATAGAGGCTCCATGAGCCACTAAAATAGAGGTTGTGAGGATTAGTGTGAGCCCATTGTGAACCCTGGCCTAAAGGGACCCAAGGAAACAGGGGTATGTTTAGTTCAGGAACATTGCAGAATTTCCAGATGTTCTTCTCTGAAGCATGCACATATCTAAGATTGTCTCCTCTTTAAGGGTTGTGTGCAGTTTCTTACCTCCTGTGAGCTGGCTGTGAACTCAGTGCCCCTGGGTGGTAGCAGAAGCATGAATGCTGAGAGGAAGGATGTTGCTGTCAGCACTGTGTGGTTTTGAATGAGATAAAGAATCAACGCTGGATGTAGCTGCACACATACTTTATTTTGTTGAATTTCCAATTGATGAAGTATTTGATAAGCATGCCTGATAAGATGGAAAAAACGGGCTCTTTCCCAATGGTCCATTTTTGTCATTTAAGTACATAGATTTGTTTTAGATTACATTTGGTGATTTTTATGTTATTTCTGAAAAGGTAATATATACACATGGCTTAAAAATAAAACACTATGAAAAAATCTCATTCCCATTCCTGTCCCCTGTTCTGGTCCCACACCTCTTATTCGGATGACCACTTGTTTAAAGATTCATGTAGATCTGTCTAGGGTTTCTTTGCAAAAATGCAAGCCCACACAAATACATGTTATTACTCCCTACCTTTTCTTACACAAAAGAAAGCATTCAATACAAAATACTTTGTACTCCTTAATAGTACATCCTGGAGATTATTCTGTATCAATATATACAGAGATCCCTCACTTTATTTTTTACAGCTGCATAATATTCCATGGGAGAGATGTTTTGTAATTTATTTAACCCACCCCCTGTTAGGAACATCATTTTGGTTGTTTGCAGTCAGTTTCTCTTTTTTTTTTTTTATTTTGTTGAGATGGAGTCTCACCCTGTCACCCAGGCTGGAGTGCAGTGGTGCAATCTCAGCTTACTGCAACCTCCGCCTCCTGGGTTCAAGTGATTCTCCTGCCTCAGCCTCTTGAGTAGCTGGGATTACAGGCACGCACCACCATGCCTGGCTAATTTTTGTATTTTTAGTAGAGACGGGGTTTCACCATGTTGGTCTGGCTGGTCTCGAACTCCCGACCTCTTGATCCGCCCGCCTTGGCCTCCCAAAGTTCTGGGATTAGAGGCACAAGCCACTGTGCCTGGCGCCAGTTTCTCTTATAAACAATGCTGCAATGACTAATCTGATATATTTGTTATCTTTCATGTGGGCAGAGATATTTGTAGGTTGAATTCCTAGAAATGGGGTCAGTGAGTCAAAGAGTAAATGTATTTCCAATATTAATGTATTCATCCTTCGCTGAATCTCTGTAGTTTAGCAATGAATTGAACAACTGCATATTATTTATGGGTGAAAAGCCCCAAAGAAAAAAGAAATGCTGAGTCCAGATGTCACCTTCAGTCAATGTAGAGTGGTGGTTACCACCAGTGATGAATGTCTTAGAGTGTTTATGCATCTGTGAGTGTGTGAGTATGTGCTCATTTGTGTACTCTGAAAACCCTATTTGAAAAAAAAAAAACTTAACCATCGGGTTATTAGACAGATAATCACTTCACTCCACTTTCAAATCAATGAGTTTCTTATTCCAGCTTATATTCCAATAGTCCAAAGCTTCCAGGGAATAAAGGTAAAACAATCTGAGAGCTCTGAATTCCTCCACAGGGCAAGTACCATGTAAACTAATAGATGATGTTAAGGTTCTCAAGGTGGTGACTAAACAGTTCCCCCAGTCTCTGCAACATAAACATAAACTTAAAAATTACACGGTAAGCTAGATATTCATTTTGAAAATAACCATGGAATTTGAAAAAATAAAGCTGAAACAAACAAAACACACCACCACGAACAACAAAAACAACAAAACAAGGAGGAAAAAACCGACTTTCTGGTGTTTTTGCTAAAAGACAGCAGGGTGGGTTGGGGGAAGCTCTTCTCATAAAAGAAAAGTACTAGACAATCTGGTCTTTTAAAGGGTCTTGAAAACAGATTATGCAGTAAAACTGAGCTGTCAAAGACCC
The DNA here is from genome assembly GCF_028885655.2 of Pongo abelii. Taxonomy (NCBI): domain Eukaryota; kingdom Metazoa; phylum Chordata; class Mammalia; order Primates; family Hominidae; genus Pongo; species Pongo abelii. The sequence continues at coordinate 14,763,829 of NC_071988.2, forward strand.
TCAGAGATGGTCTCACCTGGCTAGTCCTATGAAGCGCCCAGCTAGAGGAGAGTTTTCTTTCCCATTTTCAATAATGTGGTTTGTGGTTAAAGATGTGCATGCCAATGGCAGGTCTGGGGGTGTGATGTGTTTGAAAAAACGTTGGATTTATATTTTGCAATACCAGCCAGATTCAGGAAGTGACACTCAACCACATTTTCTTGACCTGGGTGGAGATTAGTTGAGAATGTGTTTGATAGGTAAACAAATGTTGAGAAACATTTTGACATAGGACGTGCTGCATATAACTAGTTTTGTGAAGATGATGCCCTTAATGGGTATATCTTCTATGAATGACTCAGGTCATCATCATAGGCTTGGGTTATTGTAACATCTAGCAGGTATGTTGCACTGTGGAGAGCTGTTTTTCCCCTTAGTGGCCTTGGAGGGTGAGGTTTGGAGTGCTATTCACATTTTTCTGTGCACTGGCTGTGCAGTGGCCAGCCATATCTCTTTCCAAGATGCTCATTTGTTGGGGCTCAGTATGCACCACCCCAAAACATACTGTGGGAGACAAGATGTGCCACCCCAAAATACACTTCTTGGCATGTTTCAAGCTGGTTATTCAGATAAACTGCAGACGCAGGAGTATCTCTGAAAAACTGCCCTTTATAAAAGAAATGTATGCCTAATGTAAATTGAAAGTTACGTTTCTTGTAAAAGAAATCTATATTAGTAAAACTATCTGTATCAGGAAGAGGGCTGTTCCTAGACAATTTTTATTACCTGAGATACTTTATTTGCATAACAAGACAAAGTTTTATTCACCTTATATTTCCTCCCTCCCCTTCTCATAGCTTGTCTCTACCACCCCCAGAAGCCCCCAAGCTCCTCCTATTCCTTTCTGTAGCTCATGCTGCTATATAAGCTTCAATCATCTGGTCTTTCTTCAACTCTCATATTTTCGTGGGACCCCTGTGCCAATGTGTGTAGTTAAACATAGTTTTTTTTCTTGCTAATCTGTTATATGCTGATTTAATTCATAATCCTGCCAAAGAACCCAGGAGGGTGGAGGTAGACCATTTGGTTCTCCCTGCACGAACTGCAGTGTATTTTTTTGGGCCCAAGGTCAAATACCAGCTCCACTGTCCTAGTCCTGTGACCTTGGCTGAACAGAATAATGATCCTCCTGTATATAAAGAGGACAAAAGCACACACCTCCCAGACTGTTCTGAACACTGGTCCCCTGTTAAAGAAAACTTCTCCTCAACTTCACTCCCTCTTCACCATTTCTTTCCATTAATATTACAGAGAATCCTTCATAGGGAATTTCTTTTAAAAATTTTATTTATTTATTTATTTATTTATTTATTTATTTTGAGAAAGAGTTTTGCTCTTGTTGCCCAGGCTAGAGTGCAATGGCAGGATCTCAGCTCTCTGCAACCTCCATCTCCTGGGTTCGAGTGATTCTCCTGCGTCAACCTCCCAAGTAACTTGGACTACAGGCATGCACCACCACACCTGGCTAATTTTTGTATTTTTAGTAGAGACAGGGTTTCTGCATGTTGGTCAGGCTGGTCTCAAATTCCCGACCTCAGGTGATCCGCCCTCCTCGGCCTCCCAAAGTGCTGGGATTACAGGCATGAGCCACCGCGCCCGGTGGGATTTTCTTAAACATTAAATATTTAATGTTTTAAAAACCCAATAACATCAGCATTTTTAATAACAATTTTTACTGTAAATTGACAATTTATAATTGTGTATATTTCTGGGTACAAAGTGATGTTATAATTTATAAATACAATGTAGGATAATTAAATTAAGCTAGTTAACATATCCATCAGCTCAAATATTTAGCATTTTTTCCGACTTTTATTTTAGTTTCAGGGGGTACATGGGCAGGTTTGTTACACAGGCAAATTGTGTGTCACTGGGGTTTGGTATACTAATGATCTTATCACCCAGGTAGTGAGCATAGTACCTGATAGCTGGTTTTTCAGCCCTCCCTCCCCTTCCACCCTCTCTCCTCTAGTAGTCCCCAACGTCTATTGTTTCCATCTTTATGTCCATGTGTACTCAATATTTAGCTTTCACTTAAACGTGAGAACATGTGGCATTTGATTTTCTGTTCCTGCATCAATAAACTTCGGACAATGGCCTCCATTATCCTAAACTACATCTTTTGCAGCTGTATCCATGTTGCTGCAAAATATGTGGAATACTATGCAGCCATAAAAAAGAATGAAATCATACCCTTAGCATTTTTTGTCATGAGAACATTTGAAATTTACTCTCTTAGCAATTTTGAAATGTACAATACTGTTTATTAACTATATTCACCACACTATGCAATAGATCTCAAAGAAACTTCCATATTCCTTCTGAGATTTTTGTACCTCATTCATCATCTCCCTAATACCCTCACCCTCTAGTCTCTGTAACCACCAGTTTATTCTCTGGTTCTACGAATTTGATTGTTTTAGATTCTTCATTTAAGTGAGAATATACAGTATTATTTAAGATCATTTAATTAAGTTTTAGTATGTATAAAGTATTTGGTGTCAATGCCTACATATTTCTATAGAATGAAACAGAACAAAACATTTCCCATCTGAACCACAACCTGCATGCCGGTGTTGTCTTCACTGTGGGTGGATCACGGAGCTATGGCCTACACACCTCAGTGCCTTTTGAAGGAAATCATCGTTAAGAGTCAATGCTTGGAATCAGGTGGACAGGGATCAAGTCCCATTTCCACCACATATATCTGTGTGTCCTCAGTTAAGTTATCTGACCTCTGTCTGCCATAGGCAAAATTCCTAGTTACGTATATCAAAACTATCTCCTGGTGTATATTACAGAATATTAGGAAGCTCAAGCATCTCAGGGACAGGGAAGGACTAAAGAAAGAGCCAAGAATAACATCCAGATTATACTACTGGTCCATTATGGAGCCCACTACCCAGATTTCTGGGCAAAAGAAGATGGATGTGCTGCTCAAGGGCTGACTGGTAGAACTTCCAGCAGTGGTACCTCTGAAAATGCTGTATTCACCACACTCAAGTTTTCAAATCTGTGAAACAGGTATAGTAAGAATATTTACCTTATGGGGTTATTTTGCAGATTTGATAACACTGTGTATAGAAAGACCCCAGTATGGTGTTTGGCACTTAGTAAATGCTCAGTTAATGTTTCTGCTTCATTTCCTCCTTCATTTTCTTCTACCTTAACTTCTCATCTATTTTCTTTTTTCTTCTTTTCTTTTTCTTTCTCTAACTTCTTCCTCCTCCTCCTGTTTTTCTCACTTCTTCACTTCTCTTCCATCCCCTTTCTTCTTCCTCATTCCTTATTTCTCTTCCTAAGAGTTGGTAAGAGGCAGCGTATGACTATTCTGCCAACGGAAACAATTTTCCCTGTTTCTGTGACAGGGGGTGTCATGGAGTACAGCACCAAAGAGCTACTGTTTAGTTGGATATTACCATAAATTAATAAATGCTCAATACCCCACTTTCTCCTTTTCTTCCCCCCCTCCACTCCCAGTATTTACCCAGTGGCATCAAATCTGGAATGGGCTATCTTCATATCAGAACCAGAAAAAATGGAAGGGAGTTACACCAGAAACCATAAACCCTATGCAAGGAGGGATTTTGTTTAACATCTTTTTTTGAGATAGAATTTACAAACATAAAATTTACCCTGAAAGTAAATGATTTAGTAGTTTTTAGTATATCCAGTTTTGTGACTATCACACAAGTTTAGAACATTCCTCTCAACCCCAAGGAGACCCCATTCCTATTGGGCTGTCACTCCTCATTCCCCGCCATGCAGCCCTAGGGAACTTCTAATCTACTTTCCATCTCTATGGATTTGCCTATTCTGGATATCTCATGTAAGTGGAATTATACAATATGTTACTTCTTGTGACTAGCTTCTTACACTTGGCATGTTTTTGAGGTACGTCCATGTTGTGGTATGTGTTAGCACTTCATTTTTTTTTTTTTGGCTCAATAATATTCCGCTGTGTGGGCATATCACATTTTGTTTATCCATTCATCAATTAAGGACATTTGGGTTGTTTCTGCTTTTCAATTATTATGATAATGCCTTTATGAAGCTTCATGTACATTTCTGTGTGAACATATGTTTTCATATCTCTTGGGTAGATATCCAGGAGTGGAATTTCCAGGTCATGTTCACTCTCCTTAACATTTTGAGGATTTGCCAGATTGTTTTCCAAAGTAGCTGAGGGCAGGGATTTTTGTCTGGTTTGTTCATCGCTGATCCAGTGCTGACATATGGTAAACTTAAAACTATTTATTAAATAAATTGAATAAATGAATTAATAATTGTCTGGTAAAGATATAATTTTTCCTTATATATGTAAGCATGCATAAATAAATATATACATATATAAATATATACTATATATTTATTTATTTATTTATTTTTCACGATAAGGTCTCTTTTACCCAGGCTGAAGTGCAGTGGTGTGATCTTGGCTTACTGCAGTCTCCACTTCTTGGGCTCAGGTGATCCTCCTACTTCAGCCTCATGAGTAATGAGGACCACAGGTATGCACTGCCACGTCTAGCTTTTTTTTTTTTTTTTTGGTATTTTTAGTAGAGATGGGGTTTCACCATGTTGCCAGGCTGGTTTCAAATTCCTGAGTAATCTGCCTGCGTTGGCCTTTCAAAGTGCTGGGATTACAGGTGTGAGCCCCTGCACCCAGCCAACATATTTTTGTTTAAACATTACATATGGCGTACAGTTTTTTTGTTTTGTTTTGTTTTTTAAGACAGAGTTTCGCTCTTGTTGCCCAGGCTGGGGTGCTGTGGCACGACCTCGTCTCACCTCAACCCCCGCCTCCCGGGTTCAAGTGATTCTTGTGCCTCAGCCTCCCAAATAGCTGGGATTACAGGCATGCGCCACCATGCCTGGCTAATTTTCTGTATTTTTAGTAGAGACGGGGTTTCTCCGTGGGCATATAGTTTTGTAAATTGGCAATTGTTGTTTGTTAAAAATGGAGTTTTAAAATTCTACTCTAGCTGTGCAGTTCTGGGAAAGAGGCTTTTTTTTGTGTTGTCCTGTGTGCCACCTTCTCACCTGGAAAGGAAAAGAAATTAACTGAGCATGAAACTTAAGTGAGATAAAATTGTATGTGGCAATACATGTATACAGTAATACAGGGAACGTATTGAAGTGCTAAAAAACAGGAAAGTAATTTCTTTATTGTTATCTTCCAGTCTGTTGCTAGCTTGGTAGCTAGAAAACCAAGCTTAAAACATAGAATATGAGAAAATAATTTATGAATGAGAATCTGGATGAAGTTGTAATTTTAGTTAATTCACCATTCTCTCACTTTTGCCACCACATTTCTGTGGCTTGAGCTTGCATGATGGTGTGCACGTGATAAATTATTCTTATGTGATAGAAATTCCTTCTCCTGGATGAAATATAGCCATGCACAGAACAGACACCTTGTCCCTTTGAAGGTCTTTATATTCCTGGAACCCAGCCCACAGCCAGGTAAATAGCAGAGGCTCAACACAGGTTTTGAGTGTATAAATGAATGAATGAGTGAGCTTTTGTTACATGATTTTCGTGTTTATGTGCTATTTTCTTTTTTTGTAGATGGTTTTAAGAACTCAATTCGGCCGGGTGCGGTGGCTCACGCCTATAATCCCAGCACTTTGGGAGGCCGAGACAGGAGGAGGCAGGCGGATCACGAGCCTGGCCAATAGGGTGAAACCCCATCTCTACTAAAAACACAAAAATTAGCCAGGCATAGTGGCATCTGCCTGTAGTCCCAGCTACTCGGGAGGCTGAGGCAGAAGAATTGCTTGAACCCAGGAGGCAGAGGTTGCAGTGAGCCGAGATCGCGCCACTGCACTCCAGCCTGGGTGACGGAGTGAGACTCCATCTCAAAAAAAAAAAAAAAAGAACTTAATTCAAAACCATGCATACATGCGTGTGTGTGTATGTATGTATACAACTTTCTTTTATACACACACCCATATATACATATATATACACACACACACGTAAGTAGAAAGGTAAGTAAAAACATAATTTTCTCTAGGTAGTATGATTATGGGTGTTTTTTATAAGCTTATTTGTAATTGTTTTTATTTTATTATATTTAAAGTTTATTTCATTTAAAAATATTTAATTAAAAATAAAGATTGAATATATTTAAAGCATACAAGCTTACAACAATCAAATGAACACATCCATTACCACCCATGTTGTATATTAGATTCTCTGAACTTAAACTGAAAGTTTGTACTTTTTGACAACTTCTCCATTTCTGCTAATCCCAACTTCCTGACAATCAACATTCCACTCTCTGCTATGAGTTTGGTTTATATTAGATTCTCTGAACTTATAACTGAAAGTTTATACTTTTTGACCATTTCTCCATTTCTGCTAACCCCAACTTCCTGACAATGAACATTCTACTCTCTGCTATGAGTCTGGTTTTCTTAGAGTCCACATATAAGTGCAATCACATAGTATTTGTCTTTCTGTGTCAGGCTTATTTCACTTAGCATAATGTCCTCCAGGTTCATCCAAATTGACACAAATGGCAGGATTTCCTTCTTGTTTATGGCTGAGTAATATTCTATTGTATATATGTACCACAATTTCTTTATCTATTCATCCATTGATGAATACAATGGATACTTAGGTTGATTTCGTATCTTGGCTATTGTGAATAATGCTGTAATGAACATGAGGTTATTTTCCTATTACTTTTCAAAAAACCATGCGTTATGCTATTGATCTGGAAATGTATAATAAATGCATTTTTGAAAAGAAAAAAATTATTTCTAGGTTCTTAATGATGTTTTCGACAATCTAATTTAAAGAGCTGAGTTACTTTTTTCTACATGACTTTTAAAGATTATAGCTTTAGAATATGTTTTAAAATAAAATAAATAAAAATGCTATTTCAGAAGAATATTTATCCATGTATATATACAGGAGGAAAAAAATTAAAAAGGAAGAATATTTAAAGATAAGCTAAATATGTATCATATAATGTGGAGTTAAAATCTTAGGATATAAATTCCGGGGAAAATGTATATATAATACACCAAAATATTAATGCCATTTATTTCTGAATTTTGAAGTTACAAGTAGTTGTATTTTTTCTTTGTACTCTTCTTACTTTTCAAAATTATATATAAGCACACAATTGCTATTATAACCTGAAAAATCATTTGTAGAGCTTATTACTTTTTACGAAGGAATGTCTTTCTGAAATATACGTTTGAACTTTGCTTTGATTACTAATTATTTGGTAAAATATTAATAAGCAGAATTTTATAATTTATTAGAGTAAGAAAAATTTACTGTCAGGAAACAAAACAAAATAACCAAGACATTCTTCAGTTGGTAAATGGATAAACTGTGGTACATCCAGACAAATGAATATTATTCAGTGCTAAAAAGAAATGAGCTATTAAGCCATGAAAAGACATGGAGGAAACTTAAATGCATATTGCTAAGTGAATGGAGCCAATCTGAAAGGGTTACATATTGTATGATTCCAGCTGTATGACATTCTGGAAAAGGCAAAACTGCAGTGATAGTAAACAAACAAACAAACAACAATGGTTGTCTGAAGTTGAAGAGAGGAAGTGATGAATGAGCAGTTAAACAATTCTGTATGATACTATAATAGTGTGTGGACATCACTCTACCTTTGTTGAAACCTCTAGAATGTACAACATCAAGAGTGAGCGCTAATGTAAACTATGGGCTTTGGGGGATAATGACAAGTCAAGGTTGGGTCATTGATAGTAACAAAGGTACCCCTCTGAGTGGGATGTTGATAGTAGGGGAGACTGTGCATGTGTAGGGAGAAGGGAGAATAGGAGAACATTCTGTATTTTCTGCTGGATTTTGCTGTAAACCTAAAGCTGCTCTAAAAAATGAAGTAAAATAAAAAAAATCAGTGAATGATATTCAGTATCCCTATTTTCAATGAATTATATTTGGGGCTTTCTTTTGGAATTTTTGTTTGCTTTTGTTTTTAACTTGCTCTGAAAAACGCTGCATTGAGAAAGCATTGCACAGTTGCTTCTTAAATATTCAAGAATGTGTTCCTCCCCTCAGCTGAGATATTTGACCTTCAGCCTCTTTGTGTTAGAATATAAGAATGGAAAGTGTAATTGTCCTAGGGAATCAAGTAAACATCTTATTAGAAAATCTTTTGAGAAAATTTTGACACAAGTTGGTGTTCTGGGTGTTTGAAATGCATATAAAGAATGGCTCATATATAAACTTTGTCCATGTGCTATGATGGGCTAAATTTGATATCAGAATGGGTTTTAAGAAATATATATATTCAGCATCTATTCACCCTATTTCTGGTGACAATACCCTGATTTTCCTCTGGAGAGCTGCCCGTTGCTTTACTCTCAACCGATGTGGGGCTCCACCCCCAAGATCAGGCCCACAGAAAGTGACACAGACCCAATCTAATCGGAGCACTCCAGTCCCTGGCCACAGTGATTGGCTCATAAATGGGCTCAATGAGTGCTCATGGCAAGAAATATCTTAAGTGACTAGAATGAGGTGAGGTGTGTGTGTGTGTGTGTGTGTGTGTGTGTGTGTGTGTGTGTTTTGCAAAGTGTAGAAGAGCATGAATTCCAGAGCCCTATTGCTTAGGTTTGAATCCCAGTTCCCCACTTCCACCACCAACCAGCTAGGTAAACTTGGAAAAATCACTCTTCCTCTCTGGGCTTCAGGCCTCAGTCTCTTTCCTGTAAGATGGGGTCAATACTACTCACCTCATGGGGTTCTTATGGGGATTGTACAAGTTAATCTTTGTGGAGCATGACACGGTGTTTGTCTCAACATTTTCACTTGGATATGTAACAGGCATCTTACACTTGATATACCTCAAATGAATTCTCCTTTCATAGTCTTTCTCCACTCAGTAAACGACAACTCCATCCTCCCAGTTGCTCAAGCCAAAAATCTTGGAGTTGTCTCTGACCACTCTCATTGTCTCTTTACCCTATCGGCAAATCCTGTCTGTTGTACCTTTAAAATATATTCAGAATTTAATTGCATCTGCTGATGCCAACCCAGTTCAAGGCACCATCATCTCTTGTCAGGATTATGGCACCATGGCTTCCAAAATGGCCTCGTTGCTTCTGTCCCTGCCCCACTTCCATTTCTGCTCAACAAACAGCCAGAGTGAGCCTGACAAAACACGTCAGGACATGTCACTCTTGTGCACCAGTGCCTGCCTATCTCCGGGTCCCAAACACACAATTACATCTCTATCCTCATCTCCCACGTATTTCCTCCTTGTTCTTTCTGTGCCATGCACCTGTTACTTGACCTCTGCTGTTCTCTGAACACACCAGGCTTGCTTCTGCCTTAGGGCCTTTGCAATTGCTCTTCTCTGTCTGGAGCCCTGTTCCCCTAGATTTCACCTCACCTTCTTCAGATTCTTACCCAAGTGCCACCTTCTGAGTGAGACCTTCCTTGGTCCTTTACCCAAAATTGCAACCTTCCCCCAAGTCTTTATCCTGTTCCCTGCTGAGTTTGTTTCTTAGCCCTCATCATCACCTCACATGTGCTATGGTTTACTTATCTTGTCTATTATATGTCTATTCCCCTTTAAAACATAAGCTCCTGGCAACTGAATTTGTTTAACTGCTATAAACCCAGTACTAAAATAGTTCATGGTGCTCAGTAAATATTTAATGCACAAAGGGCTGAATAAGAGAATGGAAGTCAAAAGAATTGCATTACAGTGTGATACTCATCAACATATAGTTGTGCAGTGCCCTCTAAGTACCAGGGACTTGCTAACCACTGAGGATGTACCTGAGACAAAGATTGTTTGGCATCCTTCTATAATCTAGTTGGGGATGGAGGTGGGGTGGTAAAACTGTCCCAAAAAATCAGGAAGTATAGGATGCATATGGTTATCCATGATACAAGCTTGTAATCCAGACATGAAGGCCTGTAAAAGATGTCTCAGATTTGGAGTGTCTAAACTGTCACCTGAAGGTCTAAGGAACAGCAACTTGGTGAGGGAGGTGGGGCAGTGGGAGAGCTGAAAAGTCACCAGATCTGTTAAGCTGCGGTCAGACCTAAGGGAGGATGTGGTTGAGAAGTTGACTTCTAATGAACTCCTGTCTTTACTCTGATGAAATAAACAAGGAAGCCTAGAATGAAGGGCAGGCAGCCCAAGTGAATTAAAAGCATTTTGAGGCATCTTGCCAAGTTCTGTTTACTCTTATTTCGTTAAAAATACAGAAAGAGTAGTACATACAAGATTCAGCCTTGCTCAGTTTCAGGATGTGGGAGGAGAAATCATGCAGTTGTCTTATATGAATCTGCTAGAAAGAAGCAGGTCACAGGTGTGATCTGTGTGGCATCAACGAGCATGCTTTTCTGTTGTTTTTGATATTCAGCATTTATCTATTCTTCTTTTCGCGATGGTATCCTGACTTGAGGAGGCACAAAACATATTGAGGAGACAAAGACCTCCCTAAAAAAAAAAAAGACCTCCCTAAAAAAAAGCAGATTAACCCTGAGCTTCCTGGTGACACTCAAAGCCTTCTGACCAGGAGAAGTGTGAAGAAATGGCGAGAACAATCCCTGGACCAATCAAAGACCACACGCTGCTGCATCCCACGCCCAGTGCCCACGTCCCGCCGCCGTTGCCAGCATGCCCAAGAGAACGGCTGAAGGGGATGCTATAGGAGATAAGGTCAAGGTGAAGGATGACCCACATAGTAGATCTGCAAGTTGTCTGCTAAACCTGCCCCTCCAAAGCCAGAGCCGAAGCCTAAAAAGGCCCCTGCAAAGAAGGGAGAGAAGGTACCCAAAGGGAAAAGTTGACGCTGGCAAGGAGCGGATAACCCTGCAGAAAATGGAGATGCCTGAACAGACGAGGCACACAGAAAGCCGAAGGTGCTGGGGGTGCTGAGGGAAGCGTGTGCATTTTTGAAAACTGTGTGCTTCTGGTGGCTGCACAGTTTGAAATACTGCTTTTTATCAATTTTTTTTTTTTTTTTTGAGATGGAGTCTTGCTCTGTCGCCAGGCTGGAGTGTAATGGTGTGACCTCAGCTCACTGCAAACTCCACCTCTCGGATTCAAGACATTCTCCTGCCTCAGCCTCCTGAGTAGCTGGGATTACAGGCACGTGCCACCACACCCAGCTAATTTTTTGTATTTTTAGTAGAGACAGGGTTTCACCATGTTGGCCAGGATGGTCTCGATCTCCTGACCTCGTGATCTGCCCGTCTCGGCTTCCCAAAGTGCTGGGGTTACAGGCGTGAGCCACCGTGCCCGGCCCTATTTTTTTTTTTTTTTATCAAGTTTTATAAAAATCAGAATTTTGTTCTACTCTTTTTAAAGCTATGTTGTTAGTACACAGAACACTTTATTGTTTTTTGGGGAAGGCGCATACGTCACTAATAGAATGTCTCTGAAGCTGGATTGATGTGGGGAAAACACCTTTCCCTTCTAGTTTTTAATTTTTTTTTTTTTATTTTTAGTAGAGATGGAATTTCACCATGTCGGCCAGGCTGGTCTCGAACTCCTGACCTCAAGTGATCTGCCAATCTCGGCCTCCTCAAGTGTCGGGATTACAGGCATGAGCCACCATGCCCAGCCCCCTTGTAGTTTTGAAGGACTTCCTCTTGGCTCCCAGGAGGAGGGATTCCCTGACTTTCACCACATGGTCACCTTGGCACAAAAGCTTTGTGGTATGGAAAAACAAATTCATTCGTTTTTAAATCCTCTTCTTCCTTTCCACTCTTCAGCATAGACTTAACTCCCTTAAATCCAGACACCTGTTGGGACCTGACCCCCAATAATTGGTTACCAGTGTGTCAGGCAATCTGGACTTTCCAGTGATGCCACTGAGATGGTGTCCCTCAAAAGAGCAGCGGTTCCGATTCTAGACTGTGGATCTTCAGATAACCCTGACTTTCAGGAAGTGAAATAAAAATGGCAGAATTTAAAGTTGTTAAACAATGTGCTAAATGTGAAATGTCAACCCTCACTCTAAACTTTCCCTGTTTAGAGCATCAGTCAAAAGCTTCATGGGTTTTAGAGTGACTTTCTGATTTTTGGTAGTCCATGGAAGAAGAGAGTTTGAAAGTTGTTGTATACTGTTAATGATTGTCTGCCCATGTCCTGCTGAAATACCATGAGTGTTGATGGACAGTATCTTTAATAAAGCTGAATACAGTTTGGCTTGGGGAAAAAAAAAAGGCCTCCTGACAGCTGCCACAGACCCGTATCCAAGAGCATGTTTCCAGAAGTTCCTACTACGGAGCATAAATCCCCTTTGAGAACAGACTGAGTCTGTCAACTGTAAGCCTTTGTTTTCACATTTACAATATGAAAATCATCACATGTTTACATGATGGCAGTGTTGTGAGGGTATAGTTCACAAAGGACCTGACACTCAAAGATGTTAGCAATTATTGTTGAAAGAAAAAAAAACAAGAATTACGTATGAATTGTAGCATCTCCCTTTTCTCCCTTCAACATTGTGCCTTATTTCTCAGCAATGAGCCAACAGATGCTTGTTGATAGATGGTTTTAGCTGGTGAATCCGATGAAGACCTTGGATCTGTTGGTGAATGTCCAGCCTGTTGTCACTGAGTTTGAACTGTGGGAGAAGGAGCTGCTTATTCTGCAGGCATTGCTTGAGTGCCAACCACATACTGGGCATGGTTCTGGTGCTAGGGACAGAGAACTTGGTATTTCTGGTGAACAAAGGCAGGCAATGGCCCTGTTGGCATGGAGCTGCCCTTCTAGTGGGGGAACTGAAGAGAGGAGGCTCTCCCATTTCTAGAGGCTTTCCCAGGGAAATTGGCTGCTTTTTGCTTGACATATACACTCACATGTTCTTGCAGCAAGCCTGAGGCACAGGGAGATTACACGAGATGCTCAGGCTCAAAGAGCCAGTGGGGGTGGAGAGGTGGTATTGGAGTCTGGGCTCTGGTGGTTTGGGAGAGGACATATGGCCTGGCAGGAGCCATGTATACACAGTGAAGTAGAAAGGACAGAATTTCTCTCTCTCTCTCTCTCCCTTTCTTTCTCTCTCTATATATATTTATAATATCAAATAATATTTTATAATCATTTTTAAAGCTATGAAAGATTAGGGAAAAAAAAGGAAAGATACTACCAAAATGTTAATGGTAGTTGGGCAATGAGGGGGAGCATTTTTCTTCTTTTCTCTATTTCCACTTTTAATATATAGGGTTTTTTGTTTTTGTTTGTTTTGTTTTAAAGACAATCTCCCTCTGTCACCCAGGCCGGAGTGCAGTGGCACAATTTCAGTTCACTGCAACTTCCACCACCTAGGTTCATGTGATTCTCCTGCTTCAGCCTCCTGAGTAGCCGGGATTACAGGTGTGCGCCACTGAGCCTGGCTAACTTCTGTATTTTCAGTAGAAACGTCGTTTCACCATGTTGGCCAGGCTGGTCTCGAACTCCTGACCTCAAGTGATCCACCCACCTCGGCCTCCCAAAGTGCTGGGATTATAGGTGTAAGCCACCAGGCATGGCTAAAATGTGATTTTTTTTTTTTTTACTTGAATGATTTTAAAATGACTAATGAAATTGACCAAAGAAAGAAGAACATGTGTGCTTTTTATTCTAGAACCAATGTTTCTACTAACCAGCTGTGTGGCCTGGAGATAGTCATGCCTCTTGTCCCCAGGTGTCCCCAGATCTGTTGTTCTCCCCACCGTTCTGCTTATATGCTGTTCCCTCCTTTTTGCAAAACTTGCTTGCCCTTCAACAGCCTGCTGTGGTGTCACTGTCTTTTCAAAGTCTTCCTAAAAACTACTCCGGGCCAGGTGTGGTGGCTCACGTCTGTAATCCCAGAACTTTGGGAGGCTGAGGCGGGTGGATCACCTGAGGTCAGGAGTTCATGACCAGCCTGGGCAACATGGTGAAACCCCGTCTCTACTAAAGATACAAAAATTAGCTGGGCACAGTGGCACGTGCCTCCCAGCTACTCGGGAGGCTGAGGCAGGAGAATCGCTTGATCCCGGGAGGCAGAGGTTGAGGTGAGCCGAGATTGCATCATTGCACTCCAGCCTGGGCAACAGAGTGAGACTCCGTCTCAAAACAAACAAACAAACAAATAAACAAACAAACGCCACTCCGATTCCTTGTGATTCCCCATGTTTGCTACATCACCACTGCAATATTAGAGCTTATTTGTTGACTACTTGCTAGGGGCCAGACATTCAGCTATGTTCTCTATACACATTACCTGATTCAACTCTGAAAAGAATTCAACGACGCCCACAGATATTTTTCAGCCTGTTCGACAGATGAGAAACTTGTCCTTCAGAGAAGCTTTATTATTTGCCCAAATAGCAAAGCCCACCCAGGTCTACCTGACCACCAAGTGCTCTTAAGTGCTGGGCTATACAGGGATTCCTCAAGGCCAGTTTATTTCTGTGCCCTCAATACTTAACACAGTACCTGGCCCATGGTGGGTCCTTAATATTTGTTGAATGAATGAATATCAGAATATGCCATTTTTCAAGCCTCAGTGCAGTGTAACTATGCACAAATAAGTCTGCAATAATATTACCATATGTTGAGTGTCTAGCCTGTTCTAGGTGTGTACATTACCAATTAATCCGCTCTTCAAGCTGATGAGTAGACATTGCACTGCACCTATTTTACAGATGAGAAAATAGAAATTAAAAAATATTGGTAACTTGCCCCAAATCATACTACAACAGGGTGTGGTAGGAGGATCTGGGTAGTTTCTTGTGCATTATCTTCTACCCCCAAATATACCACAGTGTTAGACGTTTGTAGCCAAGCTTCTTGCCTGCAGAAAGATAAAATGCAAAATGAGAATATTCACAAAGCAAGTGATGTAGCAGAAGTAAGGGGCTATAGGGTTCCTTTAGGTTTTATTTTCTCAAGTGTTTATTACATTTCACAGAAAGAGAAACTAACATCTGAAGTTGCCAAATCCCTGATGATTAATAATCAGAAATGAAGACAAAACAAACTTGAAACTGTAACTGTGTGAGTGTTGAAAAACTCACATTCTCAGCTACCGTCAGTGAGAGGGCCAACTGGTACCACCCCTTTGGCTGGCAATATCTTTCAAAACTTTAAGTGCTTGTGTCTTTTGACCCAGGAAGTCTACTTTTAGGAGTGTATGTACTTGGACACCTAAAAAATATGCTGCCACAAGAATATTTGTTGTAGCATTCTGTGCTCATTTATATAGGTCTAGTTAAGTAAACTCTAGCATACTATACAATAGAATTCTAGGGGTCATCTAAAAGAATTGGGTAAGCAACATGTGCTGGTACTTAATGTCTTCAACATACATTAGTATGTGAGGAAAGCCAGGTACACAACAGCATATGTCCTATGCTATAATTTTTATGAAACAATGAAGGTCTCTCTCTCTCTCTCTCTCTCTGTATGCTGCTTGTTCATTAAAATGGGAAGAGGGGAGTTCAGGGAAGACGAAAGAATTGTTTTCTGAATCCAGCCCTTTGATCTATTTGACATTTATTCCATGTGTGTTTATCATATTTATTGTCAGAAACAAATAGCCTTTTCAAAGGGGTGTGTTTTGTGGCAGGACTCAGATGTTTCATTTCACAAGCTGGAAAGCTATAATTCCTAATGGTTCAGTTTCGTAAACAGCAGGTGGCAAACCTTCTTGCATGGTAACTGATTTTGAACCTTGCACTATAGGGATCGTGAAAGAAAGCACATGCCCAGAACAAGAGAGCAGAAGAAGAGAGGGAACACAGCAAGGTCAGAAATTATAGAAATGAATCCAGAGGCAAAACCCACATTTCTCAGTCATTCACTAACTGGTTTGTTCAACCAGCATTTATAGACATCAAATTGATCCCAGGGTACTAAGAGAATAAATTTCAATTGCTGCCAATCTAGCCTTGTGCAAACTCCTGGTCTCCTGAGGAGGGGACACCCTGAAGAAATCCTCAGAGTGTGCATTCCTGGGCTAGGGGGTCCAGACCAGAGCCTCTGAGATGGGTATTGTCTCAGGAGATCTGTTGGCATCTATGTTATTCAGTGAGAAGAGTATACAACAATTTGCAGATCGAACCTAGCTTGGGAGCTGAGTGGGGTTAGAAAAGGCTTCCTGAGGACGTCTTATTGAAGCTGAGACATGAAGGGTCAGTAGGAGTCAGCAGGGTGACGGTATGGCATCTGTGAAGGCCCAGAGGCAGAGGAGAGCTTGGGCTGGTTGGGGACAGAGAGAAGGCCAGCAGGAGTGGAGAAGCATAGGAGTTGCTGGGTACAGAGGTGTGCACCATGGAAGCTGGAGAAGCAGACGTGGGCCAACAGACAGGCTGCTTGTCATGTCCAGAGCAAGAGGGGAGGGAGTCAGAATTACGTTGTAAAAGTTATGTCTTTGAAAGGGGTGACTTGGAAAAAAAAACCCACCAGCCTGACTGTAGTATAGAGAATACATGGAGGAAGGTGGAAAGAGTGGAATTGGGAGAATGGTGGGGAAGCTCTTCCTGGGTGAAAAAGGAGGTGAATTTTCTCTTGGACTAAGTTAGTGGTACTGGAGATGAAGAAATGGATATTTAATGAATAATTTGCAGGCAGTAGGAACTGTCATTCATGTGGATATGTGGAATGAGGGAGAGGCAAGAGTCAAAGACTGGGAAATTTCTAGCTTGAGTAACTGCAGGAGATGTTGGTTCTTTTCACTGAAATGCAAAAGACCAGAAGAGGAGCTGGTTTGACAGAGAAAGATTAACAGTTTAGTTTTGGACAGAATGAGTCTGCATTGCCTATGAAAGCACTCAAATACAAGTGTTGTCTTTTCTAACAACTCTTTGGTCCCTTCAGGACCTCCCAGCCATGAGCTCTCTCATCTTTTGGTGATCTCTCACCCTCCTTTTGCCCCCGCTTCAGTTTCTGTGGGACTTAGATGTCATGGACCATTATTAAAATCCCATCCTTGAGGAGAGCGGATGGCTTGAATCCAGGAGTTTGAAATCAGCCTGGGCAACATGGCGAAACCCCATCTCTACAAAAAAATGCAATAAGTTGTGGTAGTGCACATCTGCAGCCCCAGCTACTCAGGAGACTGAGGCAGGAGGATTGCTTGAGCCCAGGAGGTTAAGGCAGCAGTGAGCCATGGTCTCAGCACTGCATCCAGAGCCTGGGTGACAGAGCAAGACCCTGTCTCAAACAAAACAAAACAAAAACAAACAAAAAAACAAAAAACAAAAACAAAACAACCAATAAAAACCAAAAACAAAACCCATTCTTGCTTAAAGTTTCTACTTCCTTGACGTTTCTTTCTCCATTATATTTACTGGTGTTAGGGGCTGAATGGTGAACCCCCCAAATTCATATGTTGAAATCCTAACCCTCAGTACCTTTGAATGTGGCTGTATTTGAAGATAGGGTAATAGCTTTAAAAAGGTAATTAAGTTAAAATGGGGTCATTAAAGTGAGCCCGAATTCAGTGTGACTGGTGTTCTTATAAAAACAGGGAAACTGGACACAGAGGAGTTCACAGGGAACACCGCGTGCAGACAGAGTGAGAAGACAGCCACTTGCAAGCCAAGGAGAGAGGCCTCAGAAGAAATCAGCCTGGTGACACCTTGATCTTGGACTTCTAGCCTCCAGACCTGTGAGTCAATACATTTCTGTTGCTTAAGCCACCCCATTGTGGCACTTTGTTATGGCAACCCTAGAACACAAATACACACAGCAAACCCCAACCCTGTCAAATCCAACTCTGCTCACTTTCACCCTTGTGTTTAAACAGTGGGGAGTGGCTGGGCAAAAGAACACAACCACTAACTGACCTTTTAAAAAATTCCTGACTACTTGATGATACCCTGAGAACCCACAGTCCATTTGCTCTCCTGGTCTCCTTCCAGGTCTACCAGCACCCCACCAACTCTCAGAAGATGACCTTTTCTTCTCATCTCACTGAGAAGCAGCAGAAAAGTACATCCACGTTATCATCACCCAATCCATGAACCTCCCAACCCCAAAAGCTGTGTTTTCCATCTTTCTTCTGTGAGGTGGTAGAGCTCCTACCCACACTCTCACCTGTGCTTTGGATACCTCTCACCAATATATGAGTCCAGGATTTCAAGACCAGCCTGGGCAACATGATGAAACCCTGCCTCTACAAAAACAAATAAATAGATAACTACAAAAAATTAGCCAGGCCCATGGTGGTGCATGCCTGTAGTCCCAGCTACTCGGGAGACTGAGGCAGGAGGATCGCTTGAGCTTAGCAGGTCGCGGGAAATTACTGGAGCAATTGTCAATTGTCGCCTGCCTACTGGGTCATCCCAGCATCCTACAAACATACTGTGATAATCTCATCTTAGAACAAAATATTCTCTCCTGACTGCCCAGCATCCTCTAGCTATGGCTTTATTTCTCGATTTCATTTTACAGAAAAGCTCTCCACACACACACGCAAACCCCAGCTAACTTACTGATACCACTTATCTTCTCACATACTCTCCTAAACCTACTTTGTTCTCATCATTCCTCTAAAATGATTCCTCTTGTCAATATCATCAATAACTTTCAGGGTACCCTTCCTCTTGTCTCAGGGATCATCCTTCCCAGTTCTCTTTGCTGAAGCTTTCTCATCTTTCTGGCCTCTGCCACAGGAGTTGCCCATGGCTGAGCCTCTGAAACTCTTCTGTTTCTGCACACACTCTTCACGTGATCTTATATGTATACTCTTGGCTTTAAAAACTGTCCATAGCTAAGGTCTCCCTTATTAGTGTCTCCAGCATTAATCCCTTGCCCAAACTCCAGAAGCTTATACCCAAGTGGCTCCTTGATGCCTCCTGTTGGGGGTCTAATAGATATCTCAAACTTAGGACATCAAAAACCAAATTCTTGATTCATGCCTCTTCCCAAGACCAAATCTACTTCACCTCCCGTTTTCCCGTCACTGTAGATTGCAGTGCTTTCCTTCCTTTGGTCAGTTACACAAATAAAAAATCTTGGCATCATCTTTGACTCATCTCTTTCTTGCAAATGCTACATCCAATTCATCAGCAAATCCTGCTGCTGCTACCTTCAAACTCTATTCAGAATCCATCTTTTGTTTTTCTTTGCCACCTTCATTACTGCTACTACAGCCATTGTAACTGTTCTCCATCCTTATCCTCCTACAATTTATTCTCAATACCAAAGCCAGATTAAGCCTTTAAAATAATATGCCAGATCAAGTCATTTGGTGACCTTGTATGAGTTAAAAATAAAATGCACAGGAATGGGTTAAAAATAAAATACAAAAACAGGCACATAGACCAATGAAACAGAGTAGAGATCTCAGAAATAAGACTTCATGTCTACAACCACCTATCTTTGACAAACCTGACAAAAACAAGCAATGGGGAAAGGATTCCCTATTTAATAAATGGTGCTGGTAAAACTGGCTAGCTATACGCAGAAAATTGAAATTGGATCCCTTCCTTACACCTTTTTCAAAAATTAACTCAAGATGGATTAAAGATTTAAAATGTAAAACCCAAAACTATAAAAACCCTAGAAGAAAATCTAGGCAATACCATTCAGGACATAGGCATGGGCAAAGATTTCATAATGAAAATGTCAAAAGCAATTCCAACAAAAGCAAAAATGACAAATGGGATCTAATTAAACTCAGGAACTTCTGCACACCAAAAGAAACTATAATCAGAGTGAACAGACAACCTACAGCATGGGAGAACATTTTCAAAATCTATCCATCTGATATAGGTCTAATATCCAGAATCTACAAGTAACTTAAACTAATTTACAAGAAATAAACAACCCCATTAAAAAGTGGGCAAAGGACATGAACAGATATTTCTCAAAAGAAGACATTTATATGGCCAACAAACATATGAAAAAAAGCTCAACATCATTGATCATTAGAAAAATGCAAACCAAAACCACAGTGAGATACCATCTCATGCCAGTCAGAATGGTGATCATTAAAAAGTCAATAAACAACAGATGCTGGTGAGGTTGTGGAGAAATAGGAACACCTACACTGTTGATGGGAGTGTAAATTAGTTCAACCATTGTGGAAGACAGTATGGGGATTCCTCAAAGATCTAGAACCAGAAATACGATTGGACCCAGCAATCCCATTACCGGGTATATACTCAAAGGAATATAAATCATTCTGTTATAAAGATACATGCATGCATATGTTCATTGTAGCACTATTCACAATAGCAATGACATGGAATCAACCCAAATGCCCATCAGTGACAGACTGGATAAAGAAAATGTGGTACATATACACCAGGGAATACTGTGCAGCCACAAAAAGGAAGAAGATCATGTCCTTTGCAGGGACATGGATGGAGCTGGAAGCCATTATCCTCAGCAAACTAACACAGGAACAGAAAACCAAGCACTGCATGTTCTCACTTATAAGTGGGAGCTGAACAATGAACACAGGGAGGGGAACAACACACACTGCGGAGAGTGGAGGGAGGGAGAGCATCAGAAAGAATAGCTAAAACATGAGGGGCTTAATACCTAAGCGATGGATTGATAGGTGCAGCAAACCACCATGGCACACATTTACCTATGTAACAAATCTGCACGTCTTGTACATGTATCCCAGAACTTAAAATAAAATAAAATAAAAAAGATAAAAAATAAATAAAACACACAGTCCAAAAAGTCATCCTGTCTTACAGAACCATGGGTGATCTGGTCTCCTGCTACTTTCCGAACTTCTGTTCTGTTTCCCTCAACCCTCTAGCCTAACTACAATTGGCCTCCTTGCTGCTCTGGAACAGGCCAAGAGCTTTTCTGCCTCAGTCTTTGCACCTGCCATTTCCTCTGCTTGGGAAATGTTTGCCTCAAGGGAGTTGGGTGACTTGATTGCTCACATTACTTAGGTCTCTGCTTGAATGTCACAGATGTTCTCTTAACAAAGAAGAGGCAAGAAAAGCCACTTTATTATTCATTAAACTCCAGCATAGAGTGCAGTATTACTGTGTGCCAGACCCTGCTTCAAACACAGTCCATGGACTATAAAATTGCATCTCTGAGCAGCTCCTGGAGCTGGTAGTAACAACTTACATTTACTGGGTGATTACCATGTGCCAGGAATCGTGCTAAACACGTTGTAGATATCAACTCACTTAATCCTCGTAACAATCCCATGAAGTAGGTACTGCTACTATCCCGGATTTACATCTGAAGTACAGAGAGGTTAAGTAACTTGCCCCATGTCATCCAGCAAGAACTAAATTTGAACCCAGAGCTTAGCCACTGATGCCTCTTGAGAGAAGGAGTCAGACTTAAGTTGAGTCTTTAAAGGTGGTTGACCAGGCATTTGTCAGTTAAGAAAGAGAGGTAGGACATCCTTTTTCAGGCAGAGGGCATTGTGTGCACACACGTATAGAAGCGGGCAGCCCACCCTCATGCTTTCCAGGAAGCAAATGTGGCTCAGGTGTAAAGCGCCCGTTTGATGAAGGGAGTTAGCGGAGGGAGTATAAAGATGTACTGTCTGCCCCCTTAGGACATCTGCAGAGTTAAGGTGGCTGTTTCTCCCTGGAGGTGGAGTGGGTGGGTCACCGCACAGGAGCCTATAGTCGTTGGTCTTTTAAACTCTTATTGGTGTACCCAGCCACGGAACTCTGAGGCAAGGGGTTGGGGGTGGGAAGGGAAACAGAGAAAAGGCAAGTGAAACAGAAGGGGAGGTGCAGTTTCAGAACCCAGCCAGCCTCTCTCTTGCTGCCCAGCCTCCCGCCGGCCTCATCTTCGCCCAGCCAACCCCGCCTGGAGCCCTATGGCCAACTGCGAGTTCAGCCCGGTGTCCGGGGACAAACCCTGCTGCCGGCTCTCTAGGAGAGCCCAACTCTGTCTTGGCGTCTGTATCCTGGTCCTGATCGTCGTCGTGGTGGTCGCGGTAGTCGTCCCGAGGTGGCGCCAGCAGTGGAGCGGTCCGGGCACCACCAAGCGCTTTCCCGAGACCGTCCTGGAGCGATGCGTCAAGTACACTGAAATCTATCCTGAGATGAGGTGGGTTGGCGACTAAGGTGCACCGGTGGGCACTGCGGGGACAGCAGGGCCCCGCGCGCGGGGAAGCCGCCCGGATCGCCCGGAATCGGGCGTCTTCCTTGGCGGGTCAGCCGAGAGCCCGCCGGGTGGTGCTGAGTAGGGAGTCCCGGGCTCGGGGCTCCGCGGGCCGCTTGCAGGAGCAGCTGGCCTTGGCACCGAGCGTGCCCGCGGGGAGCGGGGGGGCGCTGCTCGGTGGCTCTGCTGCGTAGCCGGTGAACACTTGGCACCGATGCCCGCCTACTGGGCAAGATGCCCTGAGCCCAGCCCCTCGCCGGGCTGCAGCCCACCTTCGGCGCTCTCAGCCCCGCTTCACCGCTTCAGGGACAGAAAAGAACTCGCAGATGCAGGGGGTCGCTGACATTTTCAACTTTTTCTGCGGTTTCCGCCCGCTGTCTCTGACCCGAAAGTGCCCCCGGACGGTTACAGAGGACACTTGATTAAGTGGTTTGCAAAGCCTGTGGTAGGGGAGGAGGGTGTAGAAGGGCCAAACCACGGAACTTAGTTTTATTCATTTATATAAAGCACCACTCCGACTCTTTTTGCGCGGCCTGAAATGCATGTGACCAGAGAAGTAATTAACAAAACAATGGCAACTTCTAAAAACTAAGACATTAGTTTAGATGATAAGGCGCAGCAACTCGGTGAATCTGTACAAACCTTGGAAAAAAACCCACCACATTAGTCTATGGGACGTTCCAGTTTTCTCATGCTCCTTCCCAGCTACTAACCTCTCCTACAGGGAACAACTACTTTTTGGATTTGATTCCCAGGCCTCACTTTCACCGGGAAATTATCGTTGCTTGTAAAACAGAACAAGCCGGGAAGTCAAGCAGGGGGAGCTGCTACTTTACGCTCTGTGCTTGGGATAGCAAAATCCCGCATTTAAGCAATCCCAGGAAATAAGCAAAAAGACCTCCCTCGCCTCTCCGAGCACACTCAACAGTTCCGGTTGCAAAATGTTCGCCTCCTGGGATTCCCAGCGTTCCGTTAGTTCTATTTACACATAATTAGATACTTAATGGAGAGAGAAACTAGAAGTTGAGGCGTTCCTCCAGGCTGCATTGTAAAGTATGAAGTGAAATCCAAAATGAAATGGTAATGTTAGAAAGCAACCTCATTTAAAAAAAAAAAGTAACACTGGTCTTGAAGATCTTTCAATGTGAGTACATATAGATCTATCTCATTTCTTTTGATAGCCCGTAGTATTTCATAAACTAGATGCAACCATTTCCTATTGACAGGAAATTAACTTGTTTCCAATTTTTCAATCCCATTCATTCTTCCAACAAGTATCTGTTGAGCATCCACTATGTTCCAGACAGTGATCTAGCTACTGATGACACAAGAGTGAATAACAAAGTTCTCACTCATGAAATTTTCACCTTAGTTGGGAGAAACATGATGCAATTAAAATCTTCATACATATATTGTGTGTACATATGGGAGTATTTCTGTAGGATCGATTTCTAGTGATGGAATTGCTGAGTAAAAGGGAGAATTACGCATATTTTAAGTTTTGATTTTTCCAAATTCCAGGTATTCCAAATATCCTCCAAAATAGTTGTGCCATTTTACTCTCCCATCATCAGTCTATCAGAGGGGATGCTTTCCCACAATCTCTTCAATGCTGAATATTTTCAACTTTTTAATTAAGAGAAAAAAGAGCATCTAATTGTTCCCTCAGTATCAGTGAGTCTAAGCATCTTGTATATGTTTATTTGCCATTTATATTTTTTTCTGTAATTTTCCTGTCCAGATACTTGATACTTTCTATTGAGCTGCTTATTTATTTATTAAGGGAGATTTTTATATATTTTAGATAATATTCACACACACACAGTCTTACAGCCACATCCCTGAAATCTTGACCTTGTAAACATGTTTTACTGGCAGCACTCTGGACTCAATCATTGCCTTGAGACTATTTCTTTTTCGATATTCTTTGGAAAGACTAAGAATGACAGTTTTATTTTCAAACCCAACAAATCCTTGCATGGAAATGTTTGCTCTTGATTCTGCTTTTAAAAAATAAATAATTACTTTCTCTCTTTCTTTCTGCACCTTATTAGACACAGCTAAAAGAAGTGAGTTGGACCAGGCACTGTGGCTCACACCTGTAATCCCAGCACTTTGGAAGGCCCAGGCAGGTGGATCACTTAAGGTCAGGAGTACAAGACCTGCCTGGCCAACATGCTGAAACTCCGTCTCTACTAAAAATACAAAATTAGCCGGGTGTTGTGGCACATGCCTGTAATCCCAGCTACTCTGGAGACTGAGGTGGGAGAATCGCTTGAACCCAGGAGGAGGAAGTAGTACTGAACCGAGATCCAGCCTGGGCAAGAGAGTGAGACTCCGTCTCAAAACCAAACCAAACCAAAAAAAGAAGTGAGTTGGCACTTTCAACATTCTGCCTGGAAATCTCCTTACCAAACCTATAAGATCATTAGGTATATTTTCTGCACGTTGTATTGTGACAGGTGAGAGTGCTACCAAACTTTTTACCAGGACATAATACGGGCTGCTTTTCTTCTAGTTGCTAACAATTTCCCCCAAGTCCATCTTGCCTGCACTAACAGTCTCCTGTAGACCTCTCCTCTCCTGCCTGTCACACATTCCTAGTACTAATGCTACAGTATAGTAGTAAGGGTCTCCAGAGAAACAAAATTTATGTAACATAATACAAATACACTAATAGAGAGAAAGAGATTTTAAGACATTGGCTTATATCATTGTGAAGTCTGACATGCCCCAAATCTGCTGGACAGGCCAGCAGCCTGGAGACCCAGGGAAGAGTTGATGTTGCAGCTGGAGTCCAAAGGCAGTCTGTGGCAGAATTCTCTTTTACTCCTGGGACCTTGGTCTTTCTCTTAAGGCCTTCAACTGATTGGATGAGGCCCACCACCTCATGAAGGGTAATGTGCTTTACACCGAGTCTCCTGACTTAAAATCTAAAAAATACCTTCACATCACAACTAGATGCGTTTGACCAAATATCTGGATACCATGCCTGGGCGAATTGCCACTTAAAATTAATCATCACAGGGCGAAGGACATGAACAGACACTTCTCAAAAGAAGACATTTATGCAGCCAAAAAACACATGAAAAAATGCTCACCATCACTGGCCATCAGAGAAATGCAAATCAAAACCACAATGAGATACCATCTCACACCAGTTAGAATGGCAATGATTAAAAAGTCAGGAAACAACAGGTGCTGGAGAGGATGTGGAGAAATAGGAACACTTTTACACTGTTGGTGGGACTGTAAACTAGTTCAACCCTTGTGGAAGTCAGTGTGGCGATTCCTCAAGGATCTAGAACTAGAAATTCCATTTGACCCAGCCATCCCATTACTGGGTATATACCCAAAGGACTATAAATGATGCTGCTATAAAGACACATGCACACGTATGTTTATTGCAGCATTATTCACAATAGCAAAGACTTGGAACCAACCCAAATGTCCAGCAATGATAGACTGGATTAAGAAAATGTGGCACATATACACCATGGAATACTATGCAGCCATAAAAAATGATGAGTTCATGTCCTTTGTAGGGACATGGATGAAATTGGAAATCATCATTCTCAGTAAACTATCGTAAGAACAAAAAACCAAACACCGCATATTCTCACTCATAGGTGGGAATTGAACAATGAGAACACATGGTCACAGGAAGGGGAACATCACACTTCGGGGACTGTTGTGGGGTGGGGGGAGGGGGGAGGGATAGCATTGGGAGATATACCTAATGCTAGATGACGAGTTGGTGGGTGCAGCGCACCAGCATGGCACATGTATACATATGTAACTTACCTGCACGTTGCGCACATGTACCATAGAGCCTAAAGTATAATAATAATAATAATAATAATAATTTTAAAAAATTAATCATCACATACATGTTTTAAGGTTTTGTTACACAAGACCTCACTTCCAAGTATCACTTTCTGTTTTGGTCATCAGTTGCTGCATAATAAACAACCACCCTAAAATTTATTGACTTAAAACAACAATCATTTATTGTCTGTCATGGTTCTGTGGTTTGACTGGGATCAGCTGAGTGGCCTGTTTCACTTGGCGTCAGCTGGGGATGTAGGCATCTGCAAAATTGTCTTGGCAGGAACATCCAAGATGTCCCACTTAACACGATGGCTCCTGGGCTCAGCTGGGCTGCTCAGGCCTCCCTTCCTCTCTGTGTTGCCACAGGGCCTCTCTCTATCCATGTGACCTCTCCATATGGTCTCTCCCTGGTGTAGTTGAATTTCTTCAAGGTTTCTAAACTCTCAAAAGTGCAGCCTGGCAGGCCCGCTCAAAGCTTCAGATCCACAACAGGCACAGCTTCCCTTCCACAGATTCTATAGGTTAAAACAGTCACCGGATCAGCCCAGATTCAAAAGAAGGAGAAACAAACTCCACCCCTCCATGGAGGAAGCAGCAAAAATAATGTAGACAGCTTTTACCCTTCACATCTGGATTTGTTAGCTTTTCTGTTTTCATTTTCTTCTGGTCTTTCGTCCTTCTGTTACACTTACTGCTCTATTTTACTACCTTTTATCAATTAGCTTTTAAGATGATAAAAATCTAATACATGCCTCCTGGAATGTCTTCTTGAGCCTAGGGACTTTTGTTTAGTGATATATCTTGAGGACCTAGAATAGTGCCTGAAATGTAACAGGCATTAAATATTTGGCTGAATTAAATGAATGGCATATAAGCCAGGGTATTAAAAATAACATAAACAGAGTCATAATAAATATACTTCCCCAGTGAACGATTTAATACCATTACTCCCCAAACCCTCAATTTCTGTCTTGAGCATAGAAACTGTTAATTTTTCCTTTGTGTAGTAGCTCCTTAGTATTTCTTTAGAGGTTGTAGCACTTTATCTTCCTCACTGGTCCTTTTCCTTGGTTTTCCTTTTCCAAAAATCTCTCAACAATTTCCCCCAAGTCCATCTTGCCTGCACTAACAGTCTCCTTTAGAACTCTCCTCTCCTGCCTGTCACACACTCTTAGTACTAATGCCACGGTATAGTAGTAAGGGTCTCCAGAGAAACTCACTTTCTGCAAGTTTTTTAGTGTGGGTAGATGAGTATTTAAGCTTGTTCTTGGCGTTACCAGGTTGGTTCTTTGAGTTGAACCAGGGGCATTACATGCGGAATATTCTTGAACAGATCACCTCTGGTTCTGTTGTCTCAAGGGCCACACACACACAAGAGCTGCCTTCTGACTAAGATGGCTCTGGGCATATGAGACCTGAAAGACACATGGCCAAGACTCAACAAAGCGTTTGCTGACTGTCAGCGCTGACAGCATCTCGGTACTGTGGGAGGGAGCCCAGTGTCTGGTGATAGTCAGGACGGACCCAGGTGATGTCAGGGGTGGGGTGGGACCTGCAGGAGGGAATGGAGAGCCAGCACCTAGGGGAAGCTGGGCATTTAGGGAGATATCCAGAGAGTGTAACTTCAGTTCCACTAATCTCCTCATCTGGGTGAAAACCAGCCCTCTCCATGAATGATGGTGATTGCAGGTACTGATGATAGCTGCAGACTGCTGGTGGTCTAGGCAAGCATTCAGGGATGGGAGCAGGCATTTCTGAGAGCTCCCCTTACCCCTGCCCCAAGACAAGGTGGGGGCCCTGTGGGGAGTGACTATTTTATTCACTTCTGCATCTCCAGTTGTCTAACACATTGCTTATCACCTAATAGTCTCTTAATAGAAGCTTGCTAAATTGAGCTGCCTTGAGTCCACATCATGCTGGTTAAACATAAATAGAAATTGTGGGAGACTTAATCAGAGAAAATCTTTCATCTGTCTTACCTTACGTTCTAATGATCACTTCTGTGCCCACGAGGACTATCTTTTCTGATTCATGTTCATGTCGATTTCTTTTTTATTTAACTTCCTCTTCGAAATTTCTGGCAGGATTTCTTGGGAGCCAATTCTCCATTTTTACTTCCCCATGCCTCCCATTTTAATGACTGTAGGATTTTCTCACGGTCTACTCAGCAAAACTTGTTAGTACAACATGTGCAAAATAGCAAATTTATGCAAACACTTAGCAAAGACTTAGCTGTCTGCCTAGTGCTAGGGTGAGACATGGGAGATTCACAAATGAAGAAACACAAGCATTGATCTCCAGGATCCTGCAGTGGGAGGTACGCGGAGGACCAACCTGGGAACAGAGCAATGCAGCACCATGTGATCTGTAATGACAAAGAGGCCTGTACACAGCCAAGAGGTCACTGAGGAAGGAGCCATTGCTTCTGTGCAGTTAGTGCTGCACTAGATTCTGCAGGGATGTAAGGGCTGTACCCCTAATCAAACAAGAAAGACTATGTGAATTGCTGAATATGTGAGTGGAGTGCCAGCACAATGCCATGGAGATGCAGACGTGCCCCATGTGGTGGGGCAGAGTCAGGAAGCACTTTAAGAAAGAAATAGCATTTCAGGTCTTCTTTTAAAGGTAGAATTTCAACAAGAGGGTGCTCTAAGAGTGTGTGCTACCCTGCTGAGAAAATCCTGGTGGTCAGATAAGATGCTACTGCCAGGGAAGATTGGCCAATTGACTGACTAAACCCTTAAAGGTTTGGGGATCTTGGGAAGGATTCTGCTGGTGAGAGGGTCTGGACTTCCTCTTGGTCTGTCCACACCTGGACCTTCTCAGCACACAAGAGACTATGAGGGTGGCCATTTTGCACAGGACAGAATTCCAGCATGTTTTCCCCCTGGAGTGATGGAATGACCACCTGCTCAACATCAGTGTCCCCACTGAGACCATGAGATTCATTAGAGTGCTGGAAAGCATCATGCTTACCTGTGTCTTCTCAATGCTTAGTGTTATGATTGAAGACTTCCTTCAGTCCTACCTTTTGTTCTGGAGTTCTAAGAATCTTAGGTGCTGACCAGGCACAGTGGCTCACACCTGTAATCCCAGCATTTTGGGAGGCAGACGCGGGTGGATCACGAGGTCAGGAGATTGAGACCACCCTGGCAAACATGGTGAAACCCCGTCTCTACTAAAAATACAAAAATTAGCCGGGTGTGGTCGCGTGCACCTGTGGTCCCACCTACTCAGGAGGCTGAGGCAGGAGAATCGCTTGAACCTGGAGGCGGAGGTTGCAGTGAGCTGAGCTCACGCCACTACACTCCAGCCTGTATCACACAGCAAGACTGTCTTAAAAAAAATAAATAAAACTCAGGTGCACCTGAGACAGATTGAATGTGGAAGGGGAAGTGAAACAGGCCTTTGAGGTGTGGGGCCTGGGTGCTGCTGTAGTTACAAATGGGGAAGTGAGACTATAGGTCTCAGTTACCTGTGGAAGGAAGGGTAGAGCGGAGTACTTACGCAAATTAGCTAATTCTGGGGGCTTGGGGTGCCACCAGGATATCAGGGAGAATACAGCCAGGGAATAGAATCTTCTTGAAGCAAAGGCTGTTTGGAAGCCCCCAGAGTGGATGAAAAGGATCAGTGGGAAACAACAGATATCAGGAGAGGGAGAAGAAGATACCTATTTCTATGCCTTTTGGCCTCGTGTTTTGCTTCAGACACTGTTCCCAGGAAGGTCAGTGGAACCCACTGCTCAAGACACACACTTGCTCCTTGTTCTGGTGTCATAATAGCTGCAGGAAGTGGTGGTGTTCAGCCTGGAGAACGTTCCTTTTCTTTTTTTTTTATCACAATAAACACTCATGGCTTCTCTGCTTCCTCCTTTCCTCTTTGTCTTAGGACTCTTGAAAAACAGCTGCCAAATGTCAGTTTAGATATTTTGGAGGAAAAAAGGTTGGGAATCAATGTTTACAGGTTGCCTGCAATGTGCTGCAAACTCCATAGTTGGTTCTTTTTAAACTTTCTCCGAATCCTGTCGGGGAAGTCCCAGGAACCACACCTTAGTGTGTCCGGAATTTGTGGGTTCTTATTCTCATTAACTACAAGAATGAAGCTGCAGACCCTCACGGTGAGTGTTACAGTTCTTAAAGGTGGTGTGCCCAGAGTTTGTTCCTTCTGATGTTCGGACATGTCCAGAGTTTCTTCCTTCTGATGGGCTCATGGTCTCGCTGGCTCCAGGAGTGAAGCTGCAGACCTTCATGGTGTTACAGCTCTTAAGGTGGCGTGTCTGGAGTTGTTCGTTCCTCCCATCTGGAGTTGTTCATTCTTCCTGGTGGGTTCATGGTCTCGCTAGCCTCAGGAGTTAAGCTGCAGACCTTCGCTGTGAGTGTTACAGCTCATAAAAGCAGTGTCTGGAACCAGAGAGTGAGCAGCAGCAAGATTTATTGCAAAGAGCAAAAGAACCAGGCTTCCACCAGGTGGAAGTGGACCCCAGCCGGTTGCCAGTGCTGGCTCCTGCAGCCTGTTTTTATTCCCTTATCTGGGCCCACCCACATCCGGCTGATTGGTTCATTTTACAGAGAGCTGATTGGTCTGTTTTACAGAGAGGTGATTGGTCCATTTTTGACAGGGTGCTGATTGGTGCATTTACAAACCTTGAGCTAGACACAGGGTGCTGATTGGTGCATTTACAAACCTTGAGCTAGACACAGAGTGCTGACTGGTGTATTTACAATCCCTTAGCTAGAGGTAAAGATTCTCCAAGACCCCAGTAGATTAGCTAGACACAGAGCACTGATTGGTGACTTTACAAATCTTGAGCCAAACACAGAGTGCTGATTGGTGTATTTACAATCCCTTAGCTAGACATAAATGTTCTCCAAGTCCCCACTAGACTCCGAAGCCCAGCTGGCTTCACCTAGGGGATTCTGCACCCGGTGGCAGGCGGAGCTGCCTGCCAGTCACGTGCGGTGCACCCGCACTCCTTAGCCCTTGGACGGTGGATGGGACGCACCTGAGCAGGGCACGGTGCTCGTCGGGGAGGCTTGGGTGGCACAGGAGCCCACGGCCGGTAGGGTGGTGGGAGGCTTGGGCATGGCGGGCTGCAGGTCCCAAACCCTGCTCGGCGGGGAGGCAGCTGAGGCCCACCAAGAATTCGAGTGCAGCGGCGGCGGGCCAGCACTGCTGGGGGACCTGGCACACCCTCCACAGCTGCTGGCCTGGGTGCTAAGCCCTTCACTGTCTGGGGCTGGTGGAACCCGCTGGCTGCTCAGAGTGCGGGGCCCGGGTAGCCCACGCCCACCCGGAGCTCGTGCTGGCCCACGAGCGCCTCTCCCTCCACACCTCCCCGCAAGCAGAGGGAGCCGGCTCCGGCCTGGGCCAGCCCAGAGAGGGTCTCCCACAGTGCAGCGGTGGGCTGAAGGGCTCCTCAAGCGTGGCCAGAGTGGGCACGCTGAGGCCGAGGAGGCGCTGAGAGCGAGCGAGGGCCACCAGCACATTGTCACCTCTCATTAGGGTTGGGGAAATGGACCCTGAGAGAGATTAAGTAATTTGGTGATATGCTATAGTCACGCTGGCTATGTAATTTATGGAGCCTAGTGCAGAATGAAAATGTGGGGCTTATTTTTCAAAAAGCAGGAAACAGCTTTTCTTTCTTCCAGGGTCTCTTCCTCCACCTGCCATGGTGGTGTTTGGTTGCTATTTAATGTTGAGCCGTCTTGGGCACAGGGATACTTGCAGGGACAGGGTGTCTGCTAATTTTTCTGTAGACCTCAAAGGTGAGTCCTGAGGCTTCAGGGTCACTGGCCTCCTTTTAGGGAGCCACGACGCCTTGTCTTTGTACTTCAGGAATCATTACGAATCTCTGTAGGTAAAGCGGCAGAATGCCACGTCCTCTCCTGGTTGCCAGGACGTGTTCATTGTGGTTTGATTGCTGGGTCTGTCCTGCAGACCCAGGCTGAGTGACAAATGAAAGGAGTACTCAGACACAGGTATGCAGTGAAAGAGCGGCTAGGGGACTGCCGAAGAGTCAGCAGTCTCGATAAACTGGAGCTGCTCGCTTTCATTCAGTACAGACATAATGCAGAAAGCCTGGAGCCAACGCAATCTGTGGGTGTTTAACATCGTTGTTCTGCCTTGCAGGGAGCAGTCTCGCCGGAGGATGATCAAAGGTCGGTTTCCGGAAGTAAACAAGCTTATTTAGACAAACTCCCCTACATTCCCTTGTACCTTCTCCTCGCCCTCTGCGTCAGGGTAAGAGAACAGCTGCCTTCAGCTTATTCTCCCTTGAAGCTTTGCAGAGCCTTGTGACCTTTCAAAAGGTCTGCTGCTTTCCCTATGGGTTCTCCCACTACTCTGACCGATCTCCTATATTTGATCTCACCTTAACAATCACTTCTTAGAGCTGGGTCACGAAGTATGCAGCATGCACCTGGCACTCCTAATACTGTGCCCATGATGGGCATTGCTGATTGTTCAGAGCATATTGGATGAGCCTGGTTCAGCCTCAGAATCTTCCACCCAGTGCACCATGGAGATGCTACCAATTGGTTGGAGTTGCTCTGAGAGGTGACATTTCCTTGTGATTCTGCATTAGAATCATGTTGTTTGTCAGCCGAAACAGGGAAACCTGCCACATTATCCGCCCCCAGGAAGATACCATCATCATTCCATGCACCTTCAGTCCTGGGAGCTTACTTTAAAAAGAAGTGACAGACATATGAGCGCAGGTCCCCAAACAGAGGGGTGGCAGGATGAGGAGCCAGATGAAGAGGGTCAAGGGCCTGGGGCTGCTTGGCTTGGATGAATCTGATGAGAGGTGGGGTGCATCTAACTGTTCTCTGCTGATGAAGAACAGACTTGTTGCACGGGGGTAGGTGTGTGCTGTGTAAACACACATCAGAATCAGGACCCCGAATAGTGAATAGGCAAAGTAACAGCTGAATTTGCCCAGCTCATCACAATTTAACATCAGTTTTCAAAAAGTTAAGAGCGTGGCTTTCATAGCATGCAGAATCAACACACATCAAAGACTGATTTACTCATTTATGAAGGAATCAGCAAAATGACAAACTTAGTTCAGAGGATATTTTGAGGCACTGAGTAGATATAAAACTGGTTAATGTTTCTCAGGGCAATAAAAAGCTATAAACGTTGGGGATTTCTTTTTCATCAGACAGAAATTATTTGCATACTTAACAGAAAAGATCTCCAAGTTACCATCTAACTTCATAAGGTTAGAATAAAACTTCATAGAGTTATTAATGAATGGTAAATAGAAAAGACAAACAAATATATGTTTTACCAGATAATTAAATAATTCTTGGTAAACTTGGCAAACAGTACCCCAGTGTGACTCTGAAAAGACATACTGCCCATCTTTTTGCCTTATTTCTACGTTTTAGGTATTTTTGTAACATATCTATTCAATAAATATGTATTGAGCTCCTATGATGTCCCAGAAACTCTTTTAGATCCTGGAGATGTAGCAGTAAACAAAACAGATGAAATTCTTGCTCACATGGAGCTTATATTCTAGTAGGGGAGACAGACATTGAGTGAAACAGAAAAATACATAGTATGGCAGATGGTGGAAAGTATTAAAAAGAGTGCTGTGTGGTGTTTACAACTTACTCATTTATGAAGGAATCAGCAAGATGATAAACTCAGTTCAAAGAACATCTTGAGGCATCGAGTAGATTTAAAAGTGGTTAGTTTCTCAGGGCGATAAAAAGCCATAAACTTTGGGGATTTCTTTTTTAGGTATGGAAACCTAAAATAAAGAAGATGCTATGGTTTGCACATTTGTCCCCTCCGAAACTCATGTCTGAAATGTAATCCCAGAAGTGGCAGGATGAGTGATTGGCCCTTTAGGAGGTGATTGGGTCATGAGAGATCTGCCCTCATGAATGGATTAATCCATTCATGGATTACTGATTAATATGCAAATGGGTTAATGGATCAATGGGTTATCCTTGGAATGAAATGGCAGGCTTTACAAGGAGAGGAAAAGGGACTTGAGCTAGCATGCTCACCCTCCTCACCGTGTGATGCCCTGCCCTGCCTCAGGACTCTGCAGAGTTCTGGTAAGCAAGAAGGCTGTCACCAGATGTGTCCCCTAAACCTTGGACTTTTTGGCCTCTATAACTTTAAGGAATAAATTCATTTTTAAAATGAATTACCCAGCTTCAGGTATTTTGCTGTGAGCAACAGAAAGTGACTAAAACAGAAGGCTTTACTGGAAGGTGGCCTCTTAGCAAAGACCTAGAGAAAGAGGGAGAGCAAAACATAGAAATATCTGGGGAGAACATCCTAGGTAAAAGGAACAGCAAGTGCAAAGGCCTCGAAAAGCAGCAAGCCAGCCAGTGTGTTTGGAATGTTCTTTTATGAAAAATTTCCAAGATATGTAAAACTAGGGCTAATAATACAATTAACCCCTACTTACCCATTACTCAACTTCAACAACTATCAACATTCTGCTGTTCTTATTTCATCTATTTACCCATTTTAAAAAAAGTATACTTTAAAGCAAATTCCAGGGTTTATATAATTTTGTCTGTAAATCTTTCAGTCTGTATCTCTAAATCTTTCAGTCTGTAACTCTAAAAAGAACATTAAAAAACACAACTATCATACCATCATCCTACCTGACACAACCAAGTAATTTTTCATATCCAATATTGATCAGATGTTTAATTTTCCATGATTTTCTTTAAAATGTAGTTTTATAATTGATTTGTTCTAATCAAGATTTGCACATTGCATTAAAAATATATGTATCTTAAATTTCCTTTAATTTACAACCATTTCCCTCCCCCATTTAAGAATGCATATTAATTTATTAAACAGACTGGGCAATTCATCTTGTAGAATTTCCCACCTTCTGGGTTTGGCCAATTACATCCTTGTGGTGTTATTTAAAATCCTCCTCTATTCCCTTTATTATCTGTTGACTGACAGCTTGGCCAATCAGAATCACTTGAACGAGCTGATTACACCCCCTCTTTCTGAAACGTTTTCTTCCCTTGAGTCTGTACACACTGTTGACTTCCAAATTTATATCTCCAGCCCAGACCTCTCTCCAGTACTTCTGCTTGCTACTGTTTTTCATAACTTTCTGATTTTTTTAGTATCCAATGCTAGAAAATATATCCATTTAGAGAAAGAGACAAATAAAGTATGAGCTCATATTGATAATTTCGTTTCAAAGTAAAGGGAACAAAGTTTTTATTTAACATTTTAATTTTATGCTTGTTTCTCTTTTACACTGAAAATCTTAGTTCCCAATGACATTAATATAATTATGCATTTACTTCCCATATATATGTTGTATATAATTGTTTTATATATACATATGTGCATATATATTATTGCTAATGAAATGTCTACTGAATGATATAAGTTTTCTCTGTGATTCTTTTGGTCCTTGGGACACAGGACTTATCCCACTAGTGATGTGTAGTCAAAATACTATGTACCAGTGTTTGATACCTTAATTAAAGGATCTCTCTGGCTGCTGCATTGAGAACAGATGGTAGCAGGACAAGGACATCAGCCTGGAAGCCATTTGGAAGCTCTTTAGTAATTCAGATAAGAGATGATTTTGGCTTGGATGGTGATGGATGATGTTGAGAAGTGGGTGGATTCTGGATACGTTTTGAAAGTAGGTCCCATGTGATTTGCCATGGGCTAATATATGGAATGTGAGAGAAAAAGAAGAAACAACAATGCTTCCAAGATTTTGGGGCAGAGGTACTGAAAAAATGAATTTCCATTTATCAGAAAGAGAAAGACTGTGGTAAAGCAAGTTGGGAAGGAAACAGCAGCTCTGTTTTCCACATTCAGTAACCCTCCCTTATCTAGGGTTTCACTTTCTGCAGTTTCACTTATCCATGGCCAGCCATGGTCTGAAAATATTAAATGGAATATTCCAGAAATAAACAACTCATAAGTTTTAAATTGAGCACTCTTCTGAGTAGCGTGATGAAATCTCATGATGTCCTGTTCTCTTCTGCCCTGGATGTGAATCATCCCTTTGTCCAGCATATCCATGCTGCATATTTTACCTGCCTGTTACTTGCCTAAGCAAGTAGACGGCTACTTGCGTATCCATCTCAGTTATCAGATTGAAAAAGCAGTACATATACATAGGGTTTAGTACTATCTGCAGTTTCAGGCATCACTGAGGGGCTTGGAACATAACCTGGCAGATAAGGGAGACTACTGTCTTAGTGGAGATGTTGACCAGAAGCCTGGTTCATATGAGTTTGGGGGTCCTGGAGAGAGGTCTGGGCTGGAGATATAAATTTGGAAGTCAACAGCGAATACAGACACAAGGAAAGAAAACATTTCAGAAAGAGGGGGTATAATCAGCTTGTTCAAGTGATTCTGATTGGCCAAGTAAGATGAAGATTGGAAATTGACCAATGGATTGGTGACTTGGCAAGGTCAGTTTGGGAGGAGTGGTAGTGATGAAAGCTTATGTGGAACAAATTCAAGAAAAAAAACAAATAAGAAGAGAGAGGAATTAGAAGTTGTTGTGCACAGACAACTGTTGCAGGAGGTTTTGCTGGCCAGGGGAACAGAAATACAAGTGAAGTACTGACTGGATGTTTTCCAAAACATGCAACTTAGTTTTCATAGAAAAAAATGGTTTTTCTTTTTCTACTTATTCAATTTTGTGCACAATTTAATTAAATTATATAAGTAAAAACCACAAGCACGAACATGTTTATAAATAGGTAAATAAATAACAAAGTAGATGGAAACAAAAATTCTCACGTGTGCAAAAGAGTAGTTTATTAGCTGTCTAGAAGACAGAAAATTTGCTTTTATAGAGGGAATGAATAGTGTTGATTAGTATAGTGAGTCAGTTAAATAGGTATCAGTTGAATTTTTTGAGGCAATGAGTACATTTAGAATTGGCTAGGCATTATTTTTGCCATTAAAGGAAACTCTTAGAAATAGATCAGGTCAGAAAACCACAAAGACAGTTTTCTTAAATAAGGGGATGGTGGGGAAAAAATGGATGTCAGATGCTGAGAAAAAAACAGGAAACTCAACAATAGGTGAAATCAAGAATTATTTTCGTGTGTGTGTGTGTATTTCACAGAAAGGGGCTGAAAGGGGAGGAATGGTTATATTCACAGATTTTTGTAGTTCATCTTAATAGGGAATAGGAGATTATCTTTTTTTCAGCAAAATATTACCAGCAAATGTCTATTCTGGAAAAAGAGGATAAGAATCTTGTATTTAAAGACCAAAAAGGTGAAAACTGAGGTCAGAAATTTAAAAAGTAAGTGTAGCAAGATGCTAACATTCTTATTCCCTCTAATAACTCTTCTTTTTAAAAAAATTATAAAAGTAAAACATGCCCGTTGAAGAACATTTGGATGAATACAAAAATATAGAAAAGAATGTAAAATCGCTTAAGCCCCAAAGTAGAATTCTAAATAGCGGAGAAACCCACAATTTAAAAAAATAAATAAGGAGCTCCACAAAAGGAAGATATATACCTGCTTAAATGGATGGCCTCGGCATAAGTAGTCTTATAGTTACAATTAATTTTTTTCTATTATGTGATGTTTTAAAAAATTGCTAAGCTCAGTTGTCTACTCCCTGCTAGAACGTATCAAACATGCTGCATCCACATAGTAGATGGTTATTCTACATTTTTGGTCTTTGGATGTTTTGAAGCAATTAGCAAAGTTTGATTTGAAGATACATTGTAAATTTCTGACGGCATATTTTTCTCTGGCCATGATCCATATTTGCCTTGATATTGTCCAAATGTTCATTTTATCTTATGACTATCAAGCAAATATTATAAAGTTATTTGTGAATTTGGCACTTCATAGATGAAATATTGTGAAATTCCGAATAAAACTGCTTCATTGATTATCTTGGTTCCTAAGAGAGATAGTTTATGAGTTAAATTATCTCTAGCAGTGTCTAAGTTGGCAGTAATTAAATCTCCGCGGGAATTCTTAATAAAGGCAAAGAAGGACTGAAAACACCTTGTTGAAACTGAGACAGATTTAAAACCACAAAAAAATGTAAGATTTAGTTAGTTGTTCACATTTTGGGGTCCTGCTTTTATGTGTTAATACTTTCAGATAAAAGTTTTTCAAAGGTAGTTTTGAACCCCAGGATCTGAATATATTAATTTATTTGTCTCTGAAAACTGTATACTTTGTGTTTCCCAGGTCTGGCTTTCTTCATTTTTCCACCTGAAGGAACTCCTTTTCCTCCTTCAGTATCCTCATATCCTCCTTCAATGTTTCTCAGTCAATATCTCCTCTCAATTTTTCCTTTTTAAAATTAAAAATTAAATTATTAACATTTTAAATACACTGAAATGTTCATGGAATAGAAGTACAAATACCCATTTACCCACCACATGGAGTTAATAGACAATAAAAATTTGCCATATTTGTTTTACATCTTTTTTCTAGTTTTTAAAGAAATAACATGTTACAAATAAAATCAAAATACTCCTTCCACCGATTTCCTTTTCTCCTGTCTCAGAGGCAAATACTGCTACTTGCTTCTCTTGTATCTTTTTAGAAATATTCTCTGCATATATAAGCATATATCCATATATTTTTCCACACATAGTATCTCTTCCGTGTCTTACTTTTTTTCATTCTACAATGTATCTTGATGATCAGTGTGGCTTTGTTTCATCCTAATAATTATATAGATTCCACTTTACAAATTTACTGTACTTTGGACTTGTATCTATGAACGTTTAGATTGTTTTAAACCTTTGGCAACATTACAGACAATGCTGCAATGAAATCTTTCTGTATGTATACATACGTGCATCTGTGTATAAGATAGAATTCTGGAAGTAGAATTGCTAAGTTAAAGTATATGCTACTTAATTTTGAAAAAGTTGTCGAACTTCTCTTCACAAGGCAATTATCTTCTTGAGGTAATGAGAACTCCTATTTCCCCATACCCATACTACACAGAGTATCTTCAAATTTTCTGATTTTTGCTGGTCTGATAAGGGAATGTTACCTCAGTTTAATCTTTATTTGCATTTACTATGTGTTTTTGCCCTGTAGAGTGAACTTTACTTTTCTAGCTAACAATATATTTTTGTGATTTTAATGACATCACTTTTGAGATTTACCCATGCTAATATATAAACTCGGGTTCCTCAATTTTAAGTGCTATTCAATAGTATCCTATTGAATGACCATACTACTCATTTATTTATTATTACCTACTTATTAATTAGTCTGTTATCTTTTTTGTCAGTTTTTGCTGGCATAAACAATGCTGAAGCATACATGTCTACTTGTGCATATGATTTTTTCCCAGTATGTTTAATAGAATGACTAAGGTTGTGAGGTGAGCCATCTTCACCTTTACTGGGTATGCTAGTGTGCTGCAGCTGCCGTGATAAAGTACCACAAGCTGGGTGGCTTCAACAATAGCAGT
Source organism: Pongo abelii (assembly GCF_028885655.2). Classification (NCBI taxonomy): domain Eukaryota; kingdom Metazoa; phylum Chordata; class Mammalia; order Primates; family Hominidae; genus Pongo; species Pongo abelii. The sequence goes on from NC_071988.2 coordinate 14,803,175, forward strand.
GTACTGTCTCACAGTTCTGGAGGCTGGAAGTCTAAAATCAAGGTGTCAGAAGGGTCGGTGCCTTCTGAAGGCTGTGAGAGAGAATCTGCTTCATGCCCTCTTCCAAGCTTCTGGTAACCTCAGGCGTTCCTTGTCTTGTTGATGGTGTTGTCCCAGTGTCTTCATATTGTCTTCTCTCTGTTTGTGTTTGTCTCTATGCCCAAATTTCCCCTTTTTATAAGGACCCAGTCGTATGGGATTAGGGCTCACCCTAATGATCTCATCTTAACTTGATCATCTGTAAAACCTTATTTCCAAATAAGGTCATTTTCTGAGGTACTGGGTGTTAGGGTTTCAACGTCTTTTGGGGGGGTAAAATTCAATGAATAACAACAGGTATACCAGTTAAGATGCTTTTGGCTGCAACTAACAGAACATTCAACTGAAAAGGTTTAAAATATATTCTAAATTTTAAACAAATGTTTTACAGAGATGAGTTCTGACTATGTTGCCCAGGCTGGTCTCAAACTCCTGGCCTCAAGCAATCCTCCCACCTTGGCTTCCCAAGGTGCTGAGATTACAAGCATGAGCCACAGAGCCTGGCCACTTTAAAATGTTGTTGACACACATAACAAGACCTCCAGAAGTGGGGTGGTCATAGGGTCGGTTCAGCAGCATAGTGATGGCCGAGGCTCTTTCCTTCCACTCTTCCATCTCCCTTGAGTGGCTTCAGCATTATGTCCTCATATACCTGGAACAGAGGGCAGGGAGAGGGGCAAGAGCACACCCCCATTTCAAGTCTCTTTTCATCCCAAAGTAACATATTTCCCAGCAGCCCTCTTCCAACCCTCTCTAGGCTTCTCCTTAAATTTCACTGGCCAGAATTGGACCATGCGGTTACCCAAAGCTATAAAAGAGGCTTGAGAAGTGAGAATTTGATATTTTGAATCATAATAGGAGACATGCTTTGCCAAAAGGAAAGAAGGGTAAAAGAAATCTTCTGGAGAGTACGGAACCAACTGCGTCTGCCACATTGCATATGGCCAAATGGTCACCAAATTTGTTGTATCACTTTATTTTCACAAAATTGGTGTAAAGTCCTCATTGCTATTCATCCTCGTCATCATTTGGAATTCTCAAATTTAAAAAAATGCCCATTTCCTTGTTGTTTTATTTTTTTAATTCCCTGATCATTAACACAAGTAATTATCTTTTTATGTGTTTATTTGTCATTCAGGTTTCTTCTGTGAAAAGCCTATTTCTGTCTTTTGCTTGTTCTTATGTTGAATTGTCTCTACACGTTCAGGATTCTAATCTTCTGTCAGTTATGTGGATTGCAAATATAGTCTCCCAGTCTATGGCTTAACTCTTGACTCTATATTTATGACGTTCCTTATTTACTGAAGATTTAAATATGATCAAATTTATGTTTTCTTTTAGGGTTGTGCCTTTTGTATCTTATTTAAGAACTGATTTCTTTAATGTGAGATCACAAAAGGGTTTTAAATATTCTAAAAATGTTAAACTTTTGCTTTTCATAGTTAGATCTTTGATCCGCTTGGAATTTATCTTTGTGTGTGGTGAAATTAGGAAGCCCATTTCATTTTTCCCCAGATGGATAGTCAGTTGTGTGAGTGCTGTTTATCAAATAATCCATCCTTTATCGAGGGTTATCTGATGCCACTTCTGTTGCATCTTGTGTTTCTTTATGTATGTCAGTTTATTTCTGGACTCACCAATCTGTTTTATGGTCTGTTTGTCGCTATACCACTGCCACGTTGTTTAAATTACTAATGCTTTGATATCCAGTAGAACATGTCTGCTTTCTGTTACTGGAGATAAATTTACATTTTTAAGAAGTTTATATAAATGGAATACATATCATGTACTCTTTTGTGTCTGAGTTGTATGTCTTTGTCATGATGTTTTTGTGATTCATCCATGTTGTATGTATTAATAGCTTGTTCCTTTTTATTATTGGGTCTATTGTGTGTATATATCACAATTTGTTTATTTATCTGTTGATAGACATTTGGCTTGTATTCAGTTTTTGGATACAATGAATATAGGTTCTACGAACATTAGTGTACAAGTTATTGTATGGACATACTGACAGAGCAGGAGCACCGTCCTCTTGGACAAACACTGCCACTTTAAGTGCCAGCTCCATTTTTAGCCTCATGCATCTCAGGGAAATCACTTTTCTTCTAACTACAAGTAGCCAGAAAGAGCAAACAGTAAAACACAGATAAAACAGCTCAGGCACAAAAGGAGGTGGGAGAAAAGTCTCTTGGGTAACTGCCAAACTTCACCCTCATACAGTGGGCCCCAGTAAAACAGTGGGCGTTAATAAACACATTATTTTCCCTTCAGGTGCACTAAAGTAGGGAAGCTAAAAGCAGACTCAGGGGGTATGCCTGCAGCTGCAGAAAAATGTATAAAAACAGCACACAACTCTCCCTCCCAAATAAGCACAACAAAAAACACAAAAGCAGTCCAAGCCTCTAATAAACTCTCCTATCCTAAATCCTTAAAAACTCTTAGTCTGTAAGAGAGTGTGCCTTTGACCTAGCTCAGCCAAAAGCTCCTCACGGGTTTGTTTTCTCTAAAATAAACCTGTCTTAACTGGCAAGCCACCTTTCGTGTTTCTTTCCTCTTTCTTTAATTCTTACACATACTGTTTTATTTCTCTTGAGTGAACACCCAGAAATAGAATAGCTGAGCCATATGGTAGGTAAGTTGATTAACTTTTTGAGAAACCACCAAACTGTTTTATAAGGCAATTGTATAGTTTTACATGTGTAGCATCAGTGTGTGAATATTCTAGTTGTTCTACGTCCTTGTTAACATTTGGTATTGTCAGACTTTTAAATTTTAGCCATCTAAAAATTTATAGTGTTATTTTATGGTGGTTGTAGTTTGCATTTTCCCCATGACTAATGATGCTGAGGATCATCTCATAGGCTTTTTGAAGTATGTGTTCAAATCTTTTGCCCATCTTTAAAAATTAGGGTTTTTTTTTTTTGTACGAATACTTGGAAATTAAGCAACATACTTCAGAATGACCAATGGGTCAATGAAGAAATTAAGAAAAATAAAAAAACTTACTGAAAATAATGAAAATATATCTAACAAATAAAAATTGATACACAAAATACCAAAATCTATGGAATACAGTAAAAGCAGTACTAGGAGGAAAGTTCAGAGTAATGATTGCCTACGTCAAAAAAGTAGAAAGATTTAAAACAAACAACAGTGAACCTCAGGAAACTACAAAAGCAAAACAACAACAACAACAACAACAACAACAAAACCCCCAAACTCCAAATTAGTAGAAGGAAGTAAATAAAAAAGGTCAGAACAGAAATAAATGAAATAGGTTGGAAAAGTAATACAAAAGATCAACAGAATGAAAAGTTGTTTTTAAAAAAAAAATTGACTAAGCATTACCTAGACTAAGAAAAAAGAGGGAAGAGCCAAATAAATGAAAAAGGAGATGTTACAATTGATACCACAAAAATATAAAGGATCATAAGAGACTATTATGAACACCAATAAATTGGAAAACCCAGAGGAGATAGATAAATTTCTGGGCACCTACAACCTACCAAGATTGAACCAGGAAGAGATACAAAATCCGAAAAGACCAATAACAAGTATTGAGGAACCTCAATAATAATGTTTATTAAACAACAATAAAAAGTTTCCCAATTAAAAAAAAAAAGCTCAGGACTGGATGGCTTTACTGCTGGATTCTACCAAACTTTAAAAAATAACTACCAATTCTTCTCAAACTATTCCAAAAAATTGAAGGGAAGAGAATTCTTCCAAACTCATTCTGTAAGGCCAGAATTAACCTGATGCAAAACCAGACAAGGACACAACAACAAAAAAAGAATATTGCAGGCCAGTATCCCTGACGAACATAAATGGAAAGTTCCTCAACAAAATACTAGCAAACTGAATCCAACAGCACATTAATAAGATTATTTACTAAAACCAGGTGGGATTCATTCAAGGGATGCAAGAGTGGTTCAACATATGCAAATCAATAAACATAATACATCCCATCAACAGAATGAAGGACAAAAATCATATGATCACCACAATAGATGCAGAAAAACAGTTGATAAAATTCAGCATCCCTCCATGATAAAAAGTCTCAAACAATTAGGTTTAGAAGAAGGAACACACTTCATCTTAATAAAGGCCATATATGACAAATCCACAGCTAATATTGTACCGAACGGGGAAATGTTGGAAATTTTTTCTCTAAAAACTGGAACAAGATAAGGATGCTTACCCTCACTACTCTTATTCCACATAGTATTGGAAGTTCTAGCCAGAGTAATTAGTCAACAGAAAGAAATAAAAGACATCCAAATTTGGAAGGAATAAGTCAAGTTGACCATGTTTGCAGATGACATACTCTTACCTATAGAAAAATCTAAAGACTCCACCAAAAAACTCTTAGAATTGATATACAAATTCAGTAAAGTTGTGAGATACAAAATCAACATACAAAAATCAGTAGCATTTTTATACACCAATAATAAACTATCTGTAAAAGGAACCCCACTTACAATAGCTACCCCTCCCCCCAAAAAAACCCCACCTAGGAGTAAATTTAACCAAAGAGGTGAAAGATCTCTAGAATAAAGACTACGGAACACTAATAAAAGAAATTGAAGAGGACATAAAAAATTGGATAGATATCCCATGTTCATGGATTGGAAAAATTAATATTGTTAAGATTCCATACCACCCAAAGGAATCTACAGATTCAATGCAATCTCTATCGAATTTTCAATGGCATTTTTCACAGAAATGGAAAAAAAGATTCTTAAATTTGTTAGGAACCATAAAAGACCCCCAATAGCCAAAGCAATTGTTTGTTTTATTTTATTTTATTTCATTTCATTTCATTTCATTTTTGAGACAGTCTTCCTCTGTCACCCAGGTTGGAGTGCAGTTGCATGATCTCAGCTCACTGCAATCTCTGCCTGCCAGGTTCAAGCAATTCTACTGCTTCAGCCACCTCAGTAGCTGGAATTACAGACATGCACTACCATGCCCTATTTTTAGTAGAGATAGGATTTCGCCATGTTGGCCAGGCTGGTCTCAAACTGCTGACCTCAAGTGATCCACCTGCCTCAGTCTCCCAAAGTGCTGGTATTACAGGCATGAGCCACTGCTCCTAGCCAAGCCAAAGCAATTCTGAGCAAAAAGAACTGGAGGGATCACACTACTTTACTTTAAAATATACTATAATGCTATAGTAAAACAGCATTGTATTGGCGTTAAAGCAACACATAAATCAATGGAACAGAATAGAGAACCCAGAAAGAAATTCACATATTTATGGCCTACTGATTTTCTACAACAGCACTAAGAACATAAACTGAAGAAAGGACACCTTTTTCAATAAATGTTGCTGGGGAAACTGGATATTCATATGCAGAAGAATGAAACTAGAGCCCCATCTATCATAATATACAAAAAGTAACTCAAAACTAATCAAAGACTTAAATGTAAGACCCCAAATTATGAAACTACTAAGAGAAAACATAAGGAAAATGTTCTGAGCGAAGATTTTATGGATAAGACCTCCAAAACACAGGCAACAAAGGCAAAAATAGACTAATGGGATTACATCAAACTAAACATTTCCGTGCAGCAAAGTAAACAATCAACAGAGTAATGTGACAAACTACAGAATGGGATAAAATATTTGCAAATGGTTTCTCCGACAAGGAATTAATATCTAGAATATACAAAGAACTTAACAGCAAAAAGCCAAATAATCTGATTTTTAAAATTGGCAATTGATCTGAACAGATGTTTCTCAAAAGAAGACATAAAATGGCCACTAACTATTTGAAACAGTGCTCTACGTGACTAATGATTAGGGAAATGCAAATCAAAATCACAGTGAGATATTATCTCATGCCAGCTAGAATGGCTATTATCAAAAAGAAGAAAAAATAACAAAGCTAGCAAGAATGCAGATAAAAGGAAACTTAAAACATTTCAGCTTTTACTTTAGATTCAGGGGTTACATGTGCAGGTGTATTGCATGATGATGAGGTTTCAGAGTATGATTGAACCCGTCTCTCAGATGGTGAGCATAGTACCCAATATGTGGTTTTGCAACCTTTCCTTCCTCCTTCCCCCCCTCCTCTTATACTCCCCAGTGCCTAGCATTCCCATATCTATGTCCATGTGTACCCAATGTTTAGCTCCCACTTATAAATGAGAAAATGTTGTATTTGGTTTTCTGTTTCTGCGTTAACTTGCTTAGGATAATGGCCTCCAGCTGCATTCATGTTGCTGCAAAAGACATGATTTCATTCTTCTTTTTGTGGCTGCATGGTATTCCATGGTGTATACGTACCACCACATTTTCTTTATCCAATCTGCCATTGATGGGCATCTAGGTTGATTCCATGTCTTTGCTATTGTGAATAGTGCTGTAATGAACATATAAGTGCATGTCTTTTTTTTTTGGTAGAACAATTTATTTTTCTTTGGGCATATACCCAGTAGTAGGATTGCTGAGTTGAATGGTAATTCAGTTTTTATTAATAGTTCTTTAAGAAATCTCCAAAGTGGTTTTCACAGTGGTTGAACTAATTTACATTCCCACCAACAGTGTATAAGCGACAAAGAAAATTCTCACACGTTGTTGGTAAGAATGTAAATTAGTACAGCTATTATGGAAAGCAGTGTGGAAGTTCCTTAACAGGCTACAAATACAACTACCATATGATCCAGTAATCTCGCTACCAGACCTATATCCAAAGAAAATAAAATCAGATGTCGAAGAGATACCTGCACTCCCATCTTTACTGCAGTTTCATTTATAATAATGAAGATATGGAATCCACCGAAGTGTCTATCAACAGATGAAGAGATAAAGAAAATGTGGTATATATACACAGTGGAATGCAACCATAAAGGAGAATGAAATCCCATCATTGGTGGCAACATGGATGAGCCTGGAGGACATTATGTTAAGTGATATAAGCCAGGCGCAAAAAGACAAGTTTCATATATTCTCACTTACATGTGGGAGCTAAAAAAGTTGATCTCAGAGAAGTGGAGGGTAGAATAGTGGTTACTAGAAGCTGAGAAGGGTAGGGAGATAGAGGTTGATCAATGAATACAAAATTATATATAGATAGAAGAAATAAGTTTTAGTTTTAGTGTTCTATAGCATTGTAGGGTGACTATAGTGAACAATAACTTATTGTATATTTTCAAGTACTGAGAGGAGAAAATTTTGTACATTACCAGCACAGAGAAATGATAAACCTTTGAGATAATGGATATACCAATTACCCAGATTCGATCATTGTGCATTGTATGCATGTATTGAAATGTCACCCTTCACCCCATAAATATGTGCAATTATGTGTCATTTAAAAGTGATAAGAAAAATTAGTTTTTTTGATCCTATTATTGACTTGTACGAAGCTTATATATTCTGAAAAGAAGTCCATTTTCAGATGTGTACTAAAAATATTTTCTTTCATTTTGTGACTTACCTTTCCATTTTCTTTAATGGAAACTTTTAAAAACTTTTAAAAAGCGAAGTTTTAAAAAAATCTAGTTAAGGTCCAGTTTGTTAACTTTTTTCTTATATGGCTTGTGATGCTTATTCCTTCTGCCTAGAATGTTACTGGGATGTTCGTGGAGCTAAGTCCCTCGCTTCCTTCAATTCTTTACTCAAATATATCCACCCTATTTAATGTCAACTGTCCACCGCATTTAATGCCACCCTATTTAATATCACTGACACCTCCTCCCCCCTCACTCTTGACATTCATTCTAGTCTATTTTATGTTTTTTTCTCATAGAACTTATACATTTCTAGCATGCTTTATAACTTACATATTCATTGTTTATTGTTTGTTGTTTATTGTCCATCTTTGTTCCAGTAAAATGTAAACTCCTAGAAGAACAGAGACCTGTGTTTTGTTCACTGATATACCCTAAGTGCTCACGAGTGTTTCGAGCACCTAGTATGTGCTCAATAAATATTTGCTAGGTTGATGAATTAATGATTTCTAAGCTTTCCTTCAGCCTGAAGAGTTTTCTGATTTTAAGATTCTACTTAGATAATCCTAATTGTCTCAGTGACTCTCACCAGTCACTCACTTCTCCCACAAGGTGGCAGTCTTTACCTTCAACACAGGTTCTGGTAGCCTCAAATTTGAGAATTAATAGCTGAGTTAACCTGCTTGTTTTCTTTGAGCCCAGACAGCCTGCCCTATGGGAACTGACAGCTGTAAAATTTAAAGGACGAGTGTAATTACCCTGCAAGATCTGAGTGCTTTTAGGCAAGAGGATTTAGGGGGTGAGAGTTTTCCTGGAGAGGGACACATTATGAAGGTGATATTGCTTAATTGATGGGGACTTTGAAACATAGTTGCTCTTTGTGAGAATGGTATAGGTTTAGAGAGAGGTGCTAGCACAGAGCTGTGACACCTGAAGTAGGCTGACAGCAGACAAACTGGATTTAATCACCAAATATATCTGTGTTTTCATCTCTTCCTGCCCTGTGCCCTCTTATCTGACTCACTTTACCCCAGCACTGGGGAATAACTGTGCCCTATTCTGGTCCTGAACCTTTTGTACCATCTAGGGAAATGAGAACTCCTCTTGGGGTCTCAGATCCTCATTTCTGTTAGAACCAATGCTGTTCTGCGGGTAGGGCCATGGTTGTAAATTTCCTGTGGGAGGCAGCATTGCTTTGCAAAAAGAACACAGTTTGGCATGTGAGGCAGCTCTGCCACTTGGACAAGGTAATAAACATCTCTAGCTTTAGTCTCTTTATTTCTAAAACAGGGATGATGCTAATACCCCGCCCGTGGACTAGTGTGAGATTTAAATGTCAGGCACTTGGCACAGTGGCAGGTGGTGAATGCTCTTTGGTGATCATGACTATCCCTTTCTCCTGATAGTGCTGCCTCCTCCCTCTGAGAACCTGGAGTCAATCCACCTTGGGTAGGTCAGAGAAGGTAGAATAAAGTGGTGGGAGGTGAACTCGACGGCATGATGCACAGGGCGATAGGGTGAGTGAGAGGTCTGGGATCTGTTGGCGGAAGCAGAATGGTAGGAAAGGGGAAAACATGCCATTGACCTTGAATCTTGGCATTTGTGCCCAGCCTATGCTGTGTTGAGCCTCAGGTCACCATTTGCGGAGGTGAGCAGAAAACTGCTAACAGATCGAGGCTTCTCCAGCCTTCCAGGAAAACTTTCATCAGTGGGTTAGTTGTCTTGTTCAGAAGCTGATCACGGAGCTTTGGCCAAGCATAAACACTGATTATGGCAGTCTGATTGTCATAATCTCTTTGATTCTTTAATATCCCCTTCAAGATTGTTTGTTATTGTCAATGCCCCCGAAACCTAAGACTGCCAGGAACACACTGTAATTGAAAAAGATGGGTTTGTTGCTCTCTGCAAGAAGGGAGGACACCCAGCATAGGGACCCATGAGGGCGGGGCAGGTTTTATCCGATGATGTTAGAAAGGACTTACTGAGGATTTGGGCTTGTTTTAGGAGATTTGGAGGAAAGGTTCAAGGAGGCTGGCTTTTCCTGGATGCTGCCAGGAAGTAGGGGGATGGTAGTAAGTCCGTGATAGGATGTTTAAATAAATTTCCTCTACTGGGCTGAAAGAATGAGAAGGCTGAAGCTGTAATAAGTAAAGAAGTGGCAGTCACTCCTATCAGCTATGACAAAAGGATGTTTGGCTATTACTTTATGGTTTGGATGCTGTTTTTGCTTGCATTCACATCATGATCTGTCATGGTGATAGGCCACGTACACAGTGGCCTTGTCTGCTGCTAGTGTCCCATGGAATTGATTATGCTTAGTTGAAAAACACTAAGGCCCAGCTGTGGGGGCCCGGCCAGCTCCTGAGTGTCAGGGGGGCTGCACTGCTCTGTCATTACCAACATCTCCACATACAATACAACCTGTGCATGTGAGGTCCCAGAAGGAAGGAGCTAAAGCAGCTAGACTGGGATCACTTTACTCAATTTGAGGAGACGAGTGCTCTTGAGGGAACCAGAGGAAGGGAAGACAGGTGAGCTGGTCTAATCTCCTTTTCTATTGGAGCTCTAGGCGGATAGACTGAAAATATTTGCTAAAACAAAGAGATCCATCTCTAGAATACCCTTAGCAGGATGTCCTTGATTAAAGGATTATTTCTGAAAACTAAATTCAGAATCCGTGAGGCATGATTCCCTGGAAGATCATGTAAGCTGTACAATTCTCTATGGAATAAATTGGAGACTTCATCCCTTAGATCCCTTTGATTGTGTGAGGAACCCCATGAAACCTCACTTAGTGGCCTTATTCATTCTTCTGGGCCTGAAAGCATATGTCCCATGCAGGAAGGAAGGCAGGACCAGCAGGGCTTTGCAGGTTGTGCCATTCTCTCCTTGCTTTGTTTGAGCCTCTTTATTACCTGTCTCCCTGACATTATTTGTAGTGCGATTCTGGGTATATTCTTTGATTCTTGTGTGATTTGGTATCCAGTTTTGCTGAAGGATGCAAGGAAGTGTTTGAGGAGAAAGGTCTATTGGAAGAGGTCTGTAGTCCTAGCCTCCTGCCCCACTCCACATTTCACATCATTAGACCTCAGCACATGGGTCTGGGGCACCAGCACTGTCTTACCTGTTACATAGTGTGGTCTTTATCTGGAGGAGGGATGCAAAAGGATACATTGTGGCCAAGAGACCTGGGAGAGGCACAAAAATAACAGGTGACCACCAAGGGTGCTTGGACCTGAGATGTTCCCATTTCCTAAGACCCTCCAAGATTCTCCAACATTTGGTATAGTTGCCCAGGCAATTTAACAAGAAAATCAAAGTTTTGTTAGAACCCCCATTGTAATATATGCTTATCACAGAAAAATTGAGAATATAAGAAGGAGAATAGAAGGTCACAAAACAACTCTATACTACTGTCCGGTGATAGCTATTTTTAAAACATGGATTGATCAGTGTGGGGTGATTTCTCCAAGTTTTTTTTTTGGACAGAAAATCCTTGAAGATGCCCTGGTTTTAAGGTCTTAGGATGAAGGAATTATAGTTGAACAGTTCAAAACGATGTTATGAATTACTTTCGGATTTGTTTGCTTGATTGCATTAGCCTTGCCTGGGCCCTATGGTAACTATTTAGTTCCATCATGGCGGCTGAGTAGGTGGCTCTGGAAAAAGAGCTATTTAAGAAAAGCTTTTCTTTCTCTAAAAATATTGTAGAGGGCTCGCCCTCTGTTCTTGGAAGCAATGTTTGGGATGGCCTCTTGGGAGGCTGTCTGATGAAGTGTCTAGGGGTATGTGGTCTGGACTTGGACAGGACAAGATGCAAATTCTGGCTGGGATATTCTAGTTGTGGAGTGTTGGAAAGTTACTTGGTCGTCTGAGTTTATAGGTAAACTGGAGATAATAGGTGTGTGTGAATGAGGATCCAATGAGATGCCTGTAAAACATTTAGTCAGATGGCTGCGTGAAGAAAGCACTTGGTAAATGCTAATTGTTGTGGTTGTTATAATTATTACAATGATTAGTCATTGCTGATTGGTGGCTAACTGGCTGTAAGAAATGAAAGTAAAGTAAGGCAGTAGCAGCGGAGGGAGGTGGTGGAGGGAATCAGGAGACATTTGCAGGTTCTGGTTCTTCTGCCTGAGTTTAAGTGCTGGGGAAAACTAGTTGAATAACTGCTTGTCTAACATTTAACAGCTGTGTGACCTCGGGCTAGTCACATTTCCTTTATAAACTTCCTTTTCCTCATTTGCGAAATGAAGGGGTTTCGTTAGGTTACTTCTCATCACCCCTGGTTAACCACTAGAATCGTTTGGGAGACCTTTTTAGAAATTCTTGGTTCCGGGGTCTTCCATTTTCCCCATTCTCACTTGGTGGGTCTGAAAGCAGGCACTGCAGCTTTTCTAAAGCTCTTCAGGTGATTTTGAAGTGTGGCCAGGGCTGAGAACCTCTGACTTCCAACAGCACTTCTGGTTTAGGAAGGAGCGAATCACAGGCACAGAATGAGCTCTCAGGAACGGCTGCTAAGCTAATAATTGCCGTGACACTGTCTCCCTGTCCCAACTGCAGGCACCCCTAGACGTCTCCTGACGAAGGCTTCCAATGTTGGAACAGAAGACTCTTTGAAGAAAAATATTATTGAACTTCCAGAAATGACTCAGTCCTTCTCTGCTGCTTGTTTAGTCGGAAAGATCTGCCCCCATCCCTGTCTACTGCAGTCCCAATCCCTTTTTATTTCAACATATATATCTAAACCAAAAAAAAATTGACTTGCACAACCAAGGTGAGGTGTTTGGCTTTAAGGATAAAATAAATAGTTTCGTAAAACCTGCCCCCAGATTTCTCATTGCCTTTACTCATTTTCTCTAATTTGTAGGGCACACTGAAAGCTCGGATTCATAAGATGTAGAAAGGGCGGAGAGTTAAGTTACAAACTCTTCTGAGGTCTGTTTCAACTCTAATGTTCTATAGCTCTGCTCCGTCTAAACAAGGAATTCTGTTAAATTTGTAACCCGGACTTTCTTGAATGCTGAGGTAATGTTTCTTGAAGTAGGATATATATACCCAAGAAGAATAAAAATAATTCTAGAGGTGTTTTAATTCTCTGTGGGACTCAATAAAAGTTTTGGTGATTATATATAAACACACTTATGAAAGCATCTGGTACATGTAGGTGCTCAGTGCATATGAATTTCTCTTTCCTGCCAGATCTTTTGTAGTGGAAAATTATCTTATTCTTCCATCTTTGTCTGCAAAGATGCTGCTAAGGAAAGATGTAGAAGAGTTTTACGAGGGAGTTGGAGTATGGGAACAGGAAGTTCCCAAGAAGGCCACTGCATTAATTAATAGAATTGAAACAAGATTCCCTAAAGGAAAATCGCTGCCAAATCTCTTTTCTCTAAACTATCCAAAATGGTGCCCCATAAATTTTCATTGACATTGAAGTACATAATGTAATAAGCTTTTTTTCCTTAAATATATAATGTACGGAGAAAACCAGGTTGATAATGGTTTCCTGGCATGGCTTTCAAAGGCAAGTGTGGATGAAGTGGAAATATGGTGCACAGATATTGGAAAGAAACCGCTGTTGAACTCTTCACATTTTCGTGTATAACCCAGTGATTCTCAAACCTAAATTTGCATCAGAATTGCCTGGAGGGCTTATTAAAACATGATTGTTGGATGCCACCCTTGCATTAATTAATTACACCTGCAACTGTTCTATTTTTAAATGGTCACGTTTTAAGGTAGTGGGCTGAGGACTTCATCATGTGAGTTTCAAATGGGACATAATTCATCCCCTAGCCCAGTCCTAGTGAGTGGTAAGTGGTATCTCTTGGTTTTAATTTCCACTTCCCTAGTGACTAATGATGTTGAGCATTTTTATATGTGTTTATTAGCCATTTTTATATCTCTTATGAAAAAATGTGTATAAAATTATTGGCCCATTTATTAATTCGGTTATCCATTTATTATTGAATTATAAGAGCTCTTTACTATTCTGGATGCAAGTCCTGAAACAGAAATAATATTTGCAAATATTTTAATCCATTCTGTGAATTTTATTTTCACTTTCTTGATGGCGTCCTTTGAAGAACACAGGATTTTAATTTTGATAAAGTGTAATTTATGTATTTTTTATTTTGTTGCTGTGCTTTTGGTATCATATTTAAGAAATAATTGCCTAATCCAAGGTTATGACAATTTTTTATTCTATGTTTGCCTCTAAGAATTTTCTAATTTTACCTCTTATATTTAGGTCTTTCATTCATTTTGAGTCAATTTTTGTATATGGTGTAAAATATGGGTCCTAATTTATTCTTTTGCATGTGGATATCTTGTTGTCCCTGCACCATTTGTTGAAAAGTGTCGTGTTTTTTTTTCCCCCATTGAGTGGCCTTGGCACTCTTGTCTAAAATTAATTGATGGTAACTGTAAGACTTTATTTCTGGACTCTTTATTCCATTGATCTATATTTCTATCATTGTTACTGAGCAATGTGCTTGCTGCCTGACAGATAGAGAAGCCAGTATTATGGAACTGGTTTTTGAGAAAAGCAAAAGCTTTATTGTGAGGGTTGACTTGCAAGGAAACAGGATGCAAAGCTCAAATCTGTCTCCCCATCTGGGATCTGGGACAAGTTTTATGGGTTAGGGAGGGCAAGCTGGTATGCAGAAGCACTGGTAGGGCAGGTTTCAACTGGAAGTACTTTAAACAAGACCATTTATGGCAAGGTATGGTAAGGGTCCTAACACTGGACATGCCTGGGCTCAGGTTTCTTGCTTTTAAAAATGTTTGGGCCCTCAGTTTCCAGTCATGCCTTGACCGTTTGCTTCTGTGGTGGGGCAGGAGAGGAATTTTTCTCCTGGGTGTTATTCAAGGTTGAGGTCTTCTTTTCTGCATTGCTTTGGCTGCATGACTTAACAACTTTTTGGCTTTGTGCCTGTAAAATAACTTGACATACTATTATCATCGGAGTAGGGCCAGTTAGAACTGGTCCTGTGATTACACCATTATGCCAGTACCAATTGTCTTGATTAGTGTAGCATTGTAGTAAGTTTTGAAATCAGGAAGTTTGTGTCTTTCAACTTTGGTCTTCTTTTTCAGGATTTTTGGCTCTTCTGTGTTCCTTACATTTCCATATGAATTTTAAGTTAAACTGTCACTATCTGCAAAAGAGGGAACTGGGATTTTTATAGAGATTATATTGAAGCTGTAAATCAGCTTGGAGAATACTGCCATCTTAACAATATTAAGTCTTCTGGCCGGGCGCGGTGGCTCACGCCTGTAATCCCAGCACTTTGGGAGGCCGAGGCGGGTGGATCATGAGCTCAGGAGTTCGAGACCAGCCTGGCCAATATGGTAAAACCCCGTCTCTACTAAAAATAATAATAATAAAAAACTGGGCATGGTGGCGTGTGCCTGTAATCCCAGCTACTCAGGAGGCTGAGGCAGGAGAATCATTTGAACCCGGGAGGCAGAGGTTGCAGTGAGCCGAGATCGCACCATTGCACTCTAGCCTGGGCAACAGGGCGAGATTCTGTCTCAAAAAAAAAAAAAAAAAAACAATATTAAGTCTTCTGATCCATGAATGTAGAATGTTTTTCCGTTTGTTCAGGTCTTCTTTACTTTGTAACAATGTTGTGTATTTTTCAGTGTTCCAGTCCTGTAATTCTCTGTTACATTTACTCCTAAGAATATTAATTGTTTTGCTGCTATTATAAATGGAATTGTTTAAATTTTGATTTTATATTTTTCATTGACAGTATATGGAAAAGCAATTGATTTTTGTATACTGATTCTGTAACCTGAAACCTTGCTGAATATGTTTACTCATTCTAACAGTTTCCTTTTTGTGGCTTTCTTATAATTTTCTATATACAGTATCTCATGTCATCCGTGAAGGGGATAGGTTTACTTCTTCCTATCTAATCCGGATGAGTTTAGTTTATTTTTCTTACCTAAATTCCTTGGCTAGAACTTCAATACAATGTTGAATATAAGTAATGAAATCAGACATCTTTGGACTGTACTTGATCTTAAGGGGGAGCATCCAGTCTTTTACCATTAGGTATAATGTTAGCTGTGGGGTTTAATAGATGAATTTTATCAGGTTGAGGAAATTTTATTTCTAATTTGCTCAGTGTTTTTTTTCATCACAAGAGTGTTGGATTTTGTTAATATTTTTGTGTATCTATTGAGATGATCATGTGGTTTTTGTCATTCTACAAAATATAGCACATTAAATTGATGGATTTTTATATGTTAATTTTTTTTTTTTAATTTTACTTTAAGTTCTGGGATACATGTGCAGAACATGCAGGTTTGTTACATAGGTATACATGTGCCATGGTGGTTTGCTGCACCTATCAACCCATCATCTAGGTTTTAAGCCCCACATTCATTAGGTATTTGTCCTAATATTCTCCCTCCCCTTGCCCGCCACCCCCGCAATAGGCCCCAGTGTGTGATGTTCCCCTCCCTGTGTCCATGTGTTCTCACTGTTCAACTCTCACTTATGAGTGAGAACACGTGGTGTCTGGTTTTCTGTTCCTGTGGTTTTTTGGCTGAGAATGATGGCTTCCAGCTTCATCCATGTCCCTGCAAAGGACATAAAACTCATTCTTTTTTATGACTGCATAGTATTCCATGGTGTATATGTGCCACATTTTCTTTATTCAGTCTATCATTTATGGGCATTTGGGTTGGCTCTAAGTCTTTGCTATTGTAAATAGTGCTCCAATAAACATATGTGTGGATGTGTCTTTATAGTAGAATGATTTATACTCCTATGGGTATATACCCAGTAATGGGATTGCTGGGTCAAATGATATTTCTGGTTCTAGATCCTCGAGGACTCACCACACTATCTTCCACAGTGGTTGAACTAATTCACACTCCCACCAACAGTGTAAAAGCATTCCTATTTCTCCACAGCCTCACCAGCATCTGTTGTTTCCTGACTTTTTAATGATCGTCATTCTAACTGGCGTGAGATGGTATCCATTGTGGGTTTGATTTGCATTTCTCTAATGACCAGTGATGATAAGCTTTTTTTCATATGTTTGTTGGGCACATAAATGTCTTCTTTTGAGAAGCATCTGTTAACACCCTTTGCCCACTTTTTGATGGGGTTGTTTTTTTCTTGTAAATTTGTTTAAGTTCCTTGTAGACTCTGGATATTAGCCCTTTTTCAGATGGGTAGATTGCAAAAAATTTCTCCCATTCTGTAGGTTGCCTGTTCACTCTGATGATAGTTTCTTTTGCTGTGCAGTAGCTCTTTAGTTTAATTAGATCCCATTTGTCAATTTTGGCTTTTGTTGCAATTGCTTTTGGTGTTTTAGTCATGAAGTCTTTGCCCATGCCTATGTCCTGAATGGTATTGCCTAGATATTCGTCTAGGGTTTTTATGGTTTTAGGTTTTACATTTAAGTCTTTAATTTTTGTATAAGGTGTAAGGAAGGAGTCCAGTTTTTGTTTTCTGTATATGGCTAGCCAGTTTTCCCAGCACCATTAATTAAATAGGTAATCCTTTCCCCATTGCTTGTTTTTGTCAGGTTTGTTGAAGATCAGGTGGTTGTAGATGTGTAGTATTATTTCTGAGGTCCCTGTTCTGTTTTTTTTGTTTTGTTTTGTTTTTGAGATGAGATCTCACTCTGTCGCCCAGGCTGTAGTGCAGTGGCACGATCTCAGCTTGCTGCAACCTCCGCCTCCCTGGTTCAAGCAATTCTCCTGCCTCAGCCTCCTGAGTAGCTGGGATTACAGGCACGTACCACCACGCCTGGCTAATTTTTGTATTTTTAGTAGAGGTGGGGTTTCACCATGTTGGTCAGGCTTGTCTCGAACTCATCACCTCATGATCTGCCTGCCTCAGCCTCCCAAAGTGCTGGGATTACAGGCGTGAGCCACCGTGCCCGGCCAAGGTCTCTGTTCTCTTTCATTGGTCTATATATCTGTTTTGGTACTGGTACCATGCTGTGTTTTGGTTACTGTAGCCTTGTAGTATACTTTGTAGTCAGGTAACGTGATGCCTCCAGCTTTGTTCTTTTTGCTTAGGATTGTCTTGGCTATATGGGCTCTTTTTTGGTTCCATATGAAATTTAAAGTAGTTTTTTTCTAATTCTATGAAGAAAGTCAATGGTAGCTTGATGGGAATAGCATTGAATCTATAAATTACTTTGGGCAGTATGGCCATTTTCACAATATTTATTCTTCCTATCTGTGAGCATGGAATTTTTTTCTATTTGTTTGTGTCCTTTCTTATTTCCTTGAGCAGTGGTTTGTAGTTCTCCTTGAAGAGGTCCTTTATGTCTCTTGTAAGTTGTATTCGTAGGTATTTTATTCTCTTTGTAGCAATTTTGAATGGGAGTTCACTCATGATTTGGCTCTCTGCTTATCTATTATTGGTGTATAGGAATGCTTGTGATTTTTGCAGACTGATTTTATATCCTGAGACTTTGCTGAAGTTGCTTATCAGCTTAAGGAGGTTTTGGGCTGAGACAATGGGGTTTTCTAAATATGCAATCATGTCATCTGCACACAGAGACAATTTGACTTTCCTCTTCCTATATGAGTACCCTTTATTTATTTCTTTTGTCTGATTGCCCTGGCCAGAACTTCCAATACTATGTTGAATAGGAGTGGTGAGAGAGGACATCCTTGTCTTGTGCCACTTTTCGATGGGAATGCTTCCAGCTTTTGCCCATTTAGTATGATATGGGCTATGGGTTTGTCAGAAATAGCTCTTATTATTTTGAGATATGTTCCATTGATACCTAGTTTATTGAGAGTTTTTAGCATGAAGGGATGTTGAATTTTATTGAAGGACTTTTCTGCATCTATTGAGATAATCATGTGATTTTTGTCGTTGGTTCTGGTTATGTGATGGATTATGTTTATTGATTTGTGTATGTTGAACCAGCCTTGCATCCCAGAGATGAAGCCAACTTGATCGTGGTGGATAAGCTTTTTGATGTGCGCTGGATTCAGTTTGCCAGTATTTTAGTGAGGATTTTTGCATCGACGTTCATCAGGAATATTGGACTGAAATTTTCTTCTTTTATTATGTCTCTGCCAGGTTTCGGTATCAGGATGATACTGGCCTCATAAAATGACTTGTGGAGGAGCCCCTCTTTTTCTGTTGTTTGGAATAGTGTCAGAAGGAATGGTACCAGCTCCTCTTTGTGCCCCTGGTAGACTGTGTGTTAGACGAGATATGTATGAGCTACCTGGCATATAATAGATGCTTCCTAAATGAGATTCTAAAAAATAATTATGCTCCAAAAATATTTTTAAAATCAAATAATTTATGTTTTATTTTCTGTGTTTTATCTCACAGACATGTAGACTGCCAAAGTGTATGGGATGCATTCAAGGGTGCATTTATTTCAAAACATCCTTGCAACATTACTGAAGAAGACTATCAGCCACTAATGAAGTTGGGAACTCAGACCGTACCTTGCAACAAGGTAACTGGGGGCATGCCGTTGATTTTAAAACTGGGGATAAAAGCCAATGGTAACAATTCATAGGTCCAAATTTTGATTAGAATGAAGGAAGAGGAAAAATCCAGACATTATAGTGTGAGTGTGGTTGGTAGGAATGGAATTTGCAGGCCATTGAGGGGCCATGATATAATTAAGATTTAGGACATCTGGAGAAGGGAGATAAGAGAGAGAAATGGGGATACAGAGATAGGAAAGGTGCTTTGGCCAAAAACTAGGCAGAAAAAACCTAACACCAAACCCAACTCAAACAAACAAATTAACACGACCTATATAATAACAAAACTTTCCCCTGACCTGCGATAATAATAGTAGTGGTAGTAACAATAGCAAGGCCAAGTTACACTTGCAGACTGCTTCTTCTTTTTCTTGCTTACAAAAGACTCTCCTAATCCTTACTTTCTTAGGCCTTCATAGCCATTCTCTGGAATGGGCAGGTCAGGTGTCAGCATCCTAATTTCACCAGTGAGAAAACTGAGGCTTGGTGTGTTTAGGTGACCAGTGTTGCCCAAGTTTGACAGGCTTCAAAGTGACCAGTTTAAATGTAAATGGCATGAGACTTGGAGCCACAGAGGCCTGGATTCTAATACATTGGTTATATTGGAAAAGATCTATCAGAGTGCACCTTTTCTACAGTCAATGTTTAAGGCAAAATTCCACGTGCCTAAAATTTTCTTTGTGAAGCCCTTAAATCCATCCAGAAATTACAGCCTCTCATTCTATTGTTAGTGAGCTGGAGTCATTGTGAAACTTCTCCATTCACTAGGCGTGATGCCCTATGCAGAGAAGGTGTTTGGCAAATAATAACCCAGGCTGACAGTTGTCAAATAAGTGACTATGCGATGAATAGTATGCTAAGCAATTTACTTGCATTTATCTCAGTTAATTTCCCTAGGACCCCACTAGTTTATTTCAGTCATTATCATTACCATTTTACAGGTGTAGAAAGTGGGGCTTAGTGATGTTTTGGTTGCTCAAGGTGAAACACCTGATAAGTGATGATGATGCTGGGCTTCAATAAGGACTGGGATTTTAGGGCCCATGCTTTAAACCAGTATCCTTCACTGACTTCCATTAAGAATGAATAGGGGGAGGAACCAAGATGGCTGAATAGGAACAGCTCCAGTCTGCAGCTCCCAGTGAGACCAACGCAGAAGGTGGGTGATTTCTGCATTTCCATCTGAGATCAGGAGGTTTCCTCGTGTGTCTACACCACCAGGGCCCTGGGTTTCAAGCACAAAACTGAGCCGCTGTTTGGGCAGACACCCAGCTAGGTGCAGGAGTTTTTTTTGTACCCCAGTGGCACCTGAAACCCCAGTGAGATGGAACTGTTCACTCCCCTGGAAAGGGGGCTGAAGCCAGGGAGCCAAGTGGTCTCGCTCAGCGGGTCTCACTCCCACGGAGCCCAGCAAGCTAAGAACCACTGGCTTGAAATTCTTGCTGCCAGCACAGCAGTCTGAAGTTGACCTGGGATGATGGAGCTGGGTCGGGGGAGGGTCGTCCGCCATTACTGAGGCTTTAATAGGCGGTTTTCCCCTGACAGTGCTAAGGAGGCTGGGAAGTCTGGACTGAGTGTGGCAACGTGGTTGTGGCCAGACTGTTTCCCTAGATTCCTCCTCACCGGGCAGGGCATCTCTAAAGGAAAGGTAACAACTCCAGTCAGGGGCTTACAGACAAAACCTCCATCTCCCTGGGACAGAGCACCTGGCAGAAGGGGCGGCTGTGGGTGCAGCTTCAGTGGATTTAATCGTTCCTGCCTGCTGGCTCTGAAGACAGCAGCTGATCCTGACAAGAGGGATTCTCCCAGCACACCACACCAACTCTGCTAAAGGACAGATTGCCTCCTCAAGTGAGTCCCTGACCCCTGTGTCTCCTGACTGGGAGAGACCACCCAACAGGGGTCAACAGACACCTCATACAGGAGAGCTGTAGCTGGCATCAGGCCAGTGCCCCTCTGGAATGAAGCTTCCAGAGGAAGGAGCAGGCTGTCATCTTTGCTGTTCTGTAGCCTCCACTGGTGATACCTTCAGGTGTGGGAGGAACCCAGGTGAATAGGGTCTGGAGTGGACCCTCTGCACACTGCAGCAGGCCTATGGAAGAAAGGGCCTGACTGCTAAAAGAAAAAACAGAAAGCAAAAACATCAATGAAAAAGACCCCACAAAAACCCATCCAAAGGTCAGTAGCCTCAAAGATCAAAGGTAGATAAATGCATGAAGATGAGAAAGAATCAGCACAAAAATGCTGAAAACTCAAAAAGCCAGTGTGCCTCTTCTCCTCCAGATGATCTTAACACATCTCCAACAAGGGCATAGAACTGGGCTGAGGCCCCTAAAAAGAAATGAGTTCATGTCCTTTGCAGGCACATGGATGAAGCTGGAAACCATCATTCTCAGCAAACTATCACAAGATCAGAAAACCAAACACCACATATTCTCACTCATAAGTGGGAGTTGAACAATGAGAACACATGGACACAGGGAGGGGAACATCACACAATGGGGCCTGTCGGGGGTGGGTGCTAGGGGAGGATAACATTAGGAGAAATACCTAACGTAGGTGACAGGTTGATGGGTGCAGCAAACCACCATGGCATGTGTATACCTATGTAACAAAACTGCACATTCTGCACATGTAACCCAGAACTTAAAGTATAAAAAAACTAAAGATACTGGCTACATTTACCCAATGTTAAAAAAAAAAAAAAGAACTGGGCAGAGGTGGATGAATTGACAGAAGTAGGCATCAGAAAATGCATAATAATGAAATTCACTGAGCTGAAGGAGTATGTTCTAACCCACTGCAAAGAAGCTAAGAACCATGATAAAACATAGGAACTGTTAACCAGAATAACTGGTTTAGAGAGGAACATAAATTACCTGATAGAGCTGAAAAACACAACATGAGAACTTCACGATGTAAACACAAGTATCAATAACCAAATAGACCAAACAGAAGAAAGGATATCAGAGCTTGAAGACTATCTTGCTGAAATAAGACAGGCAGACAAGATTAGAGAAAAAAGAATGAAAAGGAACAAACAAAACCTCTGAGAACTGTGGGATTATTTAAAAAGAACTTATGACTGATTGGGGTACCTGAAAGAGACAGGAAGAATGAAACCACGTTGGAAAACACACTTCATGATATCATCCAGGAGAACTTCTTCAACCTAGCAAGACGGGCCAACATTCAAATTCAGGAAATCCAGAGAACCCCAGTAAGATACTCCATGAGAAGGTCAACCCCAAGACACATAATCATCAGATTCTCCAGGTCACCTATAAAGGGAAGCCAATTAGACTAACAGCAGACCTCTCAGCAGAAACCTACAAGCCAGAAGAGATTGGGGGCCAATATTCAACATTCTAAAAGAAAAGAATTTCCAACCTTGAATTTCATATCTAGCCAAACTAAGTTCATAAATGGAGAAATAAAATCTTTTTCAGATGAGCAAATGCTAAGGGAATTCATCACCACCAGGCCTGCCTTGCAAGAGCTCCTGAAGGAAGCACTAAATATGGAAAGGAAAAACCATTATCAGCCACTACAGGAACACACTGAAGTACATAGACCAATGACACTATGAAGCAACTACATAAACAAATCTTCACAGTAACCAGCTAGCATCATGATAACTGGATCAAATTCACACATAACAAATTAACCTTAAGTGTAAATGGGCTAAATGTCCCAACTAAAAGACATGGAATGGCAAGCTGGATAGTCAAGATCAACTGGTGTGCTGTATACAAGAGACCCATCTCACATGCAAAGACACACATAGGCTCAAAATAAAGGGATGGAGGAATATTTACCAAGCAAATGGGAAACAGAAAAGAGCAGGGGTTGCAATCCTAGTTTATGACAAAACAGACTTTAAACCAACAAAGATCAAAAAGAAAAAGAAGGGTATTACATAAGGATAAAGGGGTAAATTCAACAAGAAGAGCAAACTATCTTAAATATATACATACCCAATACAGGAACACCGAGATTCATAAAACAAGTTCTTAGAGACCTTCAAAGAGATTTGGATACCACACAATAACAGTGGGAGAATTTAACATCCCACTGTCAATATTAGACAGATCATCAAGGCAGAAAATTAGCAAAGATATTCACGACCGGAACTCAGCTCAGGATCAAGTGGACCTGATAGATATCTACCGAACTCTTCATGCCAAAGCAACAGAATATACATTATTATTGGTGCCACATGGCATCTACTCTAAAATTGATCACACAATTGGAAATAAATTACTCCTCAGCAAATGCAGAAGAACTAAAATCATAACAAACAATCTCACAGACCACAGCACAATCAAATTAGAACTCAAGATTAAGAAACTCACTGAAAACCATGCAATTACATGGAAATTGAACAACCTGCTCCTGAATGACTCCTGGGTAAATAATAAAATTAAGCCAGAAATTAAGAAGTTCTTTGAAACTAATAGGAAAAAAGAGACAGTGTGTCAGAATCTCTGGGATGCAACTAAAGCAGTGTTAAGAGGGAAATTTATAGCACTAAATGCCCACATCAAAAAGCTAGGAAGATATCAAATTGACATCCTAACATCACAACTAAAAGAACTAGAGAACCAAGAGAAAACAAATCCCAAAGCTAGCAGAAGACAAGAAATAACCAAGCTCAGAGCAGAACTTAAGGAGATAGAGACAAAAAAATCCCTTCAAAAAAATAAATGAATGCAGGAGGTGGTTTTTTGAAAAAAAATTAATAGAATAGATGGATCGCTAGCTAGACTAATAAAAAAGAAAATAGAGAAGAATCAGATAGATACAATAAGATGATAAAGGGGATATCACCACTGATCCCACAGAAATACAAACAACCATCAGAGAATACTATAAATACCTCCATGCAAATAAACTAGAACATCTAGAAGAAACGAATAAATTTCTGGATACATACACCCTCCCAAGACTGAACCAGGAAGAAGCTGAGTCGCTGAACAGACCAATAACAAGTTCTATAAATTGAGGCAGTAATAAATACCAACCAAAAAAAAAAAAAAGCCCAGGACCAGACAGATTTATAACTGAATTTTACCAGATTTACAAGGAGGAGCTGATACCCTTTCTTCTGAAACTATTCCAAAAAATTGAAAAGGAAGGACTCCTCCCTAACTCATTTTATGAGACTAGCATCATCCTGATACCAAAACCTGGCAGAGATTAAAAAAAAAAAAAAAAAAAGAAAGAAAGAAAACTTCAGGCCAATATCCTGAAGAACATCGATGCAAAAATTCTCAACAAAATACTGGCAAACTGAATCCAGCAGCACATCAAAAAGCTTATCCACCATGATCAAGTTGGCTTCATCCTCAGGATGCAAGGCAGGTTCAACATACATGAATCATTAAATGTAATTCATTACATAAAGAGAACTAAAGACAAAAACCACATGATTATCTGAATAGATGCGGAAAAGGCCTTCGATAAAATTCACCATCGCTTCACGTTAAAAACTCTCAATAAGCTAGGTATCAAAGGAACATACCTCAAAATAATAAGAACCATTTATGACAAACCCACAAGCAATATCATACTGAGTGGGCAAAAGCTGGAAGCATTCCCCTTGAAAACCAGCACAAGACAAGGATGTCCTCTCTCACCACTCCTATTCAACATAGTGTTGGATGTTCTGACCAGGGCAATCAGGCAAGAGAAAGAAATAAATTCTATTCAAATGGAAGAAAGGAAATAAAATTGTCTTTGTTTGAAGATGACATGATCCTATAACTAGAAAACCTCATCGTCTCAGCCCCAAAGCTTCTTAAGCTGATAAGCAACTTCAGCAAAGTCTCAGGATACAAAATCAATGTGCAAAAATCACAAGCATTCCTATACACCAACAAGACGCAAGCAGAGAGCCAAATCATGAATGAACTCCCATTCATAAAGGGAATAAAATACCTAGGAATACAGCAAACAAGGGAAGTGAAGGACCTCTTCATGGACACCTATAATCCACTGCTCAAGGAAATCAGAAAGAACACAAACAAATATAAAAACATTCCTTCCTCATGGATAGGAAGAATCAATATCATGAAAATGGCCATACTGCCCAAAGTAATTTATAGATTCAGTGCTATTCCCATTAAACTACTATTGACATTCTTCACAGAATTAGAAGAAACTATTTTAAAATTCATATGGAACCAAAAAAGCTCATATAGCCAAGATGATCCTAAGCAAAAAGAACAAAGCTGGAGGCATCGTGCTACCAAACTCCAAACTGCACTACAAGGCTACAGACGCCAAAATAGCGTGGTACTTGTACAAAAATAAACACATAGACCAATAGAACAGAGTAGAGATCTCAGAAATAAAACTACACATCTGCAGCCATCTGATCTTTGACAAACCTGACAAAAACAAGCAATGGGGAAAGAAATCCACATTTAATAACTGGTGCTTGAGAACTACCTAGCCATATGCAGACAATTGAAACTGGACCCCTTCCTTGCAACTCATACAAAAATTAAGATGAATTAGAGACTTAAATGTATAACCCAAAACTATAAAAACCTTAGAAGAAAATCTAGGCAATACCATTTGGGACATAGGCACAGGCAAAGATTTCATTATGAAATTGCCAAATGCAATTGTAACAAAAGCAAAAATTGACAAATGGGATCTAATTAAACTAAAGTGCTTCTGCACAGCAAAAGAAACTATCATGAGAGTGAACAGAAAACCTACAGAATGGGAGAAGATTTTTGCAATCTATTCCTCTGACAAAGGTCTAATATCCAGAATTTACAAAGAACTTAAACAAATTTACAAGAAAAAAATAAACAGCCCCATCAAAAAGTGGGCAAAGAACATGAACAGACACTTCTCAAAAGAGGACATCCATGTGGCCAACAAACATATGAAAAAAAGCTCAACATCACTGGTCATTAGAGAAATGCAAATCAAAACCACAATCTCATGCCAGTCAGAATGGCATTATTAAAAAGTCAAGAAACAGCAGATGCTGGTGAGATTGTGGAGAGATAGAAATGCTTTTACACTGTTGGTGGGAATGTAAATTAGCTCAACCATTGTGGAAGACAGTGTGGCAATTCCTCAAAGATCTAGAACTAGAAATACCATTTGACCCAGCAATCCCATTACTGGGTATAATAGAAATCATTCTATTATAAAGATATGTGCATGCATATGTTCATTGCAATGCCATTCACAATAGCAAAGACATGGAATCAACCCAAATGCCCATCAGTGATAGGCTGGATAAAGAAAATGTGGTACGTATACACCATCAAATATTATGCAGCCATAAAAAGGAACAAGATCATGTCCTTTGTAGGGACATAGATGGAGCCAGAAGCCATATCTTCAGCAAACTCACACAGGAACATGCAAACACCGCATGTTCTCACTTATAAGTGGGAGCTGAACAATGAGAACACATGGACACCAGGAGGGGAAAAACACACACTGTAGCTTGTTGGGGTTGGGGTGAGGGGAGGGAGAACATTAGGACAAATAGCTAATGCATACTGGGCTTAATACCTAGGTGATGGGTTAGTAGGTGTAGCAAACCCATGGCACATATTTACCTATGTAACAAACCTGCATGTCCTGCATGTATACCCTGGAACTTAAAATAAAAATAAAAATAATAGATTCATAAAACAGAATATAATTCTGAACTTTGACTCCCTGTACCTTTAAGAGGGACCCTTAAATTAAAAAATCTATTGTATTTTTTTTTGGTAGGGGTAGGGAATATTTAGGGAATTTGGAAGAGGTTATATAGTTCTTTAAGAATCAAATAGCACATCTTCCTGAAAATAGCACGTAGACAAAGTTTTTTTGGAGACAACCTTAGGAATATTGTAACTCTCTCATGCCACCTCCATATGTGATCCCATGTTGATTATAAGATTTTGATTAGTGGCTTTCAGACTTTTTTGACTGTGACCTAGAATAAAAGATTTATTTACATTGTGACCTAGAACACACACACACACACACACACACACACACACTCTCTCTCTCTCTCTCTCCCCCACTCTCCTGCACACAGAAATCATTGATGCTTACAATTCTTACTCTTACTATGGGTGATTTACTTTGATATGCTCTGCTTTTTTTTCATTTACAAAACCGTGGATTAATTTTTTTTGACATGCTAAATTGATCTCAGTAATAGATTGTATTTATTCTTTCTTAGATTCTTCTTTGGAGCAGAATAAAAGATCTGGCCCATCAGTTCACACAGGTCCAGCGGGACATGTTCACCCTGGAGGACACGCTGCTAGGCTACCTTGCTGATGACCTCACATGGTGTGGTGAATTCAACACTTCCGGTGAGGCTCTGGGCCCTGTGGGATTGCCCAGGGATGTGGAGGGTGAACAGAGTGAGTTCTGCTGGGGGCCCTGAATGATTAGTGTGGAGGACAGAGCCACAGGCACCCATCCTGATGCCATCTATACTTATATTAGTCCATTTGTGTTACTATAAAGGAATACCTGAGGCTGGGTAATTTATAAAGAAAAGAGGTTTATTTGACTCACAGTTATGCAGGCTGTACAAGAAGTAGGGCACCAGCATCCGCTTCGGGTGAAGGCCTGAGGCTGTTTCCACTCATGGAGAAGGAGAAGGGGAGCTGGCATGTACAGAGATCACATGGTGAGGGAGGAAAGCAAGGAGAGATCAGGGGAGGTGCCAGGCTGTTTGTAATGACCAGCTCTCCTGGGAACTAATAGAGTAAGAACTCATTACTACAAGGACAGCACCATGCCATTCATGCAGGATCATCCCTATGACCCAAACACCTCCTACTAGTCCCGAGCTCCAACACTGGGGATCAAATTTCAACATAAGGTTTGGAGAGTTAAATATCCAAACTATAGCACTACCCTTAATGACAACTCAGGCTGATATAAACTAGCATTCCCTGTTTTCTTGAAAAATTGACTTCAGAGTTGGGGATTGCCCATGCTCCCTAATTCCCTTCTTTTGAGTGCTCACATAGCCTGCTTCTGAATTCTTGGTATTTTGCTCTCTGTAAGGTCATCATTCAGGTCCAAAGAAGTCTAGAACAGGATGAGGTCTCAGTGGGACCCAGACCAAGGTTCTTGCTCTTCAGAATCATCACAGTAGCCATGGACTGGACTCTTCCATCTCAGGCACTGGCTTTGCCATCATTTTTCAGATGTAGCCTTATCCTGCCCAGAAAGACTCAACACCTCACCAGGGGAAGGGATTTCCTACAACCAAAACCCTACTGCAGTTTTCACTTCTTTTTTTTTTCTTTTTGTTTATATGGTGGATATTTTTACTTTATATAGTTTTATTCTTATTTTTACTACTTTTCATTGTTTGTTTTAAAAAGCTTATCTTATTATAGCTTCTTTGTCCCAGGTTTGCATTATTTTCAATTACAAAAATAAAGCATGATTATTTGAAAAAAAAATACTTGCACATTACAGAAATGCATAAAAGCAAAAAGCAAATGTCACTCTGAATTTTCCCTTCACCTCCTGCCTCCACATCACTTCTCAAAGGGTAACTATTATCAGCAATTTGATATAGATCTTTCCAGACTTTTCCTATGCTAATGTAAACATGTATATTTAAAATATACACGTGCTGTTGTGCAACTTGCTTTATTCACTTAAAATTGGTAAGTATAAAGATAGCTATCCTCTTTTAAAAGGCTTTATCATTAAGAATCCTATTAATGGATATTAAGTTGCTGTCTCACATATCTCTGTTTCTTCAGGATTGATCTCTGATGTCTTATTTAATTCATTTGGTGAGGTCATATATTCCTGGATGGTCTTGATACTTGCAGATATTTTTCTGTGTCTAGGCATTGTATTTATTGTAGTCTTTACAACCTGGGCCTGTTTGTGCTTGTCCTTAGAAAGGCTTTCCAGATATTCTGAAGGACTCGGATGTTGTGATCTATGTTGTATCTGCTGTAGGGGGCCCTGCAAGCCTAGTAATGCTGTGGGTCTTGTACACACTCATGGAGGCACCACCTTGATGGTCTTGGACAAGATCTGGAAGAATTCTCTGGATTACCAAGCAGAGATTCTTTTTCTATTCCCTTTACTTTCTCCCAGAGTCTCTCTCTTTCTATTCTGACCCACGTAAAGCTGGTGACACACTCCACCGCAACTAGGACTTTGCTGGGTAAGACTTGAAGCCAGTACAGCGCTTGCCCAGGGCCTGCAGTAACCACTTCCTAGCTGCCATCTATATTTGCTCAAGGCTTTGGGGCTCTACAATCAGTAGGTGAGAAAGCCAGCCAGACCCGTGTTCTTCTCTTCAGGTTGGCAAGTTTCCCAAGGCCCTGGGTTGGTCCAGAGGTGCCATCCAGAAGCCAGGGACGAGAGTAAAAAACCTTAGAAGTCTACCTAGTATTGCATTGTACTATGACTAAGCTGGCATTCAAACCACAAGACACAGTCCTTCCTGTGCTGTCTTCTCCTTTTCTAAGGCAGAGGAGCCTCACCTCATGGCCACCACCACCACAGGCCCACAGGGAGTACTGCCAGTGTACTGCTAATATTCCAAGGCCCAAAGACTCTTCAGTCAGCTTGTGGTTAATGCTGCCTGGCCTGGGACTCACCCTTCAAGGCAGTGGGCACATCTCTGGCCCAGGGCAGGCCCAGAAATGCTATCCAAGAGCCACATCCTGGAATCAGGGACCCCAAGCCCAGTTGGTGCTCTACCTCTCTGTGGCTATACCTGAAGCCAGCAAGTCACAGAGTCTCACCCAAGGCCCATGACATACTAATTGGGTATCACTTCTGGTTTTTCAGGGCCCAAGGGCTCTTCAGTTAGTAGGTGATGAATCCCGCCAGGACTGGGTGCTTCCCTTCAAGGCAGCAGGTTCTCTTCTGGCCTAGGGTGTGCCTAGAAATGTCATCTGGGAGCCAGGGCTTGGAAAGGGGGCCTCATAACTCTGCCGTATACTTCTGTGGCTGGAGCTGGTATCCAAGGATGCAAGACAAAGTCCTCCCCACATGTCCATCTCCTCTTCTCAAGTAGATGGAAGGGGCATCTTTTGGATACATGAGCTGTGCAGCCTGGGGTTAGGGGAGAGGTGATGCCAGCACTCCCTTGGCTACCCTGGCTGGTGTCTCAGTAGGTCACATGTGCCCCTAGACCACTGGCTTTTTGGCCCAGTTCAGCATTATGACTAGCCTAGGAGTTGCAGTCCCCTAGGCTGCCTTTTAAGTTTATTTAGAGCCCCAGGGCACTTTAGTCTGCAGTAGTAAGGCTTGTGAAAACTCAAGTTTCTAATGCTGGGATTGACAATTCCCTTCTGGCTAGGGCTGATTTAAATGTTCCCTCTGGGGACAGGCATCAGTTGAGTTTGGTCTGGTATTGCTTTCTGCTATAACAGGGCAGCCCTGAGTTCAATGCCTCGGAATTGCTATGCTTTCCCTCTCCCTAGCACACAGAATCACTCCACACCAAGCAGCCACTTCTTGGGGGTGGGAGATGGGTGACATTGGTGATTTAAGACTGTTCTTTATACCTCTTCAGTGCCTCTTTCAGTGATATGAAGTTAAAACCAGGTACTATATGTGCCCCCCTGATTCTTGGTTCTTATGAAGGTGTTTTCTTGTGTAGATAGTTGTTAAATTGGTGTCTTGTGCAGGGGATGTTTGGTGGAGCCTTCTATTTATTACTCCATCTTGTTCTACTCTCAAGTCTGAGTTCCTTATATATTTTGGTTATTAACCCCTTATCATATGTATGGTTTGCAAATATTTTCTCTCAATCCATAATCCCGTTTGACTCTCTATGCTGTTAATTATTTCCTTTGCTGTACAAAAGCAATTTAGTTTGATGTAATCCCTTTTGCTTGTGTTGCCTGCACTTTAGGGATTAAATCCAAAAATATCATTGCCCAGTCCAATTTTCTGTAGTTTGTCCCCTATGGTTTTGCTGTAGTTTAGACATTTGAGCCTTTAAACTTCATGTTGAAATTTGATCCCCAATGTCGGAGGTGAGACCTAATGGGAAGTGTTTGGGTCATGGGGGCAAATCCCTCACAGATGGCTTGGTGCTGTCCTTGCGGTAATCCATGATTTCTCACTTTCTTAGTTCCCATGACAGTTGGTTGTTGAAAAGAGCCTGGCGCCTCCCCACTCTTTTGCTTCCTGTTTCACCACGTGATCTCTGCACATACTGGTTCCCCTTTACCTTCTGCCATGAGTAGAAGCAACCTGAACCCCTAAGCAGATGCCCAGCCTTGAACCTTCCAGCTAGCAGAATGATGAGCCAAATAAACCAATTTTTTTTTTTTAATTACCCAGCCTTGGGTATTCCTTTATAGTAACATACCAAGAGTCTAGGATAGTTTTTTCCTAGTAGTTTTACAGTTTCTGGTCTTACATTTAATTGTTTAATTTACTTAAATCAATTTTAAACTTAAGATTTATGTCAATTTTTTTGGCTGGCTTTTGTGTATGATATGAGATAAAGGTCCAATTTTATTGTTCTTTGTGTTGATATTCAGTTTTTACAACACCATTTATTGAAGAAACTTTCCTTTTCTCATTGTATATTCTTGCCACTTTTGTAAAATAAATCAATTGACTATTGATGCATGAGTTTATTTTTGGGCTCTCTATTCTATTCTATTGATCACTATGTCTGTCTTTTTGGCCAGCACCATGGTGTTTTAATTACTATACCTACAGTTTGAAATCAGATAGTGTAATGCCTTCAGCTTTGTTCCCTTTGCTCGTGATTACCTTGGCTATTTGGATTTTTTTGTGGGTTCACATGTATTTTATAATTGTTTTTTCTATTTCTGTGAAAAGTGATATTGGAATTTTGACACAGACTGCATTGAATCTGTAGATGTCTTTGGGTAGTATGGACATTTTAACAGTATTTATTCTTCCAATCTATGAGCGTGGAATATTTTTTCATTTACTTGTGTCTTTTTCAATTTCTTTCATCAATATTTTATAGTTTTTGGTGTACAGATCTTTTACTTTCTTGGTTAAGTTTATTCCTAAGTACTTGTGTTTTTTTTGTAGCTATTGAAATGGGATTATTCTCTTTATTTCTTTTTCAGATAGTTTGTTGCTAATGTACAGAAATGCTGTTGATTTTTGTGTGTTGATTTAGCATGCTTCAACCTTACTATATTTGTCAGTTCTAACAGTTTTTTGCTGGAGTCTTTAGTGGGGTTTTTAAATATATAAAATTATGGTATCAATAAACAGTGGCAATTTCACTTTTGTTTTTAGTTGGATGCCTTTTATTTCTTTCTCTCACCTAATTGCTCAACAAGATCTTCCATTACTATGTTGAATAGTAGTGACAAGAATGGGCATCCTTGTTCTAGATATTAGACGAAAGGCTTTTAATTTTTTACCATTGAGTATAAGGTAGCTGTGGTCTTCTCATAATGACCTTTATTTTATTGAGTTACATTCCTTGTATACCTAATTTGGCGAGAGTTTTTATTATAAAACGATGTTGAATTTTTCAAATGCTTCTTCTGAATCTAATGAGGTGATCACATGGTTTTTGTTCTCTATTCTGTGAATGCGATATATTACATTTATTAAAGTTTGTGTATGTGGAACCATCCTTGTATCCCAGGGATAAATCTCATTTGATCATGGTGGATGATCCTTTCAGCATATTGTTGAATTCAGTTTGCTAGTATTTTGTTGAGTATCTTTGCATCTATGTTCACCAAAGATTTTGGCCGTAATTTTCTTTTTTTGTAGGGTCCTTGTCTGGCCTTGGTATCAGGGTAATGCTAGCCTAATGAAAAGAGTTTGGAAATATTTTCTCCTCTTCAATTTTTGGAAGAGTTTGAGGAGGATTGGAATTAGTTCTTTAAATGTTTGATATAATAGCATTCAGCAGTGAATCCATCAGGTCCTGGGCTTTCCTTTGATGGCTTTTAAATTACTGATTCAATCTTCTTACTCATTATTTCTATTCAGATTTTTCATTGCCTCATGATTCAGTCTTGGTACCTTTTGTGTGTCTAGAAGCTTATCCATTTCCTCTATGCTATTTAACTTGTTGGCATATATTAATAATTGTTCATAGTGTCTCTTATGACCCTTTGTATTTCTGTGATATCCATTGTAATGTCTTCTTTTTACATTCCTGATGTTATTTATTTGAATCTTCTCATTTTTCTTAGTTAAGCTAGCTAAATATTTTCAATTTTGTGTATCTTTTCAAAAAAACCAATTCTAAATTTTGTTAATCTTTTGTATTGTTTTCCTAGTCTCTATTTTATTTATTTCTGTTCTAATCTTTATTATTTCCTTCCATAATGTTAAGTGTATTTTTTTGAGATTTTTCTCCTTTCTTGATGTAGGTATTTATTACTATAGCTTTTCTCTTAGAACTGCTTTTGCTCCATCCCACATGTTTTGGTATATGGTATTTACATTTTCATGTCTCAACATTTTTTTTTTTTGATCCAGAGTCTTGCTCTGTCACCCAGGCTGGAGTGCAGTGGCGCAATCTCGGCTCACTGCAAGCTCCACCTCCCAGGTTCACGCGATTCTCCTGCCTTAGCCTCCTGAGTAGCTGGGACTACAGGTGCCTGCTGCCATGCCCGGCTAATTTTTTGTATTTTTTAGTAGAGATGGGGTTTCACCGTGTTAGCCAGGATGGTCTTGATCTCCTGACCTCATGATCCACCCGCCTTGGCCTCCCAAAGTGCTGTGATTACAGGTGTGAGCCACTGTACCCGGCTGCCTCAACATATTTTTTAATTTTCCTTTTAATTTTTTTATTGACCCATTGGGTTTTCAAGAAAATGCTGTTTAACTTCCATATATTTCTGTGAATTTTCCAATATTTATTTTATTGATTGCTAGTTTTCTACCATTGTGGTCAGAAAAGATACTTGATATGACTTTAACCTTCTTAAATTTGCTGAGGCTTGTTTTTGTGTCCTAATATGTGCTCTAACCTAGAAAATATTCTGTGTGTTCTTGAGAGGAATGTGTATTACACTGCTGTTGGATAGTGTCGATGCTGATGTATATGGTCTGTTAGGTTCATTTTGTCTAAAGTATTGTTCAAGTTCGTTGTCTCCTTATTAATTTTCTGTTTAAGTAATCTGTTGTTGAAAGTGGATATTGAAGTTCGCTACTATTTTTGCTTTACATATATCTCTCCTTTCAGATCCTTAAATATATGTTGTATTGAAGTTCCCTGCTATTTTTGCCATACATTATATTTTTCCTTTCAGATCCTTAAATCTTTGTTGTTTATATTTAGGTGTGCCAATGTTGGGTGCATGTATGTTTACAATTGTTATATCTTCTTGATGAATTGACCCCTTTATCAATATACAATGTTCTTTGTCTCTTTTTAGTTTTTGATTTAAAGTCTATTTTGTCTGATATAAGTGTAGCTACTCCTGATCTCTTTTAGTTTCCATTCACATAGAATGTTTTTCCATTCCTTTACTTTCAGTTTATATGTGTTCTTAAAAGTAAGGTGAGTTTCTTGTTGGCAGCATATAGTTGGATCTTTAAAAAAAATCTATTCATTCCATCTTTTTGTTGAAGAATTAATCCTTTTACATTCAGTGTAATTATTGATAGGTAAAGAATTGCTACTGCAATTTTATTAATTGTTTTCTGTTTTCTGCTTTTTTAGATACTTTGTTTCTTTCTTCCTCTCTTATTGTCTTCCTTCTGGTTTCATTGTTTTATAGCTGCTGGCTGGTTACTGTGATGGCTTCTCGTCACATCATTCATAGGATGTATTTCCTGGCCAGGCAGTTATGATATTTGGTATCTGAAGTTCAGCAGCATTTCAGGCTGGGCTCCAAGGTTAGATAGACAGGCAAGATCAGAGGCTATGCTCCTTAGAAATGCACAATTGAGGATGACCTTCCTGAGAATGGAGCCATAGGGTTGGCTTTTGGCTAAAGTGAGCAGCTGTTTGACCTTCCAGGTCAACTGGGACTAGCTCTGATGCTTCTCCAAAATGCACTGAGGTAAAAGTTTCCCTGCCTGAGTAGGTCATTGGCAGTCATTTTGGCTGAGTGGAGCCACTGCTTGACTTCCTGGATCAATTAAATCTAGCCTTTATGTTTCTTTAGGATGGGCAAAGGTGGTCATCTACCTGCCTGGGTTGGGTCACTGGGTTGGTCTCTGAGGCAAGGCATGGAATCTAGCTATCTAGGAACTTATGCTAGATTGAACTTCCCCAAGTGGTTCTGAAGGAGACCAGCTCAGCTTGTTTTGGGCCATGAAGTTGGCTGGTATTTCCCATAGGATGCCACAGCTGGGCAGAAACACAGAGATATCATCAAGATCCATGTGCTGGTCACTATGATTTCTGCCTCCTTTCTTTGTTTCTACCTAATCTGGTGCAATCTAGTTGTCCTGCTATCCTCAGCATTCCCTGTGAGATGAGACTGGAGTGAGCTTTCCTGGGAAGCATCTTGGAATGCTAGGGAAGATGGATGACTGCGTCTGGTTCTCCTTCCCCTAATAGAAACCATGGCCTAGGAAAATTTTCTCCATCTGGCTTTGTGTTCTCCTTTTGGGGAGGAGAAGGGGTGGCATAGTCAAAGTGAGATCATTCTTCTTACCCATCCAATTTGGTTTTCATTCAGTTCTACGGACCATGTAAGTGTTTCAAGTTTGTTTCCAAGTATTGGAGCCTTTAAAAAGACATCCTGCTCTGTGGATAATTGCTAGTTGAACTTTCAGTGGGAGTAGAGTCTGAGACTTTCTATCCTGCCATCTTGCTGATGTCACTCCTCTAGGCCTTAAGTATTCAGTTCTGGAGGCTGAGAAGGCCAAGAGCAAGGCAGTGGCAAAGTCAATGTCTGGTGAAGACTTGCTCTCTGCTTGTTGCTACATCCTCACATGGCAGAAGGCAGAGGAGTAAAAAGGCCCGATTTTTATATTTTAATTTTTTAATATTTCAGCTTACTTTTTTCTCAACATTTTAACCTGATTTAGTTTTGCCATGTTTTATGTTTTTTTTTTTTTTTTACCATTTTTCATTGTTTCTTTTCTCTCTCTTTCTTTCTTTCTCTCCTTCCTTTCTTCCTAACTTCCTTCCTTCCTTCGTTTTCTTTCTTGTCTTTCTTTTCCGTCTTTTCTTTCTTTCTTGTCTCTTTCTCTCGCCCAGGCTACAGTGCAGTGGCACAGTCTCAGCTCACTGCAGCCTCAACCTCCTGTGCTCAAGCAATCCTCCTGCCTCAGCCTCTTGAGTAGCTGAGACTACAGGCATGCCCTACCATACCCAGCTAATTTTAGTATTTTTTGTAGAGACAGAGTTTACCATGTTGCCCAGGTTAGCCTTGAACTCCTGGGCTCAAGTGATCCACCTGTCTCGGCCTCCCAAAGTGGGAATACAGGTGTGAGCCACTGCATCCAGCCTATTTGTTTTACTATGAAGTTTTTAATTTATGCGATAACCTTCTAATCTCCTTTTGTTCTCTTGCCTTTTTTATATTCTTAATTTTGTTTCTGTTCCTTGTCAGATTTTCTTCTTTTTCTTTTTATTCCTAACTTTAAATTTTTATTTAATGAATGGCAGGCAGCAATGAGGAAGAATCCTATTGGGAGAGGAAAGATGACAAACTGAGAGAATTCTCTCCAGATGTCATTGTGAAGATAAAAGAAGTTTATATTCATGAAAACGTATATACTTTAAAGCACCTTACGAAATGTATGTCCATTTCACCATCAACATTTTTACCTCTATTGGGAAGATAATTCCTTTTGACTCCACAATAATTATTTATATCTACACATGGGAATGTTTCTTTTTTATTTGTGTGGTTTTACATTATAAGACTCCTAGAATTACTATATCATGTGCTCTCTGAAGGCAAAGTTCCCATCTAATTTTTCTATTTTATCTTTCTACCCCTAACACCTAAAACTCTATAAATATGCATTAAGGCAGATATCCTTGGGAGAAATGACACAGAAACTATGTATTTATGCTCTGTGTCTATTGTACTTCACTCAGGGCTAAGACTGCCTTGATGAGGGCAAGTGTAGGAAGACTCTGAGGCCATCTGAGAGTAAGTAGTGAAGACTTAAGAAGGGGGGTCAGGAAACTCAGCAAGAGAGAGTTGTCGGGAAGCAGAAAAGCAGTTGGCAAAAGCAACCACTGAAGGACTGGTTTTACCTCTAATTTTTCCTGGACTAGGGATAATCTAGAGGGCTTGTCTCTGTCAGATGAACTTTTGCTAACATTTCCCAGAATCATGACTCAAAACTTGCCACTGTGTTCCCATCTGGGATTTGGAAGATAAGGTAAGAACTTGGAAGGAATTCAGGGGACACTTAGTTAAATTGGGTCAAAATGTGTCCATTCCCCAGCCTCCATCTTGGCAGTGACACATTGGAAAATGGTTCCACTATAATTGAACAGCCAGGGAAGAGTAGAGCTTCTTTATACTCTCTCTTTTCCACTTTATTTTCTACAAACTATGTCTTTTAGAAATAAACTATCAATCTTGCCCAGACTGGAGAAAGGACTGCAGCAACAACCCTGTTTCGGTATTCTGGAAAACAGTTTCCCACAGGGTAAGTACCAAGTAGTGAAATTCTAGAGCTTTGGAGACCACAGAACTTAAGACGTTATCCAGTCAGTGCTTGGTTTTAACACTTTTGGATTACAAATACTTTTAGGAATGAAAATATAGGATTCATTCCTGAGAAAAAGGTTCAGAAGCACATGCCAGAAAATTTACACATCCAATTTTAGAACATTCTTAGAGGATCCATGGGCTCCAGTTGCAGAATCTTTGCACGTACACACTCTGACTTTGGCTACCAGGAACCTGGGGCTTGGTTTAATCCTCTGATTCAGGTATTAGTCCATCTTAGATACCTCGGACAGTCATAACAATCTACATGTATAGACCCCTTACTGTGTAGCAGGTACAGTCCTCAGATCTTTACATGAACTAAGAACTTGCATCTTCACCAGAACCCTGTGAAGCAGGTGTTGTGAGTATTGTGACCATTTAACACATAACAACGTGAAGTTACAAGTAAATAAGGAATCTACTAAATGTACAGAATTAGTAAGAGGCATATGTGGGAGTTTATCCCAAGCCGTCTGACTCCAGATTCAAAATCTAGGCTGGGAAATACTCACCACTCCACCCTCTACCTATTTTTTTAAAAAATTGATACATAATAATTTTACATATTTATGGGGTATATAGTGATGTGGTGATACATATAAGGTATAGTGATGAGATCAGGGTAATTAACATGTCCGTCATCTCGAACATTTATCACTTCTTTGTGTTGGGAGCATTCAATATCCCCCTTCTGGCTAGCTGAAACTACATATTATTAACTATAGTCATCCTACAGTGTTATTGAACACCAGACTTTATTCCTCCTATCTAACTATAATTTTGTATCCTTTAACAAATCTCTACCTATCTCCTCCTCCTACTTTTCTCAGCGTCTGGTGGCCTCTGTTCTGCCTTTTACTTCTATAAGATCAACTTAATTTTAGCTTCCACATATGAGTGAGAATATGTAGTATTTAACCATCTGTTTCTGGCTTACTTCACTTAACATAATGCCCTCCAGTTCCTTCCATGTTGCTGCAAATGACAGGAATCCTTTTTTTTTTTTTTTTTTTTTTTTTTTTGAGATGGAGTCTTGCTCTGTCACCCAGGCTGGAGGGCAATGGCATGATCTCGGCTCACTGCAACCTCCACCTCCCAAGTTCGAGCGATTCTCCTACCTCAGCCTCCCCAGTAGCTGGGACTGCAGGTGTGGGCCACTATGCCCGGCTAATTTTTGTATTTTCAGTAGAGACGGAGTTTCACCGTGTTGGCCAGGCTGGTCTCAAACTCCTGACCTCAGGTGATCCACCAGCCTTGGCCTCCCAAGGTGCTAGGACTACAGCCATGGGCCACCATGCCCGGCTAATTTTTGTATTTTCTGTAGAGACAGGGTTTCACTATGTTGGCCAGGCTGGTCTCAAGCTCCTGACCTCAGGTGATCTACCCACCTTGGCCTCCCAAAGTGCTGGGATTACAAGGGTGAGCCACTGCACCTGGGCCAGGAATACATTTTTTAATGCCTGAATACAATTCCATTGCGCACATATACCCCCATCTATTTCTGACTTTACTCAAAGCTACCTGTGTATATTTATTTATCTTGTAAGTTGCTTCAGTGTTAAGTGGACAAGGAAACATTTCTTTTCAAGTGTATTAGGGAAAAAAAGAGAAAGGAAGGAAGAAAGAAATGAAAGAAGAAGGTGGGAGTAACAATATACTAATTATAATTTTCAAAATTAAACTTAGACATCTGAGGAGCTGGGGCAGGTGGAAGTGTATTTGTTAAGTGCATATGTCTTAGTCCATTTGTGCTGCTATCACAAACTACCTGAGACTTGGTAATTTTTTTAAAAACAGGAGTTTTATTTTCTCATTGTGCTGGATACTTGGGAAATCCAGGATTAAGGTGCCAGCAGATTCAATGTCTGGTGAGGGCTGCTCTCTGCTTCCAAAATGGTGCCTTCTTGCTGTGTCCTCACATGGCAGAGGCAGAGGGGCTAAAGGAACCTAGCTAGTTCCCTGGAGCCCTTTCATAAGGGTGTTAATCCCATTCATGAGGGCAGAGCCCTTAGGGCCTAATTATCTCCTAAAGGACTCACCACTTATTACCATCACATTGGTCTTTGGTTTCAACATAAGAAACATATACATTCAAATCATAGCAGCATATCTGTGACAAGCCTTGAAGTGCTTCCTCTGTCATTCCCATTGAGTCATCCCCATAGGTAGTGTGACAAATCCCTACATTAAAGGTAAGGAAACTAAGACTCAGAAGTTAAGTGACTCATCCAAGTTCCCTGGGCTAATAAGTTGCAGACCCAAGAGCCTAACCTAGGTCTTCTTGATTCCAAAGCCATGCTCTTCAGTTTTGTTCTTTGAATCTGCTTATTGGTTCTATCTTTTAAATGACAGGTTTGATCTTAACTCTAGGTTGGTATCTAGCTAAACCTCTGTCTTAGGGGGATTCATGTAAACCCTGGTATGATGGAAACAGGAAAACAGCCTGGAAGTTGACATAAGGAGACCATGTTTAAACTTGGGCAGATTCCTTTACTCATTCTGATCTTCCGATTCCTCATTTGTCAAATGGAAATCAAAATAGACCTGTTCTATAGGGTTACTGCAATGTTTAAATGAGATACCACCATCCTATAATGTAACCCAAAATCCACCCACTTCAAAAATAATTCATTGAGTACTTACTATGGACAGTGAACATTCATGGGCACTTTATAGTTTTTGTTTGTTTGCTTTTTCTGAGAATAGTTTCCATTTCACTACTCTATGGTATGTTTTAGGGCAGTGCTGTTGCTAAAATCTTTTAAAGTGAAGTCACATTTTATATGTACCAAGAACCTCCTTGTGTTCCCCACTCAGTCCCTGGCACTAGGAATACAGAGGTGCACGTGACTGAAGGTGTCCTGACCTTGTAAGCTACCAGCACCTTTATTTTGCCATGGACGTATGTGGATGGACTTCTTTTTTCAGACTTGTCCCTTTCTTTTTCTGATAACAGAGGCAGTGTTTTTT
Organism: Pongo abelii; assembly: GCF_028885655.2. NCBI lineage: Eukaryota > Metazoa > Chordata > Mammalia > Primates > Hominidae > Pongo > Pongo abelii. Next base: position 14,843,806 of record NC_071988.2, read on the forward strand.
TTTAATGTTTAATTTTTTGTGGGTAGGTTAAACTCATCATTATAATACAATACAGTTGGATAATGTGGAGGGAATGTAGGATGCTGTCAGAGTCAGAGAAGGGGACTTGAGCTAGTCCCAGGGGTTGGGGAGGCCTCCTGGAGGGAGCATATAGAACACTTTATTTTGTTCATTTCATTTTTTCCAAAGTCTAACAAAGATTCCTGCTGAATGTTTCTTGCATGGAGAAATAAGACTCTTTGCTCAAGCATATTTATTCATTCACTTATTCAGTCCTCCTTTCTCTCTGTGCTTTTCCAGGCCTGAGGGTCCCCTGTTTTCTCCTCAGTTTCCCCTTTTGTGGTGTTCCCATTTCCCTTATCCCTGAATCATCCATCTGCTCCCACTAAATGAAGCATAGTGTCTACAGTGCATGACACTGAGAAAGCACTTTCATCTTCCCCCTCTAGACATTCCTCTTACTCATCTGGACTTCTGACTTCTGAACCACTGAACCACCAGCTCTATGAACTATAACACTGAACATTGTTCACTTAGAGATTTGCGCAACTGCTTCAATAACTCTGATATGAAGCATAATCCGTCCAGTGGCTTGGAATGAAAATTGTGTAGACCTGACATTCCTGTGCTAAAACCATATAGGATATCCTTCCTTAACCAGCTATTGCTAAGTATTGTTTTGAATGAAACTGCTGGAGGATGGTAATTAAGTTTGCATGGTGAATGGTGGGTATTTTTTTTTAAGTTTGCAGAAGCTGCCTGTGGTGTGGTCCATGTGATGCTCAATGGATCCCGCAGTAAAATCTTTGACAAAAACAGGTACACATTTATTTTGCATCCTGTTTGCAAGTATCCTGTTGCAAATATTACAGTGGATATTTCATCTCTAGAAAGAATATGCTTTTCATGTTTCAGGTCAGTTCTGAAGATTTGGGCCAAAAAAGGTAAAAATTTTGAATTCTGTGGAGAGAGTTGTCTCCTAAGTCAATGTGTTTGTCTGATTTCTCCTTTGCCAAAAATTGTCTACCAAGTTCTAATGGCCACTGCACTGTATCTAGCCCCTGCTCTTAACTTTTCCAGGCCTGGTGTAATTTTCTCAGCTTTCTCTCCTGTTACCCTCCACCCTACCCATTGCTCGCCATTGTTCACACTGTTCCCCCATATGACCTGCCTCCCCTGCTCCCCTGCTCCCTTCTTTCTAAATCCTCACCATCCATGAAGACCTGCCTTGACTCTCCTCTCCTCCAGGAAAATTGTGTACCCCAATTCAGTAGTAAAACTACTACTGGGAACATTGGGAACTGCGCTGGGCCCTTGGCCTTCACTGTCTTTTTGCAGACATTGTCAACAATGTACTGTAGTGGTTGAAAGCAGGTACTGGTGGTCATTACATATTATCTGTGTGACCTTAGGCAGGGCAGTCAACCTCTGTGAGCCCCTGCATATGTACCATAGAGTTGATGGTGATGGGAAGATTAACTGAGACAACAGATGAAAAATGCTGAGCTCTGTGCCTGACAACAGAGAAAGTGCTCAATGAGAATCAGCTATTATTCTCATTTGCTGATCCTTGCCACTGAATCTGGCCACACCTGTGCCTTCCTTGGCTGATCTCCTTCTATACTTACAGTTTTTACTACATTGATTACCTTTTTGGCCTTTGTTCTCTAATTTTTGTTCTTAACCAAGGGTCATGCTGAATAAGAAAATGTTATTGATTTGCAATTTGATGTGTCAACTCCAAAGGATAGGTCCTAGCCAGTGCCTTTCTGCCTGCTGGTTTTTAAGGGAAGCGTGAGTGCTTTCGTTTGGGGTTGACGTTTGGGGTTCTTTGTTTCTTCTATTTTAGCACTTTTGGGAGTGTGGAAGTCCATAATTTGCAACCAGAGAAGGTTCAGACACTAGAGGCCTGGGTGATACATGGTGGAAGAGAAGATTCCAGGTATATCTTACTACTTTGTACCCAAGGGTTATTTTATGAATCAGTCCGCAAAAGAATCCACAGTCACAAGAATGCACTGGGAACAAATTGACTTGGGAAATGAAAGTACATGAATGTACACGAATCCCAACAGCCTCTTAACTTTATTTCCACAAAGGATATTTAACTGCTTGACACTTCAGCTCTCCTGCTGACCCAGGAGCTCTTAGAGGCTGGGCCTCTACTTTACCTCTTTATCCAAGGGCCTTGTCCAGGGCCTGCTACAAAAACAAAGAGACTCCAAAAATGTGAGATCTTGTAATTTTAATACTTTCTTCTTTCTTCCCCAGAGACTTATGCCAGGATCCCACCATAAAAGAGCTGGAATCGATTATAAGCAAAAGGAATATTCAGTTTTCCTGCAAGAATATCTACAGGTAATTAATTTCTTCTTGAAGAAAAAAATAGCTGTCTTGTCACCTGTAGAATTTCCTTTTTTCCTTAGCTTCCTCTGAGCTTGAAGGGCTGTGTGAATCTTTCTTGGGCCTTGATGATGATCACAGATGGCAACCTCTGGTGATCTCTGTCCCTCCTTCCAAGCTGAGTCCAGAAAGTGTCCAAGCTAGTGGCCTTCACTTGGCTGCCTTTCCTCGTCCGTCTCTATTGGTCCCAAGTGGGACTTGCCTCTAAAGCTGACACAACCTTTGACGGCATATTTTTTCATTCCCAGTGTGAGTGGCCCAGTCCAGGGTACACTGGCCTACTAGGTTTCAGGGGAGCAAGGGAATGTTTTGCTAAGCCCTTTCTTCCAAGTTGTAAAATCCTTGTGACTTGACATCATTTTGCATGTGAAGCTTCCTTAGTTGGATCTGAGTACAGATGCCTAACATGTGATAAGGCATCACATGGCAGTCTACCAAGATCTATCTTTTTTAAATTAAAAAAAAGTATTTAAAAATTTTTTCTAATAATTTGTGTTTATTAGAAAAGTTTGAAATTACAGATAGATATATATATATATTTTAAGTCACCTATAATTCTAGTTTCAAAACCGAGACCCCTCACTCATTTTTAAGCAGTTGTGACCAATGGTGTATGTAGGGACTCACTGGTAGAAGCATCTTTGGAGATTTTCCCACATATAATAGCTTGGAACAAGATTGATGCAGAGAGAAAAAGCTGTTCAAAGGAGGTAGAAGCTGAGATGCTAGAATATTGTTCCTGTCTCCATGTCACTACCTTCTCTCACTAACCACATCAGAAAAGCAGAAGGATAGGTTCTGGAGACTCTACTGATGGCTTTTGTTTCCCAAATGACCTGAATTCCCCATCAGTCACCTTGCTTCTATCTGGAAACTGCCAGAAAAGGCCATGAGCATTCTACAGCAGTTAGACAGCAAAACAGAAAGAATGAATGAAGAAGCAACTGTAAAAGAAATCTGGCAGATATCTGACCAGTCTAAGCTGCTCAAAGATATGTTGCATGGAGAAAATAGAATAGTAGAAACCTAGACAAAGATTGGGAAATAAAGATGGTCTTATCCCCAATACTCTTTTGTCTTGTTAAACATTAACCTTTTTCTCATAAATGATCAGAAGACCTTTATATTATAATTTATCAACTCCCCTCATTTGTGTCCGCTTTAGGCTCCAAGTGAGCTCACTCATTCTCCATCTGGAAAGAAAATATGGGCATGGCTTCCATTTGGACTTGTACCGACAGTGGCCCATATGGGAACTAGGTGACACATCACAAGGGCAGGTTCTGATACCTCTTCCTTCCAGAAGCCCAGGGGTGCTGGCAGCTGCTTCTGAGGATCTCTCTCTTCCTTGGCTCATATTTAGCAAAATCAAATTTAGAGAACCCCATTCCTCGCTATCCATCATCCCCCTATTCATGTGCCAGCCACTTCCATTGGATCCTGTTGCTTTAGCTAATTTTTATGAAAATAATAGTCATTCACCTGTTAGGTACTTACCTAAGGTTTGTTTCAAAGCAAGTTTGGTCCCCTTGCTAAGGGTCTCCAGCTTTTTCCCAGACGGTCTATAACTTCTGCCTCTGACACTGGATTCAACACTCCCTTAGGAAGCTTCGGAAGAGAGGAAAACAAATTAGCCACAGAAGCTGTGGGGGTCCCTGGCCTTGGTTGCTGCTCCTGCTGTTTTTTTTTGACCATCAGGTGGCATGGATAGCTCCTCTCCCGACATGTCACTGCAGGAGAGGAGTTTGTATGGATGCTAAGTGGTCTGTGCACCTTGTCATCGCTAAAAATGGGGCTTCCTCCATTAGCGAATTGGACAACAGATGTATCCTATGGTCTCTTGATTTCCTTTTTCCTTTCTTGTCATAGACCTGACAAGTTTCTTCAGTGTGTGAAAAGTCCTGAGGATTCATCTTGCATATCTGAGATCTGAGCCAGTCGCCGTGGTTGTTTTAGCTCCTTGACTCCTTGTGGTTTATGTCAACATACATGACTCAGCATACCTGCTGGTGCAGAGATGAAGATTTTGGAGGGTCCTCCACAGCAAGGTCAACCCCAGAGATGGGAGCCTTTTTCCCCAAAGTCTTAAAATAACTTATATCATCAGCATACCTTTATTGTGATCTATCAATAGTCAAGAAAAATTGTTGTATAAGATTAGAATGAAAATTGTGTATTAAGTTACTTCACTTTAATTCTCCTGTGGTCCTTTTATATTATTTATATATTGGTAACATCCTTTCTACTGAAAAATCACCACACCAAACCTCTCTTATTAGAACAGGCAAGTGAAGAAAAGTGAATGCTCAAGTTTTTCAGAAAGCATTACATTTCCAAATGAATGACCTTGTTGCATGGTGCATTTTTGTACCCTTCCTACAGACAGTCAAACTGTAAACTTCATGGTCATGGGTGATGTTGGTGGAAATTATTCTGTAGGATATAAGCTACCCGCGTACTTGCTGCTTTACCTCTAACCCTTCCAACAGTGCTGTGAGGTTGGTATTATTTCATTTTTTAGGTGAGAAAATGGGAGCTCAGAGAGGTTATATATTTAAGTTGGTGCAAAAGTAATTGCAAGTTTTGCCACTGAAAGGAATGGCAAAACCACAATTATTTTTGAACCAACCTAATAATTTACCGTAAGTCCTACGTTTAGTATCAAGCTAGAGACTGAATTTGAACTCAACTCTATCCAACTCCAAAATTCATGTGCTTTTTCCTTCTAGGCCTTTCGTACCAAACTAATAGTAGTTATATTTTCTTCCAACAAATGCATGTTGGGTTAAATTGACTAGAATGGAATCTGGAATGTAGTTCTTCTGGATGGCTCCAAAACACATGTTTTTCTTCCCCTGTCTTCCTCCTCCTCTTCATGCTCAGTGTTTTATATATGTAGTATACAGTTAAAATATACTTGTTCCTGATACTGGAAGCTTATATTTTCTCTCTTTTTTCATGGATTAACCTTGCTTGAGGGCTTTAACAATTGTATTACTTTTTCAAAGAACCAAGCTTTAGCTTCATTCATTTTTTCTTTCTATTTAATTGGGTTTTGCTCTTCTCTTTATCATTGGAAACATAGAAATGCTTTCTGATTTCTTTGGGTAGATTTACTTATTCAGCTTCTTGAGATGGAAATTTAGACCATTGATCCTTCAGCTTGTTTTCTTTTTGTATACATAGATTTTAGGACGATACATTTTCCTTTGAGTTCTGCTTTAGCTGCAGCTCTTATGTTTTTATATGCCTCTCTTTATTATCCTTCAGTTAAAAATATCTTTCGATTCATTGTTATATAAAAATATGTGCTTAGTTTTTAACATCTGGAGATTTTCTAGTTTTGAAAAAAACATAAACCAGGCACGGTGGCTCACACCTGTATCCCCAGCACTTTGGGAGGCTGAGGCAAGAGGATCACCTGAGCTCAGGAGTTTTTACACCAGCCTGGGCAAAACAGTGAGATATTATCTCTAAAAAAAATTACCTGGGTATGGTGTTGTACACCTGTAGTCCAAGCTACTCCAGAGAGTGAGGTGGGAGGATTGCTTGAGCTTGGGAGGTTGAGGCTGCAGTGAGCTGTGATCACACCACTGCACTCCAGCCTGAGTGACAGAGTGAGACCCTGTCTCAATAAAAACAAAAATAAATAAAATAAACCGTATGTGTTGAATAAAGAATTAATAAATTTATTTGAGAATCCCTCAGGGAATGACCACAATTTATTAAAAATAGCCTAAATGTTGGAGTCAGGCATTTCTGGATTCATATTTTGACATCATGCTGTCATCTTGAACAAAATAACCTTTCTGAACTTCAGCTTCCTTGCTACTCAAATAAGGATTACAAAACTTACCCTGTTAAAATGTGGTAAGTACTAAGGACGACAGCAAAAATTGAGTCCAGCACAGAGCTTCCTAAATAAGCAAGCACTCAACAATGTTGGTTCCTTTCTTCCTCCCCTGCTTGACAATCCAGTTTCCCACAGGAGCCTTTGTAGCTGTAGCCACCATGGTCAGTCCAGGGATTCTTCACTAGCCCTTTCTCCCCTGGCAGACATCCTTGTGGGAGTTTAGTCTTGGCTTAACATGAGGATAGGAGTTTGGGACCAGTTCTGAGTGAGATTCAGACTTGCCCCAAATTGCCATTAGCTCCCGCTGCAGAATGTCTTCAGAATCGGGGCCCGGTCAGTCTACTAGGTGACCTGCTGTTTTCCTCTTAAGACCCTTTCTACTTTGATTGCTGCTTTCTGGACTCATCGAGTCCTTGCTCAACAGGATACCCCTTGAAGTGGCTGCCTGGGCCACATCCCCTTCCAAACAAGAAATGGAAATATTAGAAATCAATTTTTGAAATTTCCCCTAGGAAGACTCACTTGAGTGTTCAAGTTCAGAGCCAGTGGAGACCTTAGGGGAGGCTGGTCACAAGGATTTTGCACCGTGCTGTAGAGGGCCCCAGGGAGCCACAGAGGTGGTGAGGGGCTGGTGCTCTTTTCTCCGTGCGTGACCTTGTGTGTCTATCTTCATTATCACAATGCCTCAGCTCTACCTCCTTTCCCCCTGTAGTTCCAATGTGGGTATCTTTGCCATCTCCGGCCCGAAGGACTTTCTGACCTACATGTATAAATACCCCCTCACAACATATATTACTTTTCTTATAAGTGAGTTATCTACTGGATTACTGGTTGCTCATACACCTCATATTTTACTCGTATATCTATTACTCCCTGTCTCCCTACTCCATTCTCATTTGCTGTAGAAAATTCTCCTACCATCCCAACTTTCACCCACCATCATGCTTACCCAAAGGCTGTGGGAATGACCTGGGCCCTAATGCCCCTTTTCTAAATTCCTAAGGCTCACCATTTTCCTATTGTAATGGTTCTTGACTTTATAATGTTTGAGGCACCTTTTCAAATATAGTCCTTTGATTTCAGACTGAATACTTGAAAGGACACACATACACACACACACACACACATATGTAAGTGCATATGGCTGTATACACTCCCACACACACACGTGCCTGTATACAGTCATATGATATATACACAAACACACGCACACACGCCTGTATACATCATATGCCAACAGTGGGGATATGTTCTGAGAAATGCATCATTAGATGATTTTCTCATTGTGTGAACATCATAGAGTGTACTTACACTAATCTAGATGGTATAGCCTACTACACACCCAGGCTACATGGTATCACCTATTCCTCCTAGGCTACAAACCTGTACAGCGTGTGACTGTACTAAATACTGTGGGCAATTTTCACCTGATGGTAAATGTTTGTGTATCTAAACATATCTAAACATAGAAAAGGTACAGTAAACATGCAGTATTATAATCTTATGAGACCATCATCATATATGTGATCCATTGTTTGGTCCATCATTGGCTGAAAAGTGGTTATGCGGCACATGTCTGTATATATACTTTCCTGTTACAAAAACGGTGTCTCTCAATCCACAGTAATTGCAGCGTCCAGTAGGTCTTACTTTAGCCCTGAGTCACCATTTGTGTCAACGTGTTTGGTGCCATGTCCACGTCTCTCATGTAACTGGCAGAGCTATCAAATATTTTGGCAAAACACATTTTTTCTTTGGCTTTGCCTTGGCAACTTTCTGTGCCTTTTGTAGCTCTTGTTTGGAAGAAGCTCAACCCATGTCTGCACACTGTGATACAAGAGGGACCGCATCAACTTACTTCTTGGTGCCTTATTCCCCGTTAGAACAATTCCTAAATCTGTAACTTAAGTTTCTCAGGAAGATTCCATACTGCACAGAAAAACTGCTTTTGTGGGTTTTTAAAAGGCAAGTTGTTATATGTGCTGGATAATTTTTATGTATGACAGATAAAAATTGTGTAAAGTAAAATATTAAAATACACCTAGAATACTGTATAACTTTAAGTCATTTTATCAACACATTGCTAATCCAGATATTTTCCCACAGTTTTTCTCAAAATAACAGAGCAGTTAATTTACTTATACTATGAAAAGTCATCATTTTAACATATATTTTAAGCAATCCACCAAGAACTCAGTAGGCAGCTGAGAGGTGCTGCCCAGAGAAGTGGTAGTTAGCTTGGCCTTAGCTCACACACACAAAGCACAACAGGCTTTGAACTATCCCCTGACAGGGCATTTATTCTTGAAATTGATTCAGAGAGGCACACATTACCATTCTCTAATCAGAATGCAAGTAGCACAAGGCAGTGGAAACTATGGAATTAAGAAGCAGGTGATGCATTGGGCAAGTTTATTAACATCTATGACTCTCTAGTTTGAAATTTATTTGTAACAGACAAAAATGAATTATTCAAACAATAAAAATATAATAAAGAACTGTGTTGAATAATTATTTTAAAAGGAGTTGTCTCCGGGCTTGAAAGAATTAAGGGACATGTTCAGTGGGTGGCACACTGCTGAAGACAACAGGACTTCCCACCTACCGCACCCCATGATTGAGTGAGTTAGGTAGCTGGGGAAAGGATGGGTCACTGTCCTGGTGTGTCTCACTGGTGGAATAAGTAGGAATAGATGCCAACAAGAGACCAGTGCTGCTGTCTACAAAGACCTGAAAATCCTTACTCACACCTCTTTATTCTTCAACACATTGAAGAAGAATGTTGTTTGCTTTTCAGTAGGAGTCTCACATTCGAGAATCACATGATGACACATCTTTTATTCTCTATTAAGGAGACTCACCTTGAGACCTCACAGGATTTAACAGAATGAAAACAAAATGTGTGATTACTTTTTTAAAAAAACTTTTAAGTTCAGGCATACAGGTGCAGGCTTGTTACACAGGTAAACTTGTGTCATGGAGGTTTGTTGTACAGATTATTTCATCACCCAGGTATTAAGCCCAGTACCCATTAGTTATTTTTCCTGATCCTCCCCCTCCTCACACCCTCCATCCTCCAATAAGCCCCAATGTGTGTTGTTCCTCACTATGTGTCCAAGTGTTCTCATCATTTAGCTCCCATGTATAAGTGAGAACACGAGGTATTTGGTTTTCTGTTCCTGCGTTAGTTTGTTAAGGATAACGGCCTTCAGCCCCATCCATGTCCCTGCAAAGGACATGATCTTGTGTGTGATTCTTAATAAGTGACGTAAACATGAAACAACACTTAAAGACTTGATGCAAAAGACCTGGCAGGGTGGCTCGTGCCTGTAATCCCAACATTTTGGGAGGTCGAGAAGGGAGGATTCCTTGAGCCCAGGAGTTCGAGACCAGCCTGGACAACATAATGAGATCTCATCTCTGAAAAACACTAAACAAAAACTAACCAGGCGTAGTGGCATGTTCCTGTAGTCCCAACTACTTGAGAGGCTGAAGTGAGAGGATTGCTTGAGCCCAGGAGGTCAAGGCTGCAGTGAGCTGAGATTGTGCTACTGCACTCCAGCCTGGACAATAGATATTTAGATGCTGTCTCAAAACAAACAAATGAACAAAACAAAAACAGAACAAAACAAAAAACTTGATGCAAAATGCAGACCTGCAGAAAAGAGAAAACCAATGTTTATTGTACAAGGCACTTCACACATCGTATCAGCCTGTGATCTCAGCTGAAACAGCAGAACACTACTTTGGCTGTGTGTTAGGGTTCTCTAGAGGGACAGAGCTAAAGATAGGTGTATATATGATAGGGAGTTTATTAGGGTGTATTGACTTGCATGATGACAAGGTGAAGTCCCACAATAGGCCGTCTGCAAGCTGAGGAGCAAGGAAACCAGTCCGAGTCCCAAAATCTCAAAAGCAGGGAAGCCAGCAGTGCGGCCTTCCATCTGTGCCAAAGGCCTGAGAGCCCCTGGCAATCCACTGGTGTAAGTCCATGAGTCCAAAAGCTGAAGAACTTGGAGTCCGATGTTCGGGGGCAGGAAGCGTCCAGCATGGGAGAAAGATGGAAGCCAGAAGACTCAGCCAGTCTAGTCCTCCCACGTTCTTCTGCCTGCTTTTATCCTAGCTGCACTGATAGCTGATTAGATGGTGCTCACCTAGATTGAGTGTGGGTCTGCCTCTCCCAGTCCACTGACTCAAATATTAATCTCCCTTGGCAACTCCCTCACAGACACACCCAGGAACAATACTTTGCATCCTTCAGTCCAATCAAGTTGACACTCAATATTAACCATCACAGGCTGAAAGTGAATTTTCTAAAAACTATCAAGAGCTTATAGATTGTCTAGGAGGGCGAGAAAATAGTTTGAAAGCCACTTAGCCAAGAACAACACTCCAGATTACTCCACTGGCTTGTCAGGTAGAAAAGTTGCCACTTACCCTGCGGACACTTGGCTGTCGCTCTATCACTGCCAGAACACAGACATGGCTATTTCTGGGAACAGAAGTAACGAAAGAGAATGGTGGGTGGTGCATGGCACCTGCTTCCCTTCCTCATCAGCCACAGATTCATGGTTGCACAGATATGTTCAGTGTGTAGGGCCTGATACAGATAAAATGCTTAGGACAGAGCTCAGTTTCTCTGTCTGTAAAATGGGAGTGATAAGAGTGTCTATCATTTTGGGTTGTTTTGAGCATTAAGTAAGGTGATACGTGCAAAATTCTTAAGATAATGCTTAATACATATGAAGAACTGTATCAATGTTAGGTCTTTTTTTTAATTTTAATTTTTATTTTTTTTGCGCCTGTTTTTATTCTGGAGGAAATTCCTTGACAAGCCTACCTAGTTTAGATGCTGAGACCCTGAGACCTAGGGGACAATGGAGAAGAGGGTAGAGAATGGCTCTCTTGCCAACCAACAGGATCAGCTATAGTCTCTCACAAGCTTTGAATCATTCTAGATGGTTAGAACTTTCCCACCTAAGAGAGAAATGGGCCAGATACCTTTCATTAAGAGCTGGCCTATCCCAAGCTGGAGGTTGACAAAATGCAGCAATAGACTCCACTGCTCCCAAATCTAAGAAGTTCACATGTACACATTTCATCCTTCAAGCTGATCAAGAGTTCAACAGCCTCCTTTAGCATTGCCAGTTCAAGCCCCTGCTCTCCTGACCAGGTACTTACTGCTCTGATGATGGTTAAAGCACACAGCCTTCCTTGGTGCAATGAAGCCAGAAGACAAGATGTGCTGGGAGTAGACATTTTCTCCCAGTGGAATCAGTGAACTGAAAGAACATTGAGAAGGCAGGAGAGCTAAGAAGAAATGGGACAGCTATCTCTGACCTTCTGCAAAAGAACAAATCTCCCGTTGTGAATAATATTTAATAATTGGTTCAGTTTTCCCAGCATTGCCTTCCAGGGAATTTTCCTGCACTGGTGGAATAATCAGATACAAGCTGGAGGGAAAGACGCCCTGTGGGAGCTGCTGCTAAGTCCCAGATTCTTCTTAGACGCTCAGAATTTGATGACTTTGGCACTGGGCCACAGAAGTCATGAGCTTCTCCAGGCACAGCTTGTTTGGCCTGGTGATATGAGAGGAAGGAAGCGAGGTGGGATCTCATCAGGTGTCCTTCCTGCTGTCAGCCTTTTAGAACACAGGTGACTCTGTGCTATCAGATGGGATTAATGTGTTTTTTTGTTTTTGTTTTGAGACGGAGTCTCACTCTGTAGCCAAGCTGGAGGGCAGTGGCATGATCTTGGCTCACTGCAACCTCTCCTTCCCAGGTTCCAGCGATTCTCCTGCCTCAGCCTCCTGAGTAGCTAGGACTACAGGCATGCGCCACCACGTCCAGCTAATTTTTGTATTTTTAGTAGAGACAAGGTTTCACCATGTTGGCCAGGATGGTCTCGATCTCCTGACCTTGTGATCCGCCCTCCTCGGCCTCCCAAACTACTGGGATTATAGGCATGAGCCACCACGCCCGGCCTGTTGTTTTCTAAGTGTCACTCATTACCATGAACATGTCAAATACTTTCACAGTAAAAGTAACAAAATAGACATTTCTGTAATAATTTATTACAGAATCATGAAAGAACCATGGAACATGATGGTGGCAGATCAGTGGCTCATCTACTTTACTTGACAAGTGAAGATACTAAGTCCTTCTTCTGGGGTTGTGGAGGGTGTGTGTTGAGTTGTGAGCAGTAGTTTAGGAGTCAAGATTTTCTCCTTCCATGTCTTTCTTTCCTATCAAAAAGCCTAAGAATCCGGATACAGGAAGGGGAACATTACACTCTGGGGACTGCTGTGGGGTTGGGGGAGAGGGGAAGGATAGCTTTAAGAGATATACCTAATGCTAAATGACGAGTTAATGGGTGCAGCACACCAGCATGGCACATGTATACATATGTAACTAACCTGCACATTGTGCACATGTACCCTAAAACTTAAAGTATAATAATAATAAAATAAAAAAATAAAAATTTTTAAAAGTAAAAAAAAAAAAAAAAAAAAAGCCTAAGAATCCACAAACAGGTGTGGTGGAGATTGCTAACTGTTGCCTAGTATCTGTTCTTTTCTTCTTTTTTAAAAAAATAAGCAGTATTTCCCCATCTGCCATTTTTAATCAGGGCATGACTTCACGGCTAGAGAACAGATTCCAGCTCTGCAGCTGGCTCTGGCCAATAGGGTGTGAATGGACATGATTAATGCAATTGCCTAGTCACCTTAAAAACAGTCACTTGCTCTAAATTTTCATTTTTTAAATTATACTTTAAGTTCTAGGGTACATGTGCATAACGTGCAGGTTTTGTTACATATGTATACATGTACCATGTTGGTATGCTGCACCCATTATCTCATCATTTACATTAGGTATTTCTCCTAATGCTATCCCTCCCTTCCTCCCCCCACCCCACAACAGGCCCCAATGTGTGGTGTTCCCCACCCTGTGTCCAAGTGTTCTCATTGTTTGATTCCCACCTATAAGTGAGAACATGCAGTTTTTGGTTTTCTGTCCTTGTGATAGTTTGCTCAGAATGATGGTTTCCAGCTTCATCCATGTCCCTACAAAGGACATGAACTCATCCTTTTTTATGGCTGTATAGTATTCCATGGGGTATATGTGCCACATTTTCTTGATCCAGTCTATCATCGATAGACTAAATTTTCATTTTTATCTCTTTTACTTTGCTGAAAAACAATGAAATTTCAGCAGCAGACTTGGACTTAGAAAATGGAAGCCATAAGCAGAGGGTACCAAACTCTAGAGAAAGATACTTCTCTCTTCCTCTCTTCCTCTCTTCCTCTGATCTAGTTTCACCCAGAATCTAATTTCCATGATGGCTAGACCTGGTCTTTTTCTTCATTGCTTTATCCTCAATCCCAGACACATAGCAGAAACTCACTCAGTATTTGCTCTCAGAGCTTTTGTCTCCATAATGCCCTCTTTGATCCTTACCTCTGTAGCTCAGTTTATTTGTCCAGACTTGGCTTTGCTGGCCACTTTAGCCTCACTATTAAATAATTGACCTACTGATTATTTGATCACCGGTATTAGTTGATCCTTTTCTAGGTGCAAGGTGCTGGTGATAGAGTATTGACAGAAACAGACATGGGCTACTGCCATGGAGCAGATGGCCCACTCCCTGTGTATTCAAGGGGGAATCTCTACTTCAGCCTGAACTTGGTTAAAGTCATTTCCCCCATATGCCTTTCCAGCTGCCCACTGTGTTGTCTGGAAAACTCTGGTCTTTTAGGAGGACTGAGGATGAGATGGTTAGTACTATCAATGACACAAACATGCCCCATGAGCACAAAGTACAATTTGGGGTGATGTGAGAGGGATGATGAAAGCTTCCCCAAACAGGGGAGATTGAGAGTTTTCCTTTAAAATGTTTTTATTTTTAACCAAGTTACCATTTATTTGATGTAAGCAATACAGATAATAAAAAATAAAGATAAAATCATTGAAATATATCAGTGCTATACTTTCTACTCATTGATAATCTTACCATCCAGGGGTAACCACTGATAACATCTTATGTATATACTGTACACTTTTCATATAAATCATATTTTTCATAGAAAAACAATCCTAAAATTCATATGGAACAAAAAAAAGAACTAAATAGCCAAAGCAATCCTGAGCAAAAAGAACAAAACTGGAGGCATCACACTACCTCACTTCAAAATGTATTACATGGCTTATAGTAACCAAAACAACATGGTGGTATGGCTCATGCCTGTAATACCATCACTTTGGGAGGCCGAGGTGGGTGGATCACAAGGTCAAGAGATCAAGACCATCCTTGCCAACATGGTGAAACCCCGTCTCTACTAAACATAGAAAAATTATCTGGGTGTGGCTGTGCTGGCCTGTAGTCCCAGCTACTTGGGAGGCTGAGGCAGGAGAATCACTTGAACCTGGGAGGCAGAGGTTGCAGTGAGCCAAGATGGCGCCACTGCACTCCAGCCTGGTGACAGAGCGAGACTCTATCGCAAAAACAAAAACAGAAACAAAAAACCAACACATAGACCAATAGAACAGAATAGATAACCCAGAAATGAATACACATATTTATAGCCAACTGATTTTCACTAAAAGCTCCAAGAACATACATTGGAGAAAGGACACCCTCTTCCATAAATGGTGCTGGGAAAATTGGACATTCATATGCAGAAAAATAAAACTATACTTCCATCTGTCATCATATACAAAAAATCCACTCAAGATGCCTTAATACTTAAACACAAAACCCTAAGTTATAAAACTACTAGAAGAAAACACAGGGAAAACACTTCAAGACATTGGTCTAGGCAAAGATTTTATGGCTAAGACCTCAAAAGCATAGGCAACAAAAGCAAAAATGGACAAATGGGACTATATTAGAATACAAAGCTTCAGCACAGAAAATAATCAACAGAGTAAAGAGACAACCTGTCAAATGGGAGAAAATATTTGCAAACTATTCATCTGATAAGGGACTAATATTCAGAATATATGAGGCACTCACAACTCAACAGTAAACAAACAAACCAACCCACAATTAATCCCATTTAAAAGTGGGTAAAGGACAGGAAGAGACATTTCTCAAAAGAATATACACAAATGGCCAACAGGTATTTGAAAAAATGTTCATCACTAATTGTCAAAATGCAAATCAAAACCACAATGAGGTATTATCTTACCTCAGAATGGGTATTATTAAAAAGACAAACATTAACAGATACTGATGAGGATGTGGAGAAAAGGAAACTCTTATACACTGTTGTTGGGAATGTAAATTAGTACAGTCACTATAGAAAACAGTGTGGAGAGTTTTCAAAATGCTAAAAATGGAACTATCATAGGACCCAGCAATCCCATGACTGCATATTTATCCAAAGGAAAATAAATCAGTATATCAAAAGACACTTGCACCCCCTATGTTTATTGTAGTGCTGTTCACAATAGCAAAGATATGAATTAATGAATTATCTATTAATAAATGGATGAAGAAAATGTGGTGTATATACACAATGGAGTACTATTTGGTCATGGAAAAGAAAGAAATCATGTCACTTTCAGAACATGAATGAAACTGGAGGTCATCCTGCTAAGTGAGATAAGCCAGACACAGAAAGACAAATATTGTATATTCTCCCTCATATGTGGGAGCTTAAAAAGTTGATGTCATGGAGATAGAGAGTAGAATGACACCAAAGGCTAAGGGGGTGTGTTTGTGGTGGAGGGGATGAAGAGAGGTTGCTGAATGGGTACAACCATACAGTTACGTAGAAGAAATAAGTTATAATGTTTCATAACAGAGTAGGGTAGCTATAAGTAACAACAACGTATTGTATCTTTCAAAATAACTAGAAGAGAGAACTTGAAATGTTCCCAACACATAGAGATGATAAATACTCGAGGCAATGAATACCCTAAGAACTCTGACTTGATAATTATACATTCAATGCACATAACAAAATATCACATGTATCTCATAAATGTGTACAAATATTACGTATCAATAAATTTAAAAATTATATTTTTATATCGACCACATACACACAAGCTAAGAAACATTTTTAAAAAGATTTTAGAATTTCTGACATCAGGCTGTATCTTAGAATCAATGTATTTACAAAGCAACATATGACAGTTTAAGTGGAAGCATCCTTTTTCTTAGTAATGAATAAATTAATAGTCTATCTTATACTTGCTGACATCTTAGATCTAATGAAATAGGTATATGTTTAGAGAAATGGGAGCATATGTTTAGAGAAATGCTATCTCACCCTACAGTGACTAGCTTTTTTCAAACTATGTTTTGAATATCTTTCTAAGTTAATAAATAGAGCTCTGCGTTGTCATTTTTCATTGGCAAAGAATATTGTTGTACCATAATTTATTCATCCCGTATTTTGGTACATGTATTTTATTTCCATTTTTTATAAAAACCGTGGTTGGGATGGCTGTGCACGTGTGGGAGCAGGGATTATATGGAGAGTGTACTTTCTACTCAGTTTTTTGTGAACCTAAAACTACTCGAAAAAATAACATTTATTAAAAAGAAAAACAAGCCATTATAAACACTGCAAGTCCAACAAGTCACAAGTCACATGGCCAACCTCAGATTCAAGAGGTAGAGAAATAAACTTTACCTTGTGATTGGGAAACTACCAATTAACATTGCAAAGGAATGTGTATACACAAGAACAGATGTGATATGGTTTGCTGTGTCCCCACCCAAATCTCATCTTGAATTGTAATTCCCATAATCCCCACATGTGGTAGGAGGAACATGATGGAAGGTAATTGAATCATGGGGGTGGTTACCCTTATGCTGTTCTCATGATAGTGAGTGAGTTCTCACAAGATCTGATGGTTTTATAAGGGGCTTTTCCCCCTTTGCTCGGCACTTCTCCTTTTTGATGCCCTGTGAAGAAGGATGTGTTTGCTTCTCCTTCTGCCATGATTGTAAGTTTCCTTAAGCCTCCACAGCTATGTGGAACTGTGAGTCAATTAAACCTCTTTCCTTTATAAATCTCCCAGTCTCGAGTAAGTCTTTCTCAGCAGCATGAGAACACACTAATACAACATGGAATTTGTGGAAATTGTTTTTACAATCAACAACACTTGGGAAGATTTTAAACATGGAAGAGACGTGATCAGATCTGCATTATAGAAACAGTACCCTGGTGATTCTATAGAGAATTAATGGGAAAGTAGCTTCACTGGACACAGAGAGGCTGTGAAGAAGCTCTTTCCACAATCCTCCCAGGCAGTGGGAGTCCAAGGAAAATGTGTGAGTAAGAATCTGAAAGGTAACAGCCAGAGGAGTAGAAGGAAAGCCACTTATGAAAAGTGAGGGGAGGAGAAAGGTTCATAGATGACTGAAATGTCAGAAATTATAAAGAAAACCTTGGGCAGAAAGGTAGCCCTTGAAATTGGCAACAGGGAGGTTAATGACACTCTTTCTGGAATACTCTGAGCGTTGAGGGTGGTTGAGGAATTTAGAAGTTTAATGAATTAAAGGATTTCAGAATGCTCTAAATCAACACAGAAAGACTCAAGAGGTGCAAGACTCTTTGTGGTTCCCCTCGACTGAGGAAGGTTAGTATTGCAAATCCTCACAGTGGCTGTGTGCTTTCACGTGCAGGTGACCAGAACAGGGTGGACAAACAGACTCCACTGCAGATGAGGGAACCTGATAAAAGAACATGTCTCACCCAGGGAGCCATTTTCGAATAAGATATTCCCTGTTTTTATCCTTGAGCAGTGAGTAGAAAGGTAATGAATAGGATCAGTGGTGACTACTCCGGGAAAGGCGTAGCCCTGCTCATCCTCCCACTCTCAAACCATCTTTCCCTCTTGCCCTCAGCCCCAGCTTCCTCCATGCCTGCTCTTCCACCACCCTCAGCACACACTGCTTTCTGGCTGGCACACTCTTGTCTGGCAGTAAAATTTAGTGGTTGAATGAGGCTCTGGGCTGAATTACTCAGCTTGAATTCTATTGCAACTCTTGTGAGTTGTGTGACCGAGGCCAATGTGCTTAACATCTCCAGTCCTCAGCTTTTCTAAGCACAAAATAGTAAGTGCCTAGCTTGCCATAAGGATTCAGTAATTAGCTGCTATTAGTATTATTACTTTCTAAAGCTTGTACTGCCTTGCAGAGTTCCAATTTGAGAGACAACGAGTAAGAATGAGAACAGGGCCTTCATGGAGCTCCTGTTCTGGACTAGACTGTGAGGATTCCAGCTCTTTCTCCCTTTGGCTGTAAGCTTTTTTGTGCTTCACTTTTCTCATCTGTAAAATGGGAATTACAGCAGTAACCTCCTTTGCTGGGTTGCTGTGAGGGCTGAATAAGAATTAGTAAAACCTAGGCTTATCTCCAAGGGGCAGGAAATCTGCAGTCACAGTGAGTTAAATCTGATAGATGTTTACATCTCTTTCATGTAAAAGCCCAGAGGCCAATTGTCTGGGGCCTGTAGAACAGCTCTGCTCTGTAAGATCCTCAGAATCCTGGCTGCCTTCCTTATCACTAAAAATCATCCTTTAATTTTCGTGGTCCAAGATGGCTCTCCAGTCATCAAACCAATGCTCCAAGTAATGGAAGGGAGGAAAAAGCATGACAAAGAACCAAAGAGTAACTAACTTTGCACTGTCTTTTAAGGAAGTTTCCAGAAATCAGCCATAGGACACCTGTAGTAATACTTCTTGACTAGAAATTAGTCATGTGACTTTATCAGTCAGAGAAGAGGTAAGAAAATGAAAGTTTTATTCTGTCCAGCCATAATCCACCTAAAAATGCTATTCCTTTAGATGAAGGTAAGAATGGGTGTTGGAGAGACAGCTACTTTGCTGAGACACATGTTTACCATTTAGTACTTGGCACACAGTAAGTGTACAACCAATGTCCATTACCATCATCATTATCATCATTATCCATCTACACACACTTGCTTATATGAAGACCATGTGGCTTCCTCAGAAGAAAGTCTCTCAGCTCTAAAGTTCCTGGGATTTCACTGTTTGGGTTCACAATTATTGTGTTTGAAAGGCTAGGTGTGTTCTCCATGACATCCCTCCTAAGGCTTCTCCCAGGTGTTTAAAAATTATCTGAAGAAGATAGATAAAATTGTGTTATTTCTGTAAATTAAGACATACACTCTTTAAAATGTTTTGGGATGGAAATATTTGTGGTCTTTTTGGTTTAAAATACAGTCTAGTCACCTAATTGAATAGAAAGATCAGTACATAGTTTTAAAAAATACCTGATGGGAAGATATTTTACCTGAATAAATTATGTATGAAAGAAAAAAAAGTTGGTAGAATGAAATGGAAAGCTGCATAAATAATAGAGTGTTTGAAAACGGGGTTTTCCTCTTAAGTAAGACATTCTGTTCATGAACTATCACCAAATTGGGAGTGTGCGTGTACGTTTTGAATCAAAAACTTCAAAGGGAATATGGAACTTCAGAGCCGGCCGGGCGCGGTGGCTCACGCCTGTAATCCCAGCACTTTGGGAGGCCAAGGTGGGCGGATCACCTGAGGTCAGGAGTTCGAGACCAGCCTGACCAATATGGAGAAACCCCGTCTCTACTAAAAATACAAAATTAGCCGGGTGTGGTGGCGCATGCCTGTAATCCCAGCTACTCGGGAGGCTGGGGCAGGAGAATCGCTTGAACCCAGGAGGCGGAGGTTGCAGTGAGCCAAGATCGCACCACTGCACTCCAGCCTGAGCAACAAAAGCAAAACTCCAAAAAAAAAAAGAAAAAAAAAAACAGGCAGTCTTTGAGGATTTTTTATTGAAGAATTCCAAATGTGTACACGTTTTTTAAACACACTAATTTATATTTAAAGAAACCATAGAAAGTGACTGACTCATCAGAAATAATCTCAACAAATGGGAAAATTCAGTTAATACTATTGAAACACTACTAAGATGATTCCAGGAAACGTGGTTTACACAATACAATAAAACGTCTTATATGCTGTAGGATAAGAAAACTGACTGCTTTTTGGTTTTTGAAGTGGTGTAATAATTAACTGTATTTAATTCTGTTCTTTTCATAAATTCATGACTAAATACATATTAATATACCAAATAATAAATGAATATATCTTCTCTTTCAATGTTTCTTAAAGAGATTTTTATTTGTTTTGCTTTTTTCCGGAGGTTTTTTATTCACAAGTGGAACAACAACCTATCCAAAGGGAGCTGATGATCTATTGGTTCTTAGTGCTAACAATGAGTTTCAGATGGCAGCAACTGTTATATCTAAAATATGCAACAGATAAAATTCTCAGAAGATCCATGCAAAAAGCTCTACTATGCAGATGACCACAGAAATGTAACATTTGACACTTTTACTGGCAATGTCAATGAGACTCCAGATGTTCCCAAACTCTGCTACTCTACTTGACCCTCATTTTTGCCTTTGTATTTTGCTTTTCCAATTTTGCTAATGACACAAACATGATTCAAATCCTTAAAGTATTAATTATAGTCAAGGACATATCCTACAACAAATTGGTCTGGAATTTCACATCCATCTCTGTCTGGTCTGTACCCAACAGTTCTGGTGCATATCCATCTGGCAATGTTGATCATCTTTGGATTATAGTGCTTGGTCAAGGAAAGCCAGGTCTGCATTGTTTTGTCAGGGGCAATTGCATCTTTTTCAATCAAGACTTTCTTCTCATTTCCATCGAGATTGAGGATAGTGAAAATAAAGTAATTTTTTTAAAAAGATATTCTTTTCAGTTAAAGTTGTAAAATCATCTTCCTAAATTACTTTTCTCTCCTGAATTGACTGGTCATTACAGTAACTGTTTGGTCTGATAAAATCTGCAGTCATAAAATGGATATGTCCTTATTTCTGCTAAGTGCTTTGCTGTTCAGCAAATCAGCAAAGAATTTATGGTATCTTGGCATGTGCAGAGGGCTGCAATCTGATTGCCTCCTACCTCCTTCACAGAATTTCAAGAACAAGCCATTTTGTCCCATCTGTAATTAATCCTGGAGGAATAAATATCTTTTCTAAATCCTCAAAATAATGATTAGATATAGAAAACCAGCCGGGCATGGTGGCTCATGCCTGTAATCCTAGCACTTGGGAGGCTGAGGTGGGAGGATCACCCAAGGTCAGGAGTTGAAAACCATCCTGGCCAACATGGTGAAACCCTGTCTCTACTAAAGATACAAAAATTAGCCGGGTGTGGTGGTGGGCGCCTGTAATCCCAGCTACTCAGGAGGTTGAGGCAGGAGAATTGCTTGAACCCAGGAGGCAGAGGTTGCAAAGAGCCGAGATCATGCCACTACACTCCAGCCTGGGCGATAGAGTGAGACCTGTCTTAAAAACAAAAAAGAAAACCAATCTAGGTCATAACCATGATGTGGAGCTGTGGGCCACCATGATAAAACTGGCTAAAAGGAGGAGCATGAAAGGGTACCTTTAACTAGGTGTTTGAAATTCCCATGTTTTAAACACTGGTTGGATGACCAGACCGTCTCACAGCAGCCCATGTAACCCCTCGACTGGAGTTGTCTGGTGGAAGGAGCACTGGCCTTGAATAGACAATGGCCTACTTGTCCCAGTTTGCACCCCTAGAACCGTCCCGGTTTTAGCACTGAAAGTCTCACATCTGGGAAACCCTCACAGTTTCAGGCAAGTGGGATGACTTGTCATCCTTACTTGGAGTCAGAGCCATAACCTAGTTGTGGGACCTTGAGCACATCACTTCGTTTCTCAGAGTTTGTTTCCTCATGCATAAAATAGAAAAAGCGGCACCTCTGTCCCAGGCCTATGGTGGAAATCTCATGTGAAAATGGTGCCTGGGACTCAGGAGGAGCTCAAGAACTCATGGTTAAATTTACATTTATTATTGGCTTCTAGTATCAAGGCAATAATCCCTCCCAGTGACTGTAATGGTCTGCTACTCAGTGAAATGGGATCTTCCACCCCTCAGATATTTGTTAACTCAAGGACGCCTTTCCCTTAATTAACAAAAGAAAATTCTGAGCCTTGGTAGATTAAGCTATGACCCAAGCTGAGCCCTGACATCTGATTATGCTGGTAAATGTATCCTGTGTTTGGTTTCAAGGCTGTAGTATATCTTTGAGTTTTTGAAGTATTCAATGTCATATCAGGGAGATTTATAAGACAAATCATTAATGTTTAATTTCATTTGCAGAAAACCATGTTTTTGAGTTATAACATGTGTGTCACCTGATTTCCTTGAAAATCAGGAGAAGCAAGGCCAAGTTTCAACTTGAAAAAGGGATCTAGGCTTTTCCATTTTTTGTGTTATTAAGAGTACTGACCTGGGCTCGTTAAAGACATATAACCTGGAAGCTCGTTACTAGATGTCCTGCAAATATTACAGATTGATATGGAAGGGCAATTGGTCAGTTTTTCTGCATGGTGTTTTAAAATTTCATTTCTTTGCTGAAGACTAATGATGATTTTTCAGCAAAAGCCAGACAGGAGGAGGCAGCAAGTATTGCTGAGCAAGTGAGCCAAGTGAATGGGATTTGGATATAAGAGCATTCTGGAAAGTTAGAAATGCCACACAAAGGCAAGCTCTTATCTGATTTCTTCAAATCCAAGAAGCCCATTCATTTTATAAGATCCCATTTCAAAAACTGGGTGTATCTTAAAATTGATGTGATTATTTTCTGTTTTTTTTTTTTCTTCTGAAAAACTTTTATTGATGACACATCTGGCAATGAAAGGTCACTTACAGTAGAGGAAATATGTTATTCTAAATTCTGATATCCTACTGCTTCCCATGTTTATCCAAACCAAGATAAGCTCAGTGGTTCTTCAAATCCATAATATCCACATGCAAGAAAGATAAAACTTACAAAGCTTGGTGAAAGAAAAAAATATATAGCAGATAGTCATTAGCTTTAGGGAAGATGAATGTCAAGGCCATAAATCTACACCAGGCTTAGAGGTCACAAGAACACTGTGATCTTGTGATCACAAGTGTCTCTTTAACTCACTTGCCTGAAGACAACTAACCCAGATCTGTAAGCTCTCTGAACAAGACGTTTCTTTACAGCCCCCATCCCCACCAAAAAAAGACTTCTTTGGATGACTTAGAAATTTCCTCAATGATAAATGAAAATGCTAACTTTGAAAACTTGGCAATTAAGATAGATTTTAAAAAGTAAATTTAAAAAAGAAAACTTAGCAATTAGTGTGAGATTTTCCTGTTCAGTTATTCTGAGTTAAAAGCACCTGGTACAGACATCTCCCAAAGTGGGTACTCAAAACACATTAGCTCCGTTCCCTTCTCCCTTCCAATTCAGCAGTTTCTCTCTACTTCATATTATGAAACCACCAGAGGGAATGTGTCTTTTCATAGAGTCCCACTCAGGGCCTTGAAGAATAACAAAACAATGATAATAATTACAACAAGGACAGATATTTGTTCAACACTAGGTGGTGTGCTGACAACTTTTGATATACTCATTTTCTCCCTTAATCTTCATCGCACTCCTAAGAGGTGGCTGCTATTACAATTCCCTTTAAAAAGGAAAGGAACAGAAGAGGAACAAGGCTTACAGAGAGATTCAGTAAAGTGCCCAGGGATATGAATGTGAACTTGTAAAGCTTGAATTTGAATCTGGAGAGTCTGATTCCAGAGCCTAATTCTTAATCACAGTAGAGTCAACACATAAGAGTCAATAAGTGTGAGTGTAGCATTGCACAGTTCCCAGTAGGCTTTTATGTGCATGATGTCATTAGGTTCCCAGAAGAGCTCTGTGACTAGAATTAATGTTCCTATTTTATTTTGTTTGTTTATTTATTTATTTTTTAGAGACAAGGTCTTCCTCCATCACCTAGGCTGGAGTGATGACATGATAATAGCTCACTGTAACCTTGAACTTCTGGCTGGAGCGATCCTCCGGTCTCAGACTTCTGAGTAGCTGGGACTACAGGCCCATGCCATCATGCCCGGCTATTTTTATTTTTATTTTTGTAGAAACAAAACCTGGTCTAGAACTCCTTGCCTCAAGCAATCCTCCCGCCTCTGGCTAAATACGTTGGCCAGGCTGGTCTAGAACTCCTTTCCTCAAGTGATCCTCCTGCCTCGGCCTCCCAAACTGCTGGGATTACAAGTGTGAGCCACTGTGCCCGGCAGAGTGGAAGGATGAGAAACTAGAGTCCCAGGGATTTAGAGGGACCAGTCCAATGTCACACAGATAGTAAGCAAATCTGGATTTTAAACGTGAGTCTTCTGATGCTTAGTTAAGGGAGATTTTCCAGCCAGCAATTAGATGAGCTTTATTTTCCTCACCTGTAAAGTGAAGACAGTACCTACCTACTCACTAACCCGACACAATAACACATCTCAGAGCACAGGGTAGACACAAAACCAAAAAGTCCTAGGAGTCAATACAAGCTTGCAAAAGATCACCTTCAATTGGTATTAGAAGTTGTCTATTTGGAAGGAGAAAGTGCAACAGCTTTCTGAGAGAGACATGCCCCCAGCCACACCATCTAGGAGTCAGGGTGGTGGTAGGCTCAGATATCCAGATAGGAAGAGAAAGCCACAGTCCGGGGTGCTGAGAAAACATGGGGAGGACTGTAGACCTAGCTTCAAATCCCAGCTCTTGTGTTTATGATCAAGAACCACAGGCAAGTTACATCGTGTCTACATCTCCGAGAGCTCACATGTAAAATGGAATTAATAATGACTTTTATTTCATAGAGATGTGGATATTAAATGGCCTGGTATACTTATTGCAATTAATGCAATATCTGACATGGGGGAAGGATGCAATAAATAGTCATTATTATTAGGAGAAATTAGAAAAACTCTACATAAGACATAAAGAAATGTTCTGGTGGTCTCTAGTTTTGTTTCTATATTATCCAAGGTTCCTTGTCCTACGGGGCATATTTTTCTAGTGACAAGAGGCTTGGATTCATGGGAAAACATTCTGGCTGAGTTCTAGAGCAGGCAAGTTGCATCACCTTTCTGAGCCTCAGTTTTCTCTTATATGAAATGGGAATAATGCCTTACTGACCTCACGGAGGAGGCATGAAATCTCAGGAGATAAAGCATGGGAAAATTTGCGGGAAAATGTAGGACAAAGGTGGGTTATAAGTGTAATGATGAAGATGATGATATGACTTTTCAATTATCTTTTTTGAATGTAGGGTAAAAACAGAATTTTTTTAAAAAATTATTTTTTTAGACTTTTTTAAAAAAACTTTTATTTTAGGTCCAGGAGTACATGTGCAGGTTTGCTATATAGGTAAACTCGTGTCATGGGGGTTTGTTGTACAGATTATTTTATCACCCAGGTACTAAGCCTAGTACCCAATAGTTATTTTTTCTGCTTTTTTCCTCCTCCAACCCTCCACCTTCAGGTAGACCCCAGTGTCTTCTGTTCCCCTCTTTGTGTCCACGAGTTCTCATCATTTAGCTCCACTTATAAGTGAGAACATGTGGTATTTGAAAAACAGAATTTTTATAAAGGTAAGTAAAATGCCCTTATAAAAACTGAATATTTACTGGAAAGCTAGGACAAATATTTGAGGTAAGTACAATACCAGAATACTGAGAAAATAGCAGCAAGGCATGGGCTGAAATACCAGGGCCCCAGCAGAGGAGGCAGTCCCCTTGGTATGACCCTTCCCCCAACTCAGCAAGGGCCTGAGCAGCCCATTGCTCATGGACAGCAGAGCAGCAGAGCATCCGTGGGCTTGGCTTTGCCCTTGCTCGGCACGCATTTAGAATTCAGTGGATCAAACATGAACACTAATAACAGGATGGCCATCTCAGACCCACATTTCAACTGCTCTTCCTTACTCATTCCTGCCCTGAGGCCCCCTACCCGCACTGTCTGCCTTCTCCAGTCCCCTCCCAGAAGGGCTTCATGCCTTCATAGCGTCTGGTACTTCTCCTCTGTTATGCTTCTCAACCCCTCTCAACCCCATGCCCAACCCAACAGAAAGGTCAGCTGGCTCAACCTTCAAAATATACCTAGAACCTGCCTGTGAATCACCACGCTGGTAGAGCCCCCAGTTTCCTCACCCAGACTCTTGCAAAACTGTCCTTGATCAGTTTCCCGTTTCCACTTCCTGGTGGCACTTCTCCCCTGAGCAGCTGGGTGGCCTTTTGGAACACAAAGCAGACCCTGCCACTCCCCATCAACACTCTCCAAGAGCTCTCAGTGCACTTGCAGCAAAAGCCAACTTCATGGATTACACAGCCCTAGGAGGAGCTCCTCCTCTCCCATCCATTCTACACCCCTCTGACTTTATCCTCCCTTCTCTCCTTGGCCCGGCTGCTCCAGTCTTCCTGGCCTCCTCACTAATCCCTTGTCCCCATTTGGGGTCTTCCACAGCCTCTTCCCTCCAGCTGGAATGCTTCCCAGATAGCTGCATGGCAGGCTCCCTTCCTATGTCTTGACTTAAATGTCTTCCTCTCCATGAAGTCTTCCTTGACCACCCTATATACATGGTACCCCTCCATGCTCCTTAGAGCCTCTGCCCTTTCTCCGCATTATTTTTCTCCATATTTAATTTAAAGCTTTCATGGTGCTTCTATGTGCTAGGTACAATTCTAATATATCTCACTCAATTCTCACAAAAATCCCCATGAGGTAGGCCTTACTGTTATTTGCATTTTACAGACAACTAAAATAAAGCACAGAAAAGTTGTGTATCTTGATCCAAGTTCCAGAGCTAGTGTTGGGTGGAGCCTGGCTTCAAACACAGGAGGTCTGGCTATGAACTTCCTGCTCCGAACTCTACACGGGCTGCCTCTCATTGCATGTAGGATCATGTGACATATTATTTAGGCACCTCCTTGTTTATTTTCTATCTCCTTTCATTAGAGTGTAAGTTCTAAGAGGGCAGGGACTTTTGTCTTTTTTATCCATTGCTGTATTCCTAGTACCTAGAAAAGTGCTAGCACACATTAGGTGTTTGGTAAACATTTGTTGGATGAATTAATAAGCTTATCCTAAGTAAACTACATAATGAACATTGCATAAGGTCCATGAAGGAGGAAGTATCTGTCTTGTTTGCTGCTAAAACCCCAGGATTTATCGGTAAATGCACTAGGTGGCAAGCCCACATTGCTTTTATTTGTGCTTTCTTTCATATAACAAGCATTTGGGGAGAGAATAACTGATGACATAAGATGGGGGTAATCATAATCCCCTTCTGCACAGCTGTGTGGACTCTGCTGTGGATTGGAAGGAACAAAAGTAGAGGATGGCGTGGACTAACGGAGGTGCTACAGAGATCCAAGTGGGAGGCAAGGAAGCCAGAGGCTATGAGAGGCGATGCAAGAGTCACCAGTGAGTTCTAGGCACAGGGCATTGGCAGTGCTTTGAACTGGGGACGCAGAGTGAGAAGATACTTTCTTGGAGAAGTGGAGGGAGAAATTGGTGCTGGGTGTGCTGGGTGTGAGGTTGTGGTGGAGCATCCTCACAGGGAGGCCCAGTAGGGAGGTGGGAAATTAAAACCAGACCTGGGAGAAGAGCTTTGAAGAAGTAAGAGTGGATGAGATTGTCAGAGAACAACATGAATAAAGAAAATGGAGGCAGAAACCATAATCTTGAGGGACTGCCCAGTTTTAGGGAATGGTAGAAAGAAGGGCGGGAAAGACCGTAGGAAAGCTAGCAGGTGAATTGGAGTATAAAATGCTGCGAAAATCGGTTGTGAAGATATTTCTTTCCACAAAGAGAGAGGAAGGCACAGCATCAAAGTCTGCCAGGAGATCAAGACAAATATGTTCTGAAAAGGTAAGCCATTGATGAGCCTCAACTGGAGAGAGTTGCGCTGGTGGGCGCTGGAGTGCAGGAGTGAAGGTGAAGGAAGGCAGCTGATGGGGGCTTTCTTTGCTATTTTCTAGCTGCGACTTTGGGCAGGTTACGTATTCCATGGACTTCAGGGTTTGTTAGTTTGTTTGTTTGTTTGTTTTGAGACAGAGTCTCAATTGGAGACTAGTAGATTTACCGATAAATCCTGGGGTTTTAGCAGCAAACAAGACAGATACTTCCTCCCTCATGGACCTTATGCAATGTTCAGGCTGGAGTGCAGTGGCAAGATCATAGTTCACTGTAGCCTCAAACTCCTGGGCTCAAGCAATCTTCCCACCTCAGCCTCCCTAATAGCTGGGCCTGGTTAGTTTTTTTTCTTTTAAACCCTTTTTCTTGGAGTTGGGGTCTTGCTAAGTTGCCCAGGCTGATCTAGAACAACTAGCCTCAAACAATGCTCCTTCCTTGACCTCCCAAAGTAACGGGATTCCAGGCGTGAGCCACTACTCCCAGGATGGGTTGAGTCATGAGTCGTGGGTCTGGATGGAGTCAGTTGATGTCCAGAATGCAAAAGTCTGACAAACATCTCAAAAGACCAATCTTAAGTTCTACAATAGTGATGTTATCTACAGGAGCAGTTGGGGAAGTCACAGATCTTGTGCCCTCTGGCTGCATGACTCCTGAGCAGCAAGAGATTATAAAAAGGTAAGACAGGGAACAATGGCTGGTTATTATTTAGCTACACCTACATTTTAGAAGGATGCATGTCCCTTTTATAATCCAAATCTTGTGGCTCTTCATTCATCTTAAAAAGGCAGTTTTGGTCTCTGGGCAAGGAGGGGGTTCATTTCAGGGAGGCACTAGTATCATCCTTGCTTCCAAAGTCAAACTATAAACTAAATTCCTCCCATAGTTAGCTTGGCCTGTGCCCAGGAATGGGTGAGGACAGCCAGCCCGGGAGGCTTAACGCAAGATGGAGTCAGCCATGCTAGGCCTCTCTCACTGTCATCATCTTTGCAAAGGTGGTTTCAAGACCAAATAAGCACACAGACGACATATTTACAAAATGGGGGAAGATGAGGAAAACAGTGTAGTGTTAGATTTAAATCAGTGGGGTCACCGTGAACTCATATATTTGCAGATTCAAAATCACTTAGCTACATTGCTATTTTGCCATATTGATTTTAATTCCTCTGACATCGAATTCAACAATATTCGTTGAGTGCTTACTGTATTCCAGACACTATAGTGGGTACTTTACATGAAATATTTCATTTAATCTGCCCCACTGCACTATGCAATATAAACAACTGGTATTTAAAAGGTGAGAAACTTGCCATAGGTTCCGTAGCTGGTAAAGGCAAAGCCTGACTGAGACTAGGTTTGGTCTGACCCCAGAACTGTGTTCATAATGACAGGGATAAATAAAGCGAGTCAATGAAAAACTTTTAAGGGCTGTATGCATTTGTGACACTAAACTTGATCTGACTCCTAAAGTGAACAAGCTGTATGGGGGAACAAAAGACCTTTGGAATCACCTAGCTCATCAATAAAAGTGTTTGTGCTCATTTGCCATGGAGCGTATCCTCAGGCACCAGGGAGGCAAGAACTGGGGTTTTAAAGCCAGCTTGGCCAATCTCAGCTACACTACCCTGTGCAAGAACACTGGACCTCTCTGGGCCTGTTTCCTCATGTCTAAGTGAAAACAGCTGGACACCTGGAGGAGTCACAGGCTCCAATGTCTACAGGGGTTGACAGGTAACACAAATCAGTAAAATGGCCCCATGATCTAGGTCCTGTCTCCAGTGGCAGTGGTCTCTTGGCTTCAACTCAGTGTCACTAGGCAGATGTGCAGGGCTCAGGTCACTGGATCCTCTAGCCCCTCCAGACAAGCCAGGAATCTAGACTTTTACATGACATCTTTCAAATCTTAAGTTAATTTTTAAAAATTGTATGAGGTAAAAGAAAAATCTCCAAAACTCTGCAGCATATTCTATGTGGTCCTTAGGCCAACAGTGTGATTTTTATTTTTATTTTATTTTATTTTAGTTTAATTTCTGTGATACACGTGCAGAACGTGCAGGTTTGTTACCTAGGAATACATGTGCCATGGTGGTTTGCTGCACCTATCAACCTGTCATCTAGGTTTTAAGCCTCGCATGCATTAGATATTTCTCCTAACGCTATCCCTTCCATTGCCCCCCACCTCCCTGACAGGCCCCAGTGTGTGATGTTCTCCTCCCTGTGTCCATGTGTTCTCATTGTTCAACTCCCACTTATGACTGAGAACATGCAGTATTCGGTTTTCTGTTCCTGTATTAGTTTGCTGAGAATGATGGTTTCCAGCTTCACCCATATCCCTGCAAAGGACATGAACTCATTCCCTTTTATGGCTGCATAGTATTCTATGGTGTATGTGCCACATTTTCTTTATCCAGTCTATCACCGATGGGCATTTGGGTTGGTTCCAAGTCTTTGCTATTGTAAATGGTGGTGCAGTAAACATACGTGAGCATGTGTCTTTATAGTAGAATGATTTATAATCTTTTGGGTATATACCTAGTAATGGGATTTCTAGGTCAAATGGTATTTCTGGTTCTAGATCCTTGAAGAATTGCCACATTGTCTTCCACAATGGTGGAACTCATTTACACTCCCACCAAAATAACGCTGTGATTTTTTAAACCAGATAATCTCTGAAATTCCAACAAAGATTCTTTCTGGGAAAAGAAATGGTCCCTTTGGGTATGGAGCAGCTGTTCTTTGCAATAAGCAGTGATGCTAAAGCTGATTGTCTGCTTCATCTTCTCAGAGCTTTGCCAGGTAACACTGGCACAGTGGACAGTTCTGGTACCTCTTGGGCCACCATCTTCTTACCTGTAGAATAAAGAGGCTGAAGTTCTCTGGGGAAGAAGGAATGAAACTAGTATCCTTTGAGCACCTGTTTTTTGTCGAGAACTTTTCTCTTTCTTTCCCATTTTTTTTTTTTTTTTTTTTTGTGAGACAGGGTCTCACTCTGTCACCGAGGCTGGGCTGCAGTGGTGCGATCATGGCTCCTGCAGCCTCCATCTCCCTGGCTCAGGTGATTCTCCCACCTCAGCCTCCTGAGTAGCTGGGATTACAGGCATGCACCACCACTAATTTTTGTATTTATTTTGTAGAGACGGGGTTTCACCATGTTGCCCAGGCTGGTCTGGAACTCCTGGGTTCAAGCAATCTGCCTGCCTTGGCCTCCCACAGTGCTGGGATTACAGGGGTGAGCCACCACACCCGGCCATGAGACTTCATGATTCAAGTCACTTGTGTTAGTTAGTGTTCTCCAGAGAACTGGAACCAATGGTGTGTGTGTGTGTGTGTGTGTGTGTGTGTAGAGAGAGAGAGAGAGAAAGAGATGGAGAGACAGTGAGACAGAGAGAGATACACTTATTTTAAGGAATTGGGTTCATGTGATTATAGAAGCTGGCAAATCTAAAGTCTGCAGATCCAAGGAGGAACTGATATTGGAATTCATGTCTGAAGGCCATTTACCAGCAGCTTCCTACTGCTCAGAAGGTCATTCTTTCAGGCTATTAAGGCCTTCAACTGATTTAATGAGGTTTACCTCATTAAAGAGGCCAAATTGCCTTACTCAAAGTCCACCGATTTAAATGTTAAATCTCATCACCAAAGAAGCTCTTTCCCAGAAACATCCAGAATAGTGTTTGACCACATATCTGGGTATGATTGCCCAGCCAAATCGACACATTGAAATAACCATCTCACCAATTTATCCTTAGGATGATCCTCATCATTTTATAGATAAGGAACCTGAAGCTCTGAGAAGTTAAATGATGTAAACAAAGACACAGTTTGGGCCAGAGCTGGGATTCAGGTCACCCAGGTCTGGCTGGCTTCAAAACTCATCTCTTTCACCCAGTTCTAATATTTCATAATTGTAGAAATCAATGTTACTGTCCGATAAGGGTAGGACCCAAGTTTGCATTCGATTCCAGGATCAAGCGAGCCAGCTGCAGAACCCAGAGCTCCCGTGGGAACATCCAGGGAGCACTCCACACAGAAGCATCGTCAATCTTTCCTGGGACTACACGGGGGAAGCTGTTTCCTTGGGTCATGCAAGGCAATGACCCGGGGAAACAGAAATTGTCTTCCTGTTGCTGGGCCTTTTTCAAGCCCTGGCTAGACTTTATCCAGTAAATATTTACTGGGCACTTTCTTCATGCCAGGCATGGTGCTTGCAACTGTGGACTTGGAAGTGTGTGGGGCACAACCTTGGCATCTAGCAGCTGTAGGTCTAGTCAGGGAGGAAGTCAAAGGAACAGCAAATGTAGTGATGTGGATGGAGGCCTGTGGGGCTGGAGAAGAGAGCTGGTCTCTGGTCCCTCAGACTCTGGGTTCCTGGCCTCTCCTTGGATTTGTATCCTTGGAGCCTGGCACACTTCCTGGCATGTACATATTAGGTGTTCAATAAATGCCCACTGCATGTCTCCATGAATGAATGAAGAAATGGAAATTATCGATCTACATGTCTGTACTCTTTACTGGAATGTGACTTCCTTACAGGTAGGGACAGTAGCTAAAGACGTAGGCTCATGTCTTGGACCAGCTACCTTCAAATTCCAGCCACCTCTCTTACCAGCTGTGGGATATAATCTCTTTAAAGCTCGGTGTCTTCAGTGGTAAAATGGTGCTAATAGTAGAAATTACCCATGGAGTCACTCAGTGGATCAAATGGGGTAATGAAATGAAAGTGATTAATAGCATATCAAGCACGGAATACACTCTCAGCAGACACTAGCCATTTCGTTGCAGTAATCATTAATTTCTGTTTTCCTGGCACACAGCAAGGCCTCAATACATAATTATGGGTGGATAAATGGGTGAATGAATGAATTCATCTTGGGCTACTGGAAAAGAGAGGGGCAGGCTGACCTTCTTTCCTTCTTATCCTGTCTGGATTCTTTCATCTCATCTCACTGTTATGTGCCCCTTGCTAACCCCTGAAACCTTGGAGACCAGGACACTGGTATATGGAGGTTTGGTGCAGTGAGGACGCAGGCACAGAAAACTCTCAGTGATTCTTTTCCTCACTAGTTTTCATCAGGTCTCTAAATTGTTCATATCTTTAGATGAGTCTGGGAAATTAGGGCATTCCTCAAAGCTTGGAGGGAAAAAGGACAAGGCAGCCTCTTCTTTCCGTGCAAGCCTCTGTTGCCTCCTTAGATGTCTCCCTGAAGCACATTTCATTAAGAGATCAGCCAAGTTATCCCTTCTTAGGGCAGGCCTACTCTCTATCACTAGTTCCTAGCCCTTCCTGTGGGGCCATGAGGACTCTCCTGGGCCACTGGCTTTCCTCGCTCTTCCATGGGCCATCGTCTCAGTAGTAGGAATATGTCCAGCTGTTTAGGAGAATGGGTCTGATGCTGTAGGCATCCCTGCATGGATGCAGAGAAGTGGAGCTTTCCTTGTGTAAGGCATTGAGTTAGGGTGGACAGGACCTGCTGTATGGCCTTGGACAAGTCACTTTATTTCTCCAGACTTCAATTTTCTCATCTGATGAGGAAGGTAGACAAGATGATTTCTTTTGTTGTTGTTTGTTTGAAATAGTCTTGCTCTGTGCCCAGGCTGGAGTGCAGTGGCACAATCATGGCTCATTGTAGCCTTGACCTTCCAGGCTCAAGTGATCCTCCCACCTCAGCCTCCTGAGTAGCGGGGGCCACAGGTGCATGCCACCATGCCCAGCTAATTTTTTATTTTTTGCAGAGACAGGGTCCTGCTATGTTGTCCAGGCTGGTCTTGAACTCCTGGCTTTAAGAGATCCTCCAACCTCCACCTCCCAAAGCGCTAGGATTACAGTATGAGCCACCACACCTGGCTAAGATGACTTCTACAATCTTTTTTGTTCTAAAATTTTATGATCTTCAAACAATGGAGTGAACAAATCATCTACCAGCAAATACACGTGGTAATGAATGCTGCTTTAGGGAGATTAGCAGTAGCTTGGGGATCTGACAGACTCTACAAAAGAGAAAATTAGGTAGGTGCACATTAGAATCAAGGAAGGGGACCTCTTGATGTACAGAGTCAAGAGACCATGGTTCCTGGGCCTCCCCTTTCTCACCACATGCCATTCGATACCACACCCTGTTAGCTTCTAGCAGTTCATAGCAATGATAACCACCTCCCCCATCCCAATCAGGGTGGCTTAACTCAAGCAATTCTCTAATGAAGACCTACAATATCCTTGAAATTGGTGAATCCTGCCAATTCTTGGAATTCCTTGCTATATTTTTGTTTGTCCCAAGACCAAGTCTGGAACACTGTTTAAAGGGTTAATGCTGTTTAAAGAGTTAACGCTGTTAACTCTCCTGACGTCTCGCTTCTGATCTCCTTAGTTACACCACGTTCAATTATATCATACAGTGCCACCATGGGTGTGACTTGGCCGGGGATCACCATAATTGCCAGACTCATAGTTTGGAGTCAATTTATCTTCACATCTCACTCTTAATCTTGGCTTTGCAGGAAAGTGTAAGCAACTGGGGGAAGTTCCATAAAAGTGTCCACATTTCAATTAACCTTCAGGTTGACCTTGTTTGAATTCAGTCAAAAGTTTTTTTGCCAGAGAGATGTAATAAAATATACCTATTTGGGCCAACAGAAAAAGAAATCAAAGAAATATATTTTGGGTAAAGGAATAATACTCTAAAATACTTTGCCCACATTAGAATGACAGTGTACCAAATTTTCTTTCTGAATTGAAGACCAATATAGTCAGTGAAGAAAGATATTCTAAAGAAACTTGTGGCAAAGAAAAATAAATGAATATAATCTTTGGGTAACAGATTCCAGGTTGGGCTGATAAAGATTGTCAGGATGTGTAGGGGTTGGTCCCAAACTCTGAAGTCAAGCTCTGTGTTCTTGACGTCTATAGCATCCTTAACAAAGATCACGCTGGGAAACTTTTAAGTTCCTTCTGTCATGTAATCTGAGGTCAGAGGGAAGTTCCAAAAATCCCCTTTCATCAGCTTAAAAATGCAAATGATTCATAAAAAACTCAGGCTATTTACTTTCAGTACCAGATAATTAATGTCAACTCTGCATATCCCAACTCCTGAAACATTCAAAATGTGCACTTCCACTTCTGTTGAAATGACATGTCTTATTTTTGTAGGTCTTGGGCTTTTCAGAGAATAGAGAGAAGAATTTGGGAATTCATGTCACATAAAATTACAGAAAATGTTTATTAAAATGTTTGATGTAATGAATATTTATGTAAGGTTGATTTATAAAAAAATTTTATAACTTTATATCTAATTACAAAACAAAATTTGGGAAATATTCTGAAAAGAGAAAGAAGAATGTGAACATGATTTCTATCTCTACCACCCAGAGTTAATCACCATTTTCACAGTTCTAGTGTAATGCCTAGCCTGAAGCCTAGCAAAGAGTAGGAACTCAAAAAGTATTAGTGTATTGACTATGTCCTCAGGCTCTATTATTATAAAATTTGTATATAATATATAATTCTATTATATATAAATATTTATAAATATATAATATATATTTATATATTATATATTATATATAAATATTTGTAAATATATATATAATATATTACATATAAATATTTGTAAATATATATAATCTTTTATATATAAATATTTGTAAATATATAAAATATATTACATATAAATATTTATATATATATTTATATATTTATAAATATTTATAAATATATATTCATTTATAATATATAAATATTCATAAATATACATTTATATAATATATAAATATTTATAAATATACATTTATATAACGTATAAATATTTATAAATATACATTTATGTAACATATAAATATTTATAAATATACATTTATGTAACATATGAATATTTATAAATATACATTTATGTAACATATGAATATTTATAAATATACATTTATGTAACATATGAATATTTATAAATATACATTTATGTAACATATGAATATTTATAAATATACATTTATGTAACATATGAATATTTATAAATATACATTTATGTAACATAAATATTTATAAATATACATTTATGTAACATATAAATATTTATAAATATACATTTATATAACATATCAATATTTAGATATATTTATATATATCTAAATATTTATATATAAATATTTATAAATATATTATATATTATATATCTTATATATATCTATGATATATTATATAAATATATATAATATATCATATTATATCATATATGACATATAATATATCATATATAATATATCCTATAAAATATAATACATAATATATCATATATAATATAGTATATAAAATATAATATATTATATATCATATATATCATATATAATATATTATATATATTATAAATTATAATATGATATATATTATAATTTATAATATATAATAAATTATAATATATTATATATTATAAATTATAATATATAATATATTATATATTATATATTATAATATATTATATTATATATTATAAGATATTATATTATATATTATATAATATATTTTATATTATATATTATAATATATTATGTATTATAGTATATTCTATATATTATGTATTATAATATATTCTGTATATTATGTATTATAATATATTCTGTATATTATATATTATAATATATTCTATATGATATATAATATATCATACATAATATATTATGTAAAATATAATATATAACATATATCATTATATATTTATATAATATATCACAGATAAATATATATTATATATTTATTTATATATTCTAATATTATATATTATATGATTATATATAATTAATATTATAATATAATAATATATAATATATAATATATATTATAATATATAATATAATATAATAAATATATATTATAACTATATAATATAATATAATAAATATATATTATGAATATATGATATATTATATATATTATAAATATATATGATATATTATATATATTTATATAATATATCATATATAAATATATTTATATAATATATCATATATCTTATATAATATGTAGTATATAATATATCATATATCTTATATAACATGTAATATATAATCTATCATATATATTATATAACATGTAATATATAATCTATCATATATATTATATAACATGTAATATATAATCTATCATATATATTATATAACATGTAATATATAATCTATCATATATATTATATAACATGTAATATATAATCTATCATATATATTATATAACATGTAATATATAATCTATCATATATATTATATAACATGTAATATATAATCTATCATATATATTATATAACATGTAATATATTATATATCATATATATTATATAACATGTAATATATTATATATCATATATATTATATAATATGTAATATATTATATATCATATATATTATATAATATGTAATATATAATATATCATATATATTATATAATATGTAATATAATATATCATATATATTATATAATATGTAATATAATATATCATATATATTATATAATATGTAATATAATATATCATATATATTATATAATATGTAATATAATATATCATATATATTATATAATATGTAATATATTATATCATATATATTATATAATATGTAATATATTATATAATATATGATAGATTATATATAATATGTCATATATATTATATAATATATAATACATTATATATTATATAATGTATATTATATAATATATAATACATTATATATTATATAATGTATATTATATATAATATGTCATATATATTATATAATATAGAATACATTATATATTATATAATGTATATTATATATAATATGTCATATATATTATATAATATATATTATATAAATATAATAGTTATAATAAATATAATAGTTTATAAATATAATCATAGTTTATAAACATATATAAACTGCACCAACTCTCCATGTATGTATGTATATTTTTATATATATAAAATATTATATATTTTATGTATTATATATTATATTATATATATTTTAGATATTATATGTTATATCACATATATTATATTATATATAATATATAATATATTATATAATATATTATATAATATATTATATATTATGTAATATATATAATATATTATATATTATATTTTTATATATTATATTACATATATAATATATTATATAATATATTATATATATTATATTTGTAATATAGTATATATAAGATATATATATATAAATATACATACATACATGGAGGGTTGGTGCAGTGAGGATGCAGTGTGCTGAGATTGCACCACAGCACTCCAGCCTGGTGACAGAGGGAGACTCTGTCTCAAAAGAAAAAAAATGTTGAAAACAGTTCTCACGCACTGAGTCTGCCTCTGGGTGGGGCCATAGGACCACTTGAGTCATGAATCCTGGGTCTGGATGGAGTCCGTTGGTGCCCAGAATGAAAAAGTCTGACAATCACCTCAAAAGACCAATCTTAAATTCTACAATAGTGATGTTATCTATAGAAGCAATTGGGGAAGTCATAAATCTTGTGCCCTCTGGCTTTATGACTCCTGAGCAGCAAGAGATTAAAAAAGGTAAGACAGGGAACAATGTCTGGTTATCATTTAGCTACATCTACTTTTTAGGAGGATCCTTGTCCCTCTTATAATCCTAATCTTGTGGATCCTCCTCTTACTTTTGGGAACACCCACTCTGTCTATGGAGTAGCTGTTCTTTCATCACTTTATTTTCTTAATAAATTTGCTTTTGCTTTGCACTGTAGCCTCGCCCTGAATTCTTTCTTGTGCGA
The DNA here is from genome assembly GCF_028885655.2 of Pongo abelii. NCBI lineage: Eukaryota > Metazoa > Chordata > Mammalia > Primates > Hominidae > Pongo > Pongo abelii. Next base: position 14,882,622 of record NC_071988.2, read on the forward strand.
GATCCAAGGACCCTCTCTTGGAGTCTGGATCAAGACCTCTTTCCTGTAACAGTTTGGTAACCATGAAGAGAATGACTGAGAAGGTAGAGGCCTGCTCTAGTTTGAAAGTCCTCTCCTTTGGCCTTGCTCCAAGCACAGGCTCCTTCTCTTTGTTTCTTTTTTAAATGAGATCAAAATGCTTATCTTCAAATGGTAAGACACATACATTCACCAATTAGACAATACCAAACTGACAAGCAAGACATGATTTCTAGAAGCCCGGGGAAAATTCTAGTTCCCCTTGGAGTGTGCCCTGGAAACTACCCAGGCTTCCCCTACCCACATTTACATTTTTATTTCTTAATTTTGTTCTCACTGTAGCACTTTAACAAATATTTATGAAACTTACTAATCAATCACTTTAGCAAGAGTTTCCATTTTCCATTCCTGGTTGTCCCCATGCTAAATATTGTGAGTTGTCACTTAGCAACAGAAAAATAACCACCCTTTGATAACACTAATGGGAATAATTGACATTTTCTTGGTGATTCTCTGGATGTTTAGGATGATAAAAGATCCCAAAGGCTGTGTCATACCTCAGCAACTGAGTCCAAGTGCACATTTGGATGGTTCTCCCAGCGCAAAGCAGAGTGTGTATTTGGTAGGTTTCCAGTTAATTTGATTAATTAACTAGCCAACACAGAAATCTGGCTTTTAAGCAAGTCCTCCAACCAAGTGTTTACTAATTTTAAAGGTGATATTGTATTCTCCATCTGCTTTACTTCTTTGTCTATTTCTCAACCAGAGTGCTTTTTCTTGGTCTCCTAAAGCCCTTAAAACATCCTCGTTAGAAGACGTTGGGGAACTTCAGAGAAGCCCAAAAAAGAAATAGCATCCATACTTTCACCACCCAAGTGCCATTGTTTGGTATGTTTCTTTCTGATCATTTTTCTTTTTAGAATAAAGCAAAACAAACAAAACAAACTTTTTTCTTTTGTATAAACTAGCTGCTTACCACAAAATATTGTGAAAAATCTAGAAATACATAATAATGAAAATAAAACTCACCTGTAAACTTACGCTTGTTGATCCTTAGCAGTTTTTCTATGAATTTTATTAGTCTTAAATAATTGAGTACCTATCATATACATAATTTTCGGCCTTCATTTTTTCCCCTCGGTTTTTATTTTTATCAGATTTAATAGATGTACATAGAATTAAATTGTTTTTAAAAAACTTCAAAAAAAATCAGTCTCTTTACGTCACCAACCCCTTCCCTCCTCATCAGAAACAATCTTCAACCCTTTTTCTGTGTCTTACAATAGATAATATTTCAGATTTGATGAATTGAGGTATTTATCAAGAAATATACTCTCGACTAGATTCTTACTGTAGTGTTTTTTTTTTTTAAACTTAGAAATACTACCATAGGTGAAAGAGATAAATGGTGATATACGAGTTAAAGAGAAATTACTTAGGCAGATAGTGAGGGTACAGAAGTCCTTGGCAAAGTTTTCCTTTTAATGAAAAGCAGCCCCAAATAACTTTCCTTTCTAACAGAGAGCAGTCTGTAAAATCGAGCTGCAGACATCGATGCCAGTACTTGTGCCAATCATGTTCAAAATGGCGGTTCCATCTTCCCTTCTGTTTGTCAGCCACGTGTACAGTAAGAAGCAGACAAGATGGCGCTTGTCAAGTGGAAAGCTCATTTGCATAATAAGATTAGGATTGGGTGGCCATCCTTCCCGCATGCTATGTAAACATCACACCTGCAATCTGCGGGCTATAGGTAAATCAGACACTGCCTCCTCAAGCCTGCCTGTAAAATCTGGCACATCTGCTGCTGGCTGGTCTTTTCCTTTAGGAAGCCTCTCTCTCTCATTAGAGAGAGAGCTGTTCTTTCTGTTTCTTCTGCCTATTAAACCTCCACTCCTAAACTCCTTGTATGTGTCAGTGTCCTAAATTTTACTGGCACAAGACAACAAGCCCCGGGTATCTACCCCAGATGAGGAAGTCATGTCGATAGAACATGATAGCCTTCTGTTAGAAGGTTCACTTATACAGTAATAAAAATTAGCTTTAGGAAGAGTTCCCAATAATTTGGAAAAAATATTGGGTTAGTCTTTTCTTTCTGTTTCTTTCTTTTCTTTCTCTTTCTCCTTCCTTCCTTCCTTTTCTTTTCTTCTTTATTTCAGCAGTCAGCACTCTTACTTTTGCTGATTAGAATAAAGCAAAACAAATAAGTAATCATTTTCTTCTGTATAAATTAGCTGCTTACCGCAAAATATTTTTTTCACGTACTTTTGCTGACTTCCAAAACAACACAAAAATGAGAATAATCAAGACATATGTAGAAAGATATAAACCTTTCAGGATAAAGACTTTATGAAAAGAGTTAGTTAATGGAGCTACATTTTGGCAAGTGGAAGGTGCTGGTTGAGTGGACTTAAATCCAGAAAACTAAATTAAGGCTAGCACTGAGAAGACCAAAATAGCCTGGTTTTATGTTACTTGTTATGAGATGAATTGCACTTCCCCAAAATGTATACCTTGATGTCCTAACCCCAGTACCTCAGAATGTGACTGTATTTGTCCTAACCCCAGTACCTCAGAATGTGACTATAAAGAGGTAATTAAATTAAAATGAGATCATTAAGGTGGGCCCTAATTCAATTTTACTGGTGTGCTTAGAAGAAGAGGAGATTAGGACAGACTCCAACAGAGGAAAGACCACGTGAAGACACAGGGAGAAGGCGCCATCTACAAGCTAAGCAGAGAAGCCTCAGAATGAAGCCAACCCTATGGACATCTTGATCTTGGACATCCGGACTCCAGAATTGTAAGCAAAGTTTCTGTTGTTTTAGCCACCCAGTCTGTGGTACTTTGATATGACAGCCCTAGCAAACTAGCACACTGCAATCCTTCAAAAGGAGTTGATGAAAACAAATACCTCTGGAAGGAAAAGGAGAGTGGTGTGTTAGACCAGAGGACTCCTTAAAGGTCTGATTAAGAATCTATTGACGTTCCCACTGATTCTTCATCCCCAGAGATTGTTGAGGTTTATTTTCTTCTGAGGATAATGTAGAAAGAATCTGTCGACCAGGGCAACAGTCAGGTGAGAGAATAAGGTACAAGACCAAAACAAAACAAAGAATCAAGTAAAATTTACATTCTGAATGCTGAGACATTGCTCCCAGTGTTCTTTCTTCACTCAGTCTCCAGGATATTGAAGCATGGATTTCAGAATATTGAAATCTTCAAGAGAGATTTGAAGAATTTTCTCTAGTGAATTGAACCAGCCCAAGACATCAGAGGTTTCCTCGATGAAACAGTTCAGTCAGATCACCCTATAAGGAAGCCCACATTCAATAAGCCCCCTCATTTTTGCCCCTTGTGCCAATTTCCAGTTGGTGTTTCAATGCCTCATTGTATAATATGAGCAGATGTGGCAGACTATGGTATTATTCACGAATACTCTGTGTCCCTCCTTAAGAAAGGAGTAGAATCCCCACCATATGGGACTCAGACACAGCCATGTGACCTGCTCTGGCTAATTTAGGTGTGAAGGGAAGTCTTGTGTGTCACTTCAGGAAAGAAGCTTTAAAAGCCAGGGCATGCTCTCTTTTCTCTGCCTCTTTGAGCAAACATACATGAGACAGTATGAAATAGACAGGAGCTTGGGGCTTGAGTGAAGGTGTTGAGACCAATTCTCTGGCCAATCCATGAAGGACATATATCATGACCAAGAAATGAACATGGTTATTTTACACTGTTGAAATTTCTACTCTCTTTGTGACTGCAACATGATCTAGTTATTCTGATGGATAAAAAGGTAGCTAAGGATCACCAGACATCTAAAAAAAAATACTCTAGTATAAAAACTAGATACTCAAATGACAGGTAAAAAATCTGGAGGAAAATTTAAAATGGAAGAAGAAAACTTTAAAAACAAGCTGTAATAAATATAGGCAGATATATGAGAATCAAAAAATAACAGATGCCATTTTTTAGAAAGAAAAGAGGAGTATTTAGAGGAAAAAAACAGTTTTTGTAACTTAAAAATATTATAGAACAAATGAAAATTTCAGTGGAAGGATTGGAAGATAATGTTGAAGAGAGCTACCAAAAACTTGGATAGAAAGAAAATGGGTTGGAAAATAAGACAGAGAAGAAAATCAGAGAACCAGACCAAAAGGTCAGCATCCTATAATAATTCCAGAAAGAAAGAACAGAGAGAAATAGTGAGGGAAGAAGTCACTGCTAAAAATATCCAAAACATTTTTCTGAACTGAAGGACTGAATTTCAAAATAGGAAGAGGCCACCAAGTACCCAAAACAGAGATGAAAATAGAATTTTGCCAGGGCACGGCATTGTGAAATTTTAGAGTTCAGGGAACAATTTGACCAAAGAAAAAAAAATTTTTTTTCAGTTATATTACGTAAAAGGAATCAGGAATTAGAATGGGGCTGGGTATGATGGCCCACGCCTGTAATCCCAGCATTTTGGGAGGTCGAGGAGGGCGGATCACTTAAGCTCAGGAGTTCAAGACCAGTCTGGGCAACATGGCGAAACCCCGTCTCTACAAAATACAAAAATTAGCCGGGTGTGGTGGTTTATACTTGTAGTACCAGCTACTCAGAAAGCTGAGGTGAGAGGATGGTTTGAACCCAGGAGGCAAAGGTTATGCTGAGCCAAGATTGCACCACTGCACTCCAGATTGGACAACAGAGACAGACCATGTCAAAAAAAAAAAAAAAAAAAAGGAATGGAATTAGCTTTCTAAAAGGAATACAGCAAAGCAAAATAATACAAAATAATACAGCAGGAGGGAAATAACATTCTTATTATTTTGTTTAAGGACATCCAAATTTTCAAATCTTATCTCTTTTTTAACTGAGAGAGAATTGTGCTTTCATTTTGTTAATCGTTGCAGACATCCAAGGCCCAGGCAGCCACTTCACCCAAATACAGGAGAGAATAAAAGGAATAGAGGCAGGCTCCTCCTCTACCTCCAGGGCTCTTTTTCTTGTCAATATTTTTATTTGTTTTGTTTATGTTCCGGGAACACCTTTTACACCAACAAACCACTCTACCCTGTAATGGAAGTTACGCAGAACATTTTAAAAGTTGTTATCCATTGATATGGTTTGGATCTGTGTCCCCACCTAAATTTCATGTTGAAGTAATCCCCAATGCTGGCGGAGGGGTGGTGGGACTGGTGGGAGGTGATTGGGTCATGGGGGCAGTTTCTCATGGTTTAACACCATCCCTCCTTGGTGCTGTCATCACAAGTGAGTTCTCGTGAAATCTGGTTGTTACAAAGTATGTAGCACCTCCCCTCTGTCTTCCTCCTGCTCCGGCCATGTGATGTGCCACTCCTCCTTTGCCTTCCGCCATGTTTGGAAGCTTCCTGAGGTCTCCTCGGAAGCAGAAGTTATAAAGTTTCCTGTACAGCCTGTGGAACCATAAGCCAATTAAACCTCTTTTCTTTATAAATTACCCAGTCTCAGGTATTTCTTTATATCAGTGTGAGAATGGGTTAATACCTTCATTTTACATAATTGTAACTGTCTGAGGTAGAAAAAAAGCCAGGCTAACATGGATTGACAGGGATTAATGCAATCTTCTAATTTAAGGAGATGGTTTAGTGCTTTTTTCTTTTTCTGGTTAGGTACATGTTATTCAGATATTTTTAGGCCAATAAACATTAAATATCATCTGATTTAAACAACATGTTTTATGAGTTTGGGAACTGAGGCCCAAAGAGAATAAAAAACATACCCAAGTCCTTATAGTTTCTCAGTACAAAGAGCAACCTCTACAAACTCAGTATGTTTGCTTCAAACCTAATTCATTACCTTCTCCAGGCACACGCGATGTTCATCCTGCTGAATTCCCAATCCCTGGAGACTAGAACCCGGTGGGGCTCTATGCTCCTGCAGAGTCCCGTTTCCCTGGCTTTCTGTGTTGGCTGGCTGGTGCTGTGCACTTTCCTCTATCCTTCCTGCCCTGAGAACCATGGTGATCTCTTGCCCCAATTTAAGGAATGGATTTGATCCTGTTACTTAGTTTTGCCAGTTAATGCTTGAAAAATATTCATAGCTGGCTGGGCACAGTGGCTCCTGCCGGTAATGCTAGCACTTTGGGAGGCCACAGGAGAAGGATCCCTTGAACCCAGGAGTTCAAGACCAGCCTGGGCAACATAGCAAGACTCCATCTCTATTTTTAACAGAAAGAAAGGAATATGCGTGGCTGTAACAGCTATTTTGAACAAGCATAGCTTGTAGGAAGTCGTTGCAAAGCGACTTGATGCTGGCTTGTCACTGCCCCTTCACTTGTGTGCACAGGGCTGTTGTTTTCTTACCCCTGGATGAGAATTCAGGCAAGGCCCATGACTTTTTTTTTTTTTTTTTTTTTTGAGATGGAGTCTTGCTTTGTTGCCCAGGCTGGAGTACAGTCGTGTGATCTCAGCTCACTGGAACTTCTGCCTCCTGGGCCCAAGCGATTCTCATGCCTCAGCCTCCCAAGCAGCTGAGACTACAGGTGTGCACCACCACTATGCCTAGCTAATTTTTGTACTTTTTGTAGAGAATAAGTTTCACTATGTTGCCCAGGCTGGCCTCAAACTCCTGAGCTCAAGCAATCCGCCTACCTCGGCCTCCCAAAGTGCTGTGATTACAGATGTGACCCACCATGCCCAGCTCTGCTTACCCCTTCTTAACTCCTGGGAAATTGGAGCTTCAAATGTTCTACAACGTTGCCTTTGGCTTCCCTAAAGACCTTTTTGGAGGGGACCTGGGAAGTCTTATGCTGGTTTGCTCTGATTTCACTCATATTTGGTGCATGTGACACACTCAGGCATGCTTTGCTCCAGTGAACACCAGAACACCAGCAGGTTCCCTCACAGACACTTCTCCTCTAGCCTCAGCTGCCAGCAACTGTTCCACTGACCTTTCGACCTTTAGATTTCTCATGAAGTAATCAGACGGGATATTTTATCCCCCTGCACACCAGGGAAAGGTCGAGCTTTCTGAGTGGCTTTGTGAAAACTCCCCTCTCTTGACTTGAAGTGAGGTGGGGAGAATGCCTTCCTTCTTTTTTTATGAGTCTCTTGAAACACAATCATGGTGCCAGTATGGTGAGGTCAGGTGGGGGCTCACAGTATAGCTCTCTCAAAGGAAATTCCCTTCACAGGCCCTCCCTTCAATCCCAGCTCTCTGCCCCTGTATGCCATCTCCATGAGGGCATGTATCTACAGAAAACAGAGGCACACTCAGAAGGGCAATTGAAGAGAATTAAAGAGGAGTCATTTACCAAATATGTGGGAGGGTTAATGAGACCAGCCAGGGATGGTGAAGCACACAGAAGTAGCAACACTGAGGAGCTGTTACCACCCCCCGGTATGAGTGTACCTGGAACCTGTTGATAGCTGTGGATATTGGAGAGCAGCCACCTGCCAAGTGGCCCTAAGTGAGGAAAGCAGCCACCCCAGCCTGGAAGAAAGGAACTGAAATGATAAAAAGGCTTATTCTGGCTGGCGTGTGGCTAATATTAGAACCCCCACTTGACCTCACCATACTGGCACCATGATTGTGTTTCAAGGGACTCACGTAAGCACTCTCTCTTTTCTCCTACTGCACCCCTAGCTCCTGCTAATGCTTCCTATTGGCTGAACCCAATCGAAAGGCAGAGGGCACTGAAGCCTGGGGCATGCAGGCTATAGAGTTCAATCTTCAAGGGGTGCAAAGAGTTTACAGTAATTCTTTATTTCCTGATCTTTTGCACATTCTTAGGATTGTGGCATCTGACTCACAATTCCCTTTGGTCTCTTAATCTATTCTATCTAAATATCTCCATTGAGAGTTCCACTTTACCCTCTTGGGTTATTTGTCATGTCAGTTATATCATCAAGATTTAATCAGAAAACAGAAAATAAAGTAGAAAGATTTCAAATAAACAATCTAATGATGCATCTTAAGGAACTGCAAAGGCAAAAATGAACCAAACCTCAAATTATCAGAAAGAAAAGAAATAATAAACATCAGAGAAGAATTAAATGAAATAGAGACTTAAAAATACAAAGGTCAATAAAAGAAAAAGTTGATTCTTTAAAAAGATAAGCAAAATTGATAAACTACTAGATAGACTAACCAAAAAAGATGAGGGAAGACCCATAGAAACAAAATCAGAAAAAAAACAAAAGGCATTGCAACAAATACCACAGAAATACAAAAGGTCATCAGAGACTATTATGAACAACTATAGGCTAACAAAATGGAGAGCATAGAGGAAATTCACTCTTTTTGTGACTTTGGGTAAAATAACTTATTTGAGCCTTGATTTTCTCATGAGTGAAATGAACTGTTTGAGCTGCATGGTTTATAAGACCCTTGTAGCTTGAACATTTAAATCTTCTTCTTTACTTACACATTTCTGTGCTCAAATAAACTAAAAGCCCTGCTGGAAACTGTTTCCACCATCTGTTGCTGCATCAAAAATCACCCCAAAATGTAATGGCTTAGAACAATAACCATTTTGTTGTGCATGGTTCTGTGGGCTGGGAATCTGAGCAGGGTCCAGCTAGAACAGATCACCCTTGTGGTCTCACAAGGCTCTACTCCCAATGGGAGTAGAGGCACAGTGACCATCTTCACAGACAGTCTAACAGAATCCAGTGAAGAAAGTCATTTTCACCTTCTTTCACCAACTTGTCTTCTCTCAGTTTTAGCTGAAATGCCAAGACCACTCAAGTCTTATCTAGGGAAATAACAGGGTCTTGAAGCAAGAAAAATTGGTTAACAAAGGAAAAAAGAATGAAATGGAAGTGAGAAATCATCCTGGCAGACTTGTAACTTTCAAACCTAGGATTGCAAACACACAGCCACAGCTACCTCTCCTTAATCCTATATCCCTTGTAGACAGCATTAATCACCACAAAACTGTTTAATTAAGTCCATTCATGTCCTTAGCAGTCTTCTCCATACAAGGGTCTAGGCAACCATTACCAATTGATATGGTTTGGATGTTTGTCCACTCCCAATCTCATATTGAAATGTGACCTCCAGGGTTGGAGGTGGGGCCTGGTAGGAGGTGTTTGGGTCGTGGGGGCAGATCCCTCATGAATGGCTTAGTACTTTCCCTATGGTAATGAGTTCATGCAGGAACTGGTTGTTTAAAGAGGCTGGCTCCTCCCCCTTGCTCTCTTGCTCCCTCTCTGGCCATGTGACATGCCTGCTCCCACTTCACCTGCCATGAGTAAAAGCTCCCTGAGGGTGTCCTAGAAGCCAAGCAGATGCCAGCGCCATGCTTCCTGTACAGCCTGCAGAACTGTGAGCCAATTAAACATCTTTTCCTAATAAATTACCCAGCTTCAGATTTTTAAAATAGCAATACAAGAACAGACCAATACACCAATCTAATAGTTTGTAAAAGAGAAGAAAACTATTTATCCCATGACTCAGCTTCTGAGGTGTGGGAGAATAAATGTTTTGAAAACACTCCACAGGTTGATTCTGATACTTTCTGCCCTCTCCTTGTTGAGAGTGGCTGCTTTAGCGGCTAGATGGAATAGCAGGGTACTCCTAATAAAGGGATTTCTCAAAGGAGTGTATTTGGTTCTCACAACACAGATGGAAGATAGGAAACTGTAGAGAAGTGAAAGAGAGATCAGACTGTTACTGTGTCTATGTAGAAAGGGAAGACATAAGTGATTCCATTTTGACCTGTACCTTAAACAATTGCTTTGCTGAGATGTTGTTAATTTGTAACTTTGCCCCAGCCACTTTGCCCCAACCTTGAGCTCACAAAAACATGTGTTGTATGGAATCAAGGTTTAAGGGATGTAAGGCTGTGTAGGACGTGCCTTGTTAACAAAATGTTTACAAGCAGTATGCTTGGTAAAAGTCATCGCCATTCTCTAGTCTCAATAAACCAGGGGCACAATGCACTGGGAAAAGCCACAGGGACCTCTGCCCTGAAAAGCTGGGTATTGTCCAAGGTTTCTCCCCATGTGATAGTCTGAAATATGGCCTCGTTGGATGAGAAAGACCTGACTGTCCCCCAGCCTGACACCCGTAAAGGGTCTGTGCTGAGGTGGATTAATAAAAGAGGAAAGCCTCTTGCAGTTGAGATAGAGGAAGGCCACTGTCTCCTGCCTGCCCCTGGGAACTGAATGTCTCGGTATAAAACCCGATTGTACATTTGTTCAATTCTGTGATGGGAGAAAAACCTCCTTATGGTGGGAGGCGAGACATGTTAGCAGCAATGCTGCCTTGCTATTCTTTACTCCACTGAGATGTTTGGGTGGAGAGAAACGTAAATCTGGCCTACGTGCACATCCAGGCATAGTACCTCCCCTTGAACTTAATTATGACACAGATTCTTTTGCTCACGTGTTTTCTTGCTGACCTTCTCCCTATTATCACCCTGCTTTCCTACTGCATTCTTCTTGCTGAGATAGTGAAAATAATAATCAATAAAAACTGAGGGAACTCAGAGACCGATGCAGGTGCAGGTCCTTGGTATGCTGAGCGCCGGTCCCCTGGGCCCACTTTTCTTTCTCTATACTTTGTCTCTGTGTCTTATTTCTTTTCTCAGTCTCTCGTCCCACCTGACGAGATACACCCACAGGTGTGGAGGGGCTGGCCACCCCTTCAGAAAACTGAGGCTCAAAAATGTTGAACAATCTGGCCACATTCCACAGAAGGATAGTGGTGGCCTCCAATCCATTTTCTACTGCCCTTAAATTGTTCCTGAATCTTAAACTCTCAGAATCATAGACTCTGAGAGCAGAAGTGTGGTCATCAGGTGCAAGCTTTTTGTCTTACAGATTACGAAACAGGTCCAGAAAGTTAAATATCTTTCCAGTGGTCAGGTCCATTAGGACAAGTTAACCTCAAGGCTAGAACTCAGCCTTGAGCTGAGCCCGGTACAATTTGGCTGACTTCAAACTTTTGGCTCATGCATTTGGCTAATTCGTTCTATGAAACCTAGTATGGTAGGAGGTTTCCTACAGATTCTGACCTATAGCCCAGAGCAGATATTGTACTTTAATTTTGTCATAAAGGATATGGAACATTTACATAAATCTTAAGTTTTAAACTAGCTTATCCAGACAGGACACTAAAAATATGAAATAAGATACGCTGTCAGATTTTGTCATTGCCTTTGATTTAATATTTTAACAAGATGCATTTTATGTAGTGTCCTGAGGCATTTTATTAAAAGTGGAGTGTTTTAAAAGTCTGATGAGTTATTTATGGATAAATCCAGACTCACTAGCTTCTGCAATTATCTAATATATGCACAACCTTTCAGTGGAGAGATTCCCAGGTCTGGAAAATTGTGACTTAGGGACAATGTGACAAGTCAGGGATTGCCATTTGTTTGAGTGCTGCTTGAAACCAGACACTCACCTATGTTAACTCATTTAGTTCCCATATCATCTATGTGAGATGAACATTATAAGCCCCAGTTAGGGATAAGAAAACAGACCCAGAAAGGTTTTCCATAAACCAGAGTCTGTACCCACATACTCTTTGTTCTCAGCTACCATCATACATGATATACAAAGCCAATCACTTTGTGGGCTAGATCCCACTCCTGTTGCCTTTTAAAGAACATTTTCCAGAAATTCCCCTCTGTTCTCTCTATATTTTTTCCTTTTTGTTGGGTTATTCTCATCGGCATACAAACATGTAGTTAATTCTCACATTTAGCCAAAAATAGGCATACAAATAGAAAATCAGTTTTTCTGGACCCCTGCATTTGGAGACTCATTTCTTAGCTCCCTGTCACAGTAAAATTTTATGGAAGAGTTGACTAAACTTACTGACTCCTACTTTTTCGTTTCCCATTCTCTCTTGAACTCATTCTGTCTTCCTTCTGGTCCACTACTCTACCAAGAGAGCTTTTGCCAAAGTCATAATGATCTCCACGTTGCTAAGTCCACTGGTCCTTCATCAGCGCTCACTTTGGTATTCGTGTAGTTGGTCATTGCATTCCTGGCAATTCCTCACTTGTCTTCCAGGATGCCATGTTCTCTCAGTTGATGCCCTGTATTATGGCCCACTCCTTCTTTGTCCCCTTTTTGCTGCTTCCTGTTTTTCATCCAGATCTCATGTTGTAGACCAGGTCTCAGTCCTTGAACTCCATGTACACTCACTCCCTTTCTTTTTTTTTTTTTTTTGAGACGGAGTCTTGCTATGTCACCCAGGATGGAATGCGAGGGTGCGATCTCGGCTCACTGCAACCCCCTCTTCACAGGTTCACGTGATTCTCCTGCTTCAGCCTCCCAAGTAGCTGGGATTACAGGCACCTGCCACCACACCCAACTGATTTTTGTATTTTTAGTAGAGATGAGGTTTTACCATATTAGTCAGGCTGGTCTCAAACCCCTGGCCTCAGGTGATCCACCCACCTCGGCGTCCCAAAGTGCTGGGATTACAGGCATGAGCCACCGTGCCCAGCCCCATTCACTTCCTTTCTTGCCTCTAATCTCATTGCTTTATATACCATCCATATACTGATGACTCCAAAAATTGTGTTATTGCTAGATCTCTCCTGATCTACTGCAAGTTATACGCCCACTAGTAAGTATTGGGGTTCAGATTTGAGTCCTAGTCTGCTCATCTTCAATGTATTCATACCTTTCCCTTTATTATAGTACCATAGTTCAACTTGCTAAGGCCCAGGGAGTATTAAAAGTGCTTTCTACGTACTAGCTCACAAAATTGATTCCAAAAATAATTCTACAGGAAAGTTACTAACATTCTAGACAAGGAAACTGAGGCACAGTAGAAAAGTTCATCATTTGCCCAAGGTGCATAGCTAGTGAGTGGCTGCACCATGACTTGTATGTACTCAGGCAATTTGACTCATGAATCTTCCCTGTCAGTATTTTAGGACACTGACCCACCAATGATGACATGGGCAAAAAGTTGGCAGATCCCAGAATGCAAATTAGCAGAGGCAGAAATCCTCCCAGTTCCCTCTAAATCACTTTCTTATGTACCGAGGGACTAAATAGCAATATAGTCCCTCTACTGTTTTCCCGTTTCCTGTTGCCATTTCCAATTTCATAATGTGTGGGAAGTAACCCTGATGATGAAACATGGGTGTAACCCACATGCAGAGGCTCAGCAAACAGCTAATGGATTTATGCTGACCTCTTGGTAGGAACAGCTGCAGTTTGAGATTCTGCTACATTTTCTATCATTTTATTATGCGTCCTGGTTTTTGCCCAGAGAGCAAAAAGTTTTGGGAAAAGCATATAGAAAAAAATAATAAAAGGTAAAATGTCTGTTATTTCCAGGATAATGGCCCCAAGGGTGGAATCACATCTGGAAGCTGTTTCTTCTCAGCCCAGTGAGCGGATGCCAGGTCAATCCTTCCTCCCCGAATGCTGCCAGAGAGACTGGAGAATCATGTAGGATGGAAGGTCAGCAGAAATGCAAGGGGCCATTGTGATGAGGATCGAGAGAGGCATCCCCTACCAGGCAGCAGGATGCTCCATCTGAACAGCACAGCAGGACAGGTGTGTGGTAGCTGAATCATGCCCCACAGGAGATCCAGGCCCTAATCCCTGGAATGTATGAACGATAACTTTATTTGGCAAAATAAGCTTGGCACATATGCTTAAATTAAGGATTTTGAGATGGGAGAGTATCCTGGATCATCCAGGTGGGCCCTAAATATAATCACAAGTGTCCTTATAAGAAGGAGGCAGGGAGAAGTCTGACAAAGAAGATAATGTGACCACTAGGGCAAGATGCTACTCTGATGCCTTCTAAAATAGTGCTGGAAGCCACCTGCAAGCAGTGTAAGGACTGCAGCTCTAGAGGCTGCAAGAGGACAGCAAGCGATTCTGCCCTTCAGCCACCAGAGGGAGCATGTGTGCTGCCAACACCTTGATTTCAGCCCAATGAAGCTAATTTTGGACTTGTGGCCTCTACAACTGTGAGAATAAATGTTTGTGGTGACTTGTTACAGCAGCCACAGGAAACTATATACCTGGTGACAGAGAGGAGGAGCAGAAGCAACGGCAGCAGCAGTGATAGTCAAGTCGAAATGACGTTTCATAGAAATCCCTGGAGCAGGAGGAACCATTTCATCCCACCCTACAACCTCTGGGCTTTACTCTAGGTGCATGGGAAAGAATCCAATTTCTATTTTTTTTTTCACATACAGGAGCTATTATCCAGGAGGGACCCTAAGAACTGGATGTAGGACAAAATGCCATCATAGCTTGAGCTCAAAGCAAGGCCTGGTTTCATGGCACCGTGTTTCAGGCAAAATCTTGGAAAGGACTTTACCTTTGAGATGAATGAGGTTCTTTGAACAGGGCCTAGAAGAGGAAAATGACAATCAAAGCATCAAGGAGTTCTATAAAATATGCCAAAAGGAATTTCAGTTTTTGGAGATGCCCAGGAGAGTGAGGGTGAGGGTCTTGGAACTTAGGGAAGGGGGAGCTGGGAGAGGTTCTCGGGAGACATTTGCCCCAACAACGTGGGGGCAGGATAGAGAGCAAGGACTGAGACAGCCCAGGAGCCACTCACTGTTGGAGGGTCGTTTGGGGACTTTTGAACAGTGAAGTCTCATTATCAGTTTTAAGTAGTTTCATGTTCCCCACTGTCAACTGAAGAATCAATAAATTTGGAAACGAGAGCTTTGTTTCTTATAAAGGGCTACCTCCCACAGGGTGGCCATTCTGCAGGCTTGGAATTGTAGCCTCTGGCAGGAGCTGGAAGCAGGCATTTTGAGAGAGGGAAGGATGAGGCAGGAATTGATGCTGAACAGGTTGGCTAAGTAGACATATTCAACAGATTATAGGAGGAGCTCTGAATATTCATGAAGGGGAGGCATGCACATGTGCAGTAAGCTAACATTATGTTCTATGTTCGCTTTGGGTGGAGACTTCACATTTAGGTGTATTACAGTTAGAGCTTATATGTCAAAAGGTGAAGCAGAGGACATGAAAGCACTCAGTGCGCAGGCTCCATCAACTGGCCAGAACCACTTCATGGTCCAGGATTTCTTACCAGAAGAGAATGCTGGTCAGTTTCGGTGTTGAGCCCACAAAAAGGGAGGAGCAGCAGCAGGCAGTTGGTTGAAACCAGTGGCAGAGCAAGTCTTCGAAAGGGCTGGTTTCTGTTTAACCCTTATGGAAGAAAGCTTAATGGTGATTATCAAAGGAGGGGCTGTAACAAGGCGTGCCTGATGTCCCATCCTGTCATGGTTGGGAACTCAGTTTTCAAGGTTTTTCTGGGGCCCCCTGGCCAAGCAGAGGTTCATTCAGTTGGTTGGGGGGCTTAGAATTTTATTTTTATTTCTCAACACTATGAAAAGGCCCCCTGCCCTTACCCCCAAACCTTCATCTGCCATATGGCCCAGCCATACAGCAAGGAGACAAGCAAACAGGCAAGCAGAGATATCAATTCAGCAAGAGAAGAAATCTAGAGTGAGAGTTGAACAGAGTAACATCAGCATTACCCAGGCACCCTTGGAAATGTTGGGGGAGGCAATGGCATTCCAAGAGCAAATGGGATGAAACCAGAGCATTTTCTTAGGCTGCAGGACACGCAACTGCTGGGAAGTCAACTACATTCAAGTGTATGCAGGCAGAAGTTAAGAAACTCCTGAGCCAATTGCTTCTGGAGACACACAAATAATAGCAGAAGGCTATGAGACCAAAGAGGCACACATGGGGCATATTCAGGACCATAGCCTTGCCCAGATCACTGTTGTTAAAAGACAACTGCAGTCCATAGAGAGCACTAGTTAAATAAAAACGCACTCAGTAACTCATTCTTTATTTATGTATGTATTTACTTATTCACTTACAAATAATTAGACTCTGGGGTTATAATGATGAAAAAGACATTTCCTGCCATCAGAGAATTCAAGTCCAGCAGAGAAGATAGAATCCCAAATAAATCATTAGAATAGAGTGTGACTGAGCCCACAGCAGGTGCACCTAACCCATCCTGGGAATAGGTTCAAATGAGCTTCCTAGATGGGGCAACCTCTAAGACAGTGTTTAAAAGAATGTTTTCCAAAGGGTGGTACCCAGAGAGGTGCAGATACAAATGCACTTGTGTGTGCATGTGTGTGTGTGTGTGTGTGTGTGAGAGAGAGAGAGAGAAACAGAGAGAGAGAGATTTTAGTAATAACTTATTTTTCTGGTTGCTATGTATTTCTGGCAAGTGGCATTTCCATTTATGATAGTAATAGGGCTTCTTTTAAATTTTTTAAAATTTATTTCATTGTTGGGTGATGGGATTCTCCCCTTGGAATAGGCAAGGCATTTACATGATTCAAAGTCAAAACTATTTAGAAAGATCAACTGAAAAGCCCTTCTGTTCTGTGTCTCCCATCTTCTTCCTGCCTGCCCTCTACAGGTAAAGCATTTTTATGAGTCTCTGGTTTATTCATATATATACATGAATACACACGCATGCTCACATCTAAACACATATACATATTATAGATATATAGTGATCCTCTCCCTCTTTATACAAAAGACAACGTACTGTATGTGGTTAAACACTTGGCTTTTTTTGACTGAACAATATATTCATTCTGGATATCTCTCCATATCAATACGAACAGACAGTTGTCGTTATTTTTTAATGGTTGCACAATACTTCATTGTGTGGCTGTTCCACAGCTTATTCAACCAGTCCCTGTTGCTACATATTCGGGTTGTTTCCAATCTTGACTTTTCAGTCACGTCCACAGTGAATTACCTGGCATTCATGGTGTTTCTTACCTATGCAGTCTACTGTAGGATGAGTTCCTAGGACCTCAGTTGTTGGAACAAAAGGTAAATGCATGAATAATTTCCTCTCTACACAGATGGTATCATGTTGCATTAGCATTTAATGAGTAAATGAGGATTTCTTTCTAAATAAACTTACATGAGATTAAAAAAAGATAAATCACTTTAGAAAGCATTTTTAAGTAAAGTCAAGGAAGAACTTTGATTGTACGAAGGATATACAGATGATGAGAAGTTAGTTGAAGACAACAAAATGCAACCAGGCAGATGATGTAACATGAATAATCCATCTGGTATAATTAGTTACTTTTTATGGCTAATTAACTGTTAGTTGAATGTGGATGGCTCACCTACACTGAGGTTTGGATTCTTCTAAATTAATCCTTCCAGTTCTCAAAATCTTTGTTTGTGTTGGATCTTGTTA
Source organism: Pongo abelii (assembly GCF_028885655.2). Taxonomy (NCBI): domain Eukaryota; kingdom Metazoa; phylum Chordata; class Mammalia; order Primates; family Hominidae; genus Pongo; species Pongo abelii. The sequence continues at coordinate 14,899,803 of NC_071988.2, forward strand.
TCCAGACTGGCACTGCTCTTGACTGTGTCCGCCAATTCACCTGTTACACAGATACCCGTGATGTCATTGTATGCAGATAGAGAAGACCCTCTCTGATGTGAGTAAGTCCTCTGATAATAGCAACCACAAACCCTGTGTGGTGCTTGTTTTCAAGCACAGACAGACACATGCCACTATTGAGAATAATAGTAAATATCCCTCTAGGGCACACCTTATGCCAAGCACTGCTTTAAGAGCTTTATTTGTATAAATTCATTTAATCCTCAGAATTATTCTATGAGGAAAATAGAGTTACTATTTTTCACTTCAGTTGAGAAAGCTGAAGCCATCATGGGATTAAATAACTTGCACCCGGCCTCAGGAATAGTAAACAGTAGACTTGGAATTTGAACACAGACAATCTCTGAAGCACTGTGATCCTATAAAGTGGGTAAAGCAGGTGTGATAAGACTTTATTTTACAGATGATCAAACCAAGTGTCAAAGACATGGAAAGACTCGCCCAGCCCCACTCAGCTAACAAGTAGAAGAGCTGGTATTTAAATTTCTCTTGGGACATTAAATTCATATTCATATTCATACTGTTTTATATGTAAGATTCTTTTCATATGACAGAAAACTAACGTACTATCCATTTATTGGAACTAATAACATTTCAATTATCAAAAAAATATATACTTTCCTTTTCTAGGATATAGAGATTTTTTAATGCAGGAAAATCACCTGTAAGAAAGTTTCACCAGGTGAGGTGGCTCATGCCTATAATCCCAGCACTTTGGGAGGCCAAGGTGGGCGGGTGGATGACCTGAGGTTGGGAGACCAGTCTGATCAACATGGAGAAATGCAATCTCTACTAAAAACACAAAATTAGCCAGTCCTGGTGGCGCATGCCTGTAATCCCAGCTACTAAGAAGGCTGAGGCAGGAGAATCACTTGAACCTGGGAGGTGGAGGTTGCGGTGAGCCGAGATCATGCCATTGCACTCCAGCCTGGGCAATGAGAGTAAAACTTTGTCTTAAAAAAAAAAAAAAAGTTTCAGGTATGAGGAGCAATTGCCCAATCTTACTTTAACTCATGTCATTGGTGTGGGAGGGTCCTATATGAGATTTATTTGTATTCTGCTAATAAATTTCATCAGCATCTACAATGACACTGTTGGGTCCTTCAATCTTGGTTTTGTCCTCCATAGTTTAAATATCAGGGTACAAGGAGTCCACAGAAAGACACTCATCATTGCTGAAAAACCTTTACCTTCTTCTGTTGGAAGGGATCCTGAAACCCTGGTTGCAGGATGGAATAAGGCAGCATATGGTTTAGAGGGTGGACTTTGCAGGTGACAGGCCCAGGTTTAAGTCCTGCCTTCTCTGTTCCTTAGTTATGTGACACTGGGCATATTTAGCCACTCAGAGCCTATTTTCCCATCTGCAAAGTCAGAATAAAATTTCTGATACATATTGTTGTTGCATAGATTGAATGAGAAAACGTATGTAAAATGCCTAGCATAGTGCCTGTTACTGTGTAATGCAAACACGATAAACATATTAAATAAACAATAGCAATTTGAATAGTAAACTGTGTCATCTGAAAGCACTGTAATCTTTAGGAACCAGGAAAAACAATATGTTCAAAACAGAATTGCTAGCAGTCAATCCATTGAAGTCACCACAGTGAAGAGTAGCTTTCACAAATTCTCATTTCTTCATCAAACTCTTCCCCAAACTGAGTTTTGTTTTGTTTTTTTTTTTTTTTTTTGAGATGGAGTCTCGCTCTGTCACCCAGGCTGGAGTGCAGTGGCGTGATCTTGGCTCACTGCAAGCTCTGCCTCCTGGGTTCCAGTGATTCTCCTGCCTCAGCCTCCCGAGTAACTGGGACTACAGGCACCTGCCACCACACCCGGCTAATTTTTTGTATTTTTAGTAGAGACGGTGTTTCACCATGTTGACCAAGATGGTCTCGATCTCTTGCCCTCAAGATCCACCCACCTCGGCCTCCCAAAGTGTTGGGATTACAGGTGTGAGCCACCGCGCCCGGCCTGCAAACTGAGTTTACTTCTATTTTGAAGAGTTCTGAAGAGCCTCATGAGAATGACCAAGAAGCATAAAGTGAAAACTTTTATACACAAAATTTCAGATCATTGAGGCTATATTGTAAAAATGCAAAGTGCCACCCTCATTCCAGCTCTACAGGTAGTGTTGACAGGTGATATGGTTTGGATCTCTGTCCCCATGCAAGTCTCATGTTCAGTTATAATCTCCAATGTTGGAGATGGGGCCTAGTGGGAGGGCGATTGGATCATGGAGGCAGTTTCTCATGAATGGTTTACCATCATCCCCTTGGTGTTGTTCCTGTGACAGTGGGTGAGTGAGTTATTGTGAGACCTGGTTGTTTAAAAATGTGTAGCGCCTCCCCCACCCACTCCCTCCTGCTCTAGCCATGTGAAGCACCAGCTTCCCCTTCACCTTCTGCCATGTTTGTGAGTTTCCAGAGGCCTCCCCAGAAGCCACACAGATGTCACCATCAGCTTCCTGTACAGCCTGTGGAACCGTGAGCCAATTAAACTTCTTTATAAATTACCCAGTCTCGGGTATTTCTTTATAGCAATGTGAGAACTGACTAATACAACAGGGCTTTGAAAAATCAGCTCTTCAGCATTGCAATGGAAGCTGAAAGGAGGTGGTGAAATCAAATCAAAACCTTGATAGAAAGATGTTATAGGATAATTTCTACAATTATATTAACATAATTTTAATAATATTTTATTAAGAATTTAGACATGTCAAGTGGAATGAAAGTTTTAAGACTCGGGAATAAACCCTGCTGGGAGGCAAATCCACTTGCAAAAGTTTTGTCAGATCAGAACATCAAATCATACTAGGCAGATAAATATTGAAGTTGAATTTGTCTTTATAAAACACATGAGAATTTAAATTAAAAACACTTTAGTAAAAAACAAACAAAAAGACAAAAAAAAAGCTGATTTGTGTTGTCCACAGAAAAGTTATGAGGACCTATATATTTGTTATCCTTTGAACTATTTAATCACTATATCTGTTCTGTTCAAGGAAATGCACTGCATGGTCTGGATGCACAAAAGATTTATAGCTCTCAAAGAACGTCCCAGGTAGACAGGCATGAAAACCTTACTAAGAATGCACAATGCAGACATAAAGTGCTATGGGAGCTCTGGAAGCAGGGACCACTGCGGCTGAGAATGTCAGCTAAGCCTTCACTAAAGAGACAGAATTTGAGATGGGTCCTGTGGCAAATACTGCTGGTTACCTACTCAATATCAATTTCTCCTTTTTTCTCTAAACATAGCATAGATTTTTGTTCAGGGTTGCAATGCGATCATTTATGTTCATAAAAAACCAAAACAAGGCTGGGCGCAGTGGCTTACGCCTGTAATCCCAGCGCTTTGGGAGGCCGAGGAGGGTGGAACACCTGAGGTCGGGAGTTCGAGACCAGCCTGACCAACATGAAGAAACCCTGTCTCTACTAAAAATACAAAATTAGCCAGGCGTGGTGGCTCATGCTTGTAATCCCAGCTACTCGAGAGGCTGAGTCAGGAGAATTGCTTGAACCCAGGAGGCAGAGGTTGCTGGAGCTGAGATTGCGCCATTGCACTCCAGCCTCGGTAACAGGAGCAGAACTCTGTCTCAAAAAACAAACTAACTAACTAACAAAAAACACCGAAAACAAACAAGCAAAAAAGCCATACATTCCATCACAGCCTCACTTTAAGTCTAGGACTGATGCATAAACCCATTACCATGAGAATCTTCCAGGAAAGCTCTTGACAAAGGACAGATGAGCTGACCCAAGCCTTCGTTTGGTCCTTCGTCCTTGCCTGTCTTCCTATCTGCAATGTGGATAAGAGGCTGGACGTGGAGTAGCCAATTGAAAATCACAAAACAATAAGCATCGTGATGGACACCATCAGCTTATCAGTCCATGCTGTGCTGCTATGATAAAACACCTGAGAATGGTTCATTTATAAAGAACAGAAATGTATTTCGCATGGTTCTGGAGACTGGAAAATCCAAGGTCAAGGTGCTGGCAGGTTTGTTGTCTGGTGAGGGGCTGCGTCTCCTCTTCCAAGATGGTGCCTTTGAGGCAGGATAGGTAGTCAAGGAAATGACCATGTTCTCAGAATGTAGCAGCCGCGGTGACCGTACAGCCAACACAATAAGCCTTAGCATTCGCATTATAATTGAGTTCACTCAAGCAAAGCTATCTTCAATAGGGACTTTCCCCTCTAGATAGCATACACACTTTGATTTTACCTGTCCTCAGACTAACCCCTTGCTCATTATAGTAGTAAAAACCACACTCCTGGGTGGAGATTTACAATGCTAATGAGAATGTGATATATGAACAAGCATGTACAGCTACTGCCCATGTGTACCCAGAGGACTACCTAGAACATGCTTGCTAGTAACACCTCTTTATACCTCCTTATGAATAACCATGTAAGGCTCCCATATAAAGGGAGTCTCCCTAGTGCCAGTCTTTGCTGTCTCACCCTTACAAGCAGCACGCCCTGAAATCTTCCTCTCAGGGTGTACTGTCTATTCTGTATTATTTTTCTTTTGCGATAAATTGCTCTATGCTGCACTTCCTCTGCTGTGTGTCTCTTGTTTAAATTCTTTTAAACCCGGAAGACAAGATTTGAGGTATCACGTCAGCCATCAACACCTTGAATGCTGCATCCACCAGGGAGAGGGAAACTTCTTCATGTGACAGAAGAGCAGGAAAGCAAACCCTCTGTCATAGGCCACTTTTACAGTGAAGAGCTTTATTCCAGCATGAATCCATTCATAAGGCATTAATTCATTCATGAGGGCAGACCTAACACCTTCCATTAGGCACCACCTCAAGATCTAAACACCCCTCATTAGGCACCATCTCCCAATGCTGTTGCATGGGGGTTTCAGCTCCCAACACATGAATTTGGAGGGAACAAAAACACTCAAACCACAACAATAAGGGTAGCTGAGCAGAAAGACAAATGAAGCTAGAATCCCTAATAGTACTTAGGAGCTGATGCACCAGCCCTGGCTTTCTGCTTCTAGGTTTTTTGTTATATGAGGAGCATAAACCTGTTTACTTATCTAAGTTACTGTTTTCTTGCAGCAAAAGGTAATTCTAACTGCAACGATCTTTGAGGAAGGAGATGACTTTAGTGGATGGGGTGGAGGAGCAAAGGTATTCTAAGTGAGGGGAAGGGTTTAAGCAAAGTTTTGGCAGCACAAATAATCACGGTGTGGCTAATGAAGTCAATCTGTTTAAACTGAAACACCTTGGGGCACTGTTTGGACGATCCCTTGGGTCCCTCTGAGCCCCTGTGAAATTATTGGGTAATGATTTTTCCTTTCCAAAATGTAAATAGTGAAGTGAGACAATTGGTGATTATTCTTAAGCAAATTATTGCAAAGATTTATGAGTCCCTTTCCAGAAGACAGAAACAGGAAGAAAACATGTAGAGTTTGCATAGTCCCTCCAACAAAGTCCTTCTTGTCTAAAACTTACATGCTTTCTGGTTTTAAATGTTTTTATTCAAGAAGAGGAAAACTAATCTGTCCTTCAGTTTTTCAAACTGAGCCTTGTTTGGATGGCTCAATTGAGCATTCCCCAAACAAGGTAACATGTAGGTCTCCCTGGCTCCTGTTCTCAACTTCTGTTCTTTGGGATGGATTCTCTATTTCTGTTTTTTTGGGATGGCTGCCGAGTCATGCTGGCAGATACCTGCTACAGGATGTGGACACTCCCTTCTCTGAGGTGCCAGAGGAGGCAGTTCTGGGTTGCCGGATGGCTCAACGCCCCGCTAGGCAAAGGATGGGGCAGCGTGGGTGATATCCAGATAACACTTGGGGCTGCATTTGGTGGGAAATAAAAAGATCATCATTTTTTCATGTGTCTGTTTCTTTGTATTCCAACATTTCTATTTTTTGTATGTGATAAATGTCATTGGAGACCATAGAGGGAAGAATCCTGAGTTAATTCAGGTCCTGAAATACTATTCAAAAGAGTGTGGTACATATTTCTGCTTGGCTATCCCAACAGCCATTTTCAGCTCTATTCTCTCTTGCCACCTTTTACTTTAAGGTCTTAGAAAAGTTAAAAAAAATATATATATATATATACACGAATACCTTTCCAGACTCTTTTGAAGCCTGGGGTTGTCATTTGACATAATTCTAGCCAATAATATGTCTCTGTGGAAGTTTTCTGGGAGCTCTGATTAAGGTTTTTTTGTTTTGTTCTGTTTTTTTCTGGAAAAGGCAGACACATACTGCTAGTGGATGTGATGTCTGGAGGTGTAGCAGCCACCTTGAGACTGTGTGGTGATAAGCATGAAGGTAAGGCTTAGAAAATATCAGAGACTTTGGCCTTGGCACATCAAGCCACTGAACTAAAGGCAGGAATTACCCAGCTCTAAACATCTTATAATGTGTTAAATATAAATCTAGACCCTCATTTTCTGTTACTTGTGATTGAAGGCATTCTTAATGGGTACAGGTGGGTTGGTTTGGGAAACCTCAAATTATAGACTAGAAGATTTGGATTTTTAAACTTTTCCACAATAACTACTTAAGACCCATAAGGACTTATATTAGAAACATTTCTGCTAAGTCCTCCGCTTCTGGAAAGGGCAGCCCTAGACATCACAAGACATCACACAATATACTCCTTGAAACAGCTCATGGAAACCTGACTCAAGAGGTGTGTGTCGGGATTAGAGCAGAGTATTGCCTGTGCTGAGCCAATCAGATTTCTCTCTATGTGTCTATAATTTGAAACAGGAGGCCAGAGAATGATGGCATCTGACGATGATCATAGAAACTGGGAGTTCGAGGTCTAGGGTCAGGGAAACCCCACAAGCAATAGACCCAGGAATCGGTATAGAGAGAAGAGAATGGAGCACTTGCACTGAGGGAGAACAAGGAGTGAGAGGCACCCTCAGCTTCCAGGGATTCCCAGTGTCCAGCTCCACTTCCTGTTAGCTCCTGCTCCATTTCTTGCCCTTGAGTACCTTGAACACGCCCTGTGTGGCAAATTAAAAATGGATACAAAGTGTTTGCGTCTCCTGTTATGAGCTGAATGTCTGTGGCTCCCACTCCCTACCAACTTCATATGTTGAAGCCTTGGCCCCCAATGTAGCTGTATTTGAAGACGGGGCCTCTAACAATATAATTAAGGTTACAGGAGGTCATAAGGATGGGACCCTGACCTGACAGGATTCATGTCCTTATAAGAAGAGGTCCCAGAGAGATTGCTGTCTCTCTCACCACACATGGACAATGAACACCCATGAACACACCGTGTAACAAGCGCCCAGGTCAAGAAAGAACATTTGCACCACTGTAAAACGTCCCTCATACCCTTTCCAGTAACTGCCCCACAAGGATAACCACATCCTGGTTTCTAACACCACAAAGTGGTTTTTTGCCTCTTTTGAACTTTGTGTGCCACAAAGTTTTATGTGTACCACATATTTTTGAATAGTATTTATTTCAGGACCTGAATTAATTCAGAATTCTTCCCTCTATGGTCTCCAGTGACATTTACTTAATATATATAAATGGAACCACACTTCATAAACTTTTTTGTATTTGGCTTTTTCAGATCAACATTGTGTTTGCAAGATTCATTCCTGTTGTGTGCTATAATTTTCTCATTCTTATTGCTACCCAGTATTTTGTTGTGTGAATGTATCATTGTTTCTTTATTTACTCTTAATAGCCATTTGGGTAATTTCCAGTTTGGGATTAATAAGAGTAACGCTGCTACATTCTTGTACATGCCTCTTGGCGAACCTGTGTGCACATTTCTCTTAGGTATGTTTAAGGAGTGGATGGCTGAGTCATAGGTTACGCATGTGCTCAGCATTAGTAGTTGCTACCAACAAAAATTTCCACAGTGATTGTCACAACAGACACTCTCCCAAGGTATAAGACTTCTGGGTGCTCTGCATCCTTGCCAACACTTGGTGTTTATTTTTTTTCCATTTTAGCCAGTCTGGTGGGGGTGAGAAGATACTGTGCTGTGGTTTTAGATGTACTTTTTTAAAAAATTTGTGTGAGATGGCCCTTACTGTCCGTAGTACTACTACTACTTCATCTACATGGTACTGAAGGGACCAAGTTAATTTAAATTTCTTAAATAGCTCTCCACTACTTTTGTGATTGGGCTAAAACTCTATAAACTTTTCTCCCACCATCACCCCCAGGTTCCATCACTTCAGTCACACTGAGCATCTGCTGTTCTCATTCTTTTCCCACATTTAGTCCTTCCTTTGTGCTGTTCTTTCTAGAATCCCATTCTCCGACACCAGGAAGCCTCTCCTGACCGTCCTGGCTTAGCTGCTGATAATGTGCCAAAATGGCCAATTTGCTTATTTATATCCATCCATTCTTCAAGGGAAAAGGCAATTTATGTGATTGTCATAAGATATGAATAGCAAATGTTTGTTTAATGAATGACAGTGAACAAATAAATGCATTAATATGGGATATTTGGAAATAGGAGCAAATGTAAAGACTTATCTAAGAGGGATTTTTAGTACTAATAATGATAATGATAAAATATTCTATGTCTCCTTTTGCTCAACTGGTTTAAGCAAAGGGTTAGTTCTTTTTCTGTTCAATTCCAGTATTGAAAGAATTTTAAGAGATGCTCCAGGCTTATGCAAAGTTCACTTCCTTTAATCCTAACACTTAGTGGGACATGAAGAAACTGATTAAAGCAGGTAACTCACTACTGGTCTCAATGAGAATCTTTTTTGAACTCTATCCTGACAGCCTGGTGGGCAGAGAGGTTTGATGTCCTTTTCGCTATCTTTAGGCTCAAACACGTTCAATACAAGTTCGATTGCTTGGTATTTCCCTCTAGATTTCCTCCACAGGGAAGCTCTTATAATCCAAGAATCATCTATAGAGCAATAAGTCACCAGTGGGACATCTGATTCATCTTTAAATGTCAGAACACCGTGATTCTTATTGAACAATAGTACTTGGTTGGCTCCAGACCCAAGAGTACTGATGGATGAATCTGCTGGCCAGACTTAAGAAGCAACATTCTGAAGCAGTTACCAATGTATGCCACTGATAGCAGATTAAAACAGGAAGAGGAAATCTTGAATTTGTAACGCCGATGGGGCTGCCAGCTTGATTTCTCCAACTTTAGTCAGGATTGGTTGAGACAAAAATCAACGGCTAGTGAAACTCATTTATTACAGTTGTTTTAAAACCACAATGGTCTTTAAACATTCTTTTCTTATTCTAAAATGTAAAAAAAAAAATAGAGAATTCAACATATAACCCTGTGAAAGCTCGTTTGTTCTTGGGAGACAACTCACCCCTACTACATCCATCTAATTACTATGAGGAAGTACCACAAGAGGAGGGAGCAGATCTTCTCCATTTCCACACTCCCAGTACCGGGGCCAGAGCCTAGACCTAACAGATGTCCAATCCCTGCTTGTTGAGTGAAATGGCATTTACGCCCATGTGTTGGCTGGCTGACTGATTTTGTTTTTGCCAAGTAGCAACTTTGAAGCACAACTCAGTGCTTTTTTTACATTCTGAAGGAACTAATTGCTTAGCATCCCCAGTAGATTTTACTGATAGGTTTTTAGGGAAAAGAGAGAAAATAGTTTACAGTGCATGCAGCATTTCATTCCCCAAATATCCACCAAACATGTACTCTCTCTCTCTTTCTCTTTCTTAGCTTTACACACTGAATTCCCTCTGTTTGAAAGCAGAGCCTCCCTCTTAGGAGTTTATGTTTTCCAAAAAGTAAAATAAATATCCATGAAAGACAATTTTTGGTGGTACTTTTAATGATTTCAGATAATTCCCAGAAACAACATAATAACGAGTCTTGGGTTAAGAAAACTATTTTCTTTAATTTTTTTTCTCCTTTTATTGTGTCTCCTTTTTTCCCCCATGCCCTTTGTTTTTCTTTTCTTTTCTCTTTTTTCTTTTCTTCCTTCTTTTTTTCTTCACTGCCCCTCTCCCTTGCTCTCTCTCTTTCTTTCTTTCTTCAAAGAGGGAGCAGGACTCAGTCTCAGAGCCTAGATGAGGCAGCAGTTTCTAGCTAGACTTTAAGAACTGAAATTTCTTCACGGAGTATTTATTTTTATAATTATTTTCTGATATATAAAATTATACTAGCTTTTATTTTGACACAAAAATAAAATAAAATAAAAAACAAAATAAACCCTCCTTTTAAAAAAATTTAAGGCTGGGTATGGTGGCTCACACCTATAATCCCAACACTTTGGGAGGCCAAAGCATGTGGATAGCTTGAGCCCAGGAGATCCAGGCCAGCCTAGGAAACATAGTGAGACCCCCATCTCTACTAAAAATAGAAAAATTAGCTGGGTGTGGTGCTGCTTACCTGTAGTCCAACTACTTGGGAGGCTGAAGTGGGAGGATCACTTGAGCCTGGGAGGTCAAGGCTGCAGTGAGCTGAGATCATGCCACTGCACTCCAGTCTGGGCAACAAAGTGAGACCCTGTTTCAAAAACATAAATAAAATAAAATATAATAAACTTAAATTTAAAATTGAGTCAATTTAAAGAAAAATAGTAACTGCTAGTTGATGACTTTAGAAAAGGAGAAAATGGTGATATTGGGAGTTCGGAAAAATGACGTAAGATCAAGTTGGATTTCTTGTTATTGTTGCTAAAACAAAGTCTGATATTATGTGATGATTAATTTATATGTCAACTTGACCAGGCCACATAATATCTAGATACTTCGTCAGACATTATTGGAGATGTTTCTGTGAAGGTATTTTGTTACATGAAATTAATATTTAAATCAGAGTGAAGGGAAAACTTTCTCTAACTGTGTTTTTTCCTCTACTCTCAACCCACAATCATCAGCACAGGAGAAGACTTCTGTGATCAAGTATGGGGGGTTTTCCCCATGCACAAAGCAGTGAACACTAGCTGGGTGTCCTCCAGTTCAATTCTGACACTGTTTACCCACTATCTATCTACCTGGAGACAGTATCAGATTCCACAAGTTGGGGGTTCAGTCCTCAAGACTGCTCCCCATATTCCCAGGCACCAGGTGCAAGTCCGGACCTCCAGAACTTCACATTAGGGTTCCCATGGCCCCCTCTTTGGGTGGGATTAATTTGCTGGAGCAGCTCACAGAACTCAGGGAAACACATTTAGTGATATATTACAAAGGATATTGCAAAGGATACAAAGAGATGAACAGGGTGAGTTATGGGGGAAGGGGCATGGAGCTTCCATGCCATCCCTGGGCGCGCCACCCTCCAGGAACCTCCACAGGGTCAGTTATTCAGAAGCTCACTGAATCTAGTCCTCTTGGGTTTTTACAGAAGCTTCATGACATCAACATTCCTTTCCCCAGGGTATAGGGTGGGCCCCTCTTGTAGGAGGGTCTTAAGACCCACAGTCAGAAAGGTAAGGGAAAATTAGAGTGAAGGGAGGGCAGGAGATCAGAGCCCTGCCCATGAAGCCTAACCCACCCAACATTATAACAAAATGCCGTACAGGGGCTATGAGTGTTATGAGCCAGGAACCGTGGATGAAACTAATATATATCATAACACCACAGTCAGATTTTCAATAAAGCTGATCACCCACCACAATATGGCAGGCCTCATCCAATCAGTTGAAGGCCTTAAAGAAAAGACTGGGGTCCCCTGAGGGAGTGGAAATTCTGCCAGCAGACGGCCTTTGGACCGGAACCTCAACTCTTCCCTGGGATTCCAGCCTGCTGGCCTACCCTGAAAAGTTTGGACCAGCCAAATCTCTACAGTCATGTGAGCCAATTCCTTAAAATCAATCTCTCTTTCTCTCTCTCTCCTCACAGCCTGTTGGTTCTGTTTCCTTGGAGAACCATGACTAACTCATAGTGTTACCTGCATTTTAAAGATGAGGCTCAAAACCTAAGAGAGATCCCCTAAACCTTTGTATTAGTAAGTGGCAGGGCAAAGACTCACCGTGGTTCCAAGTCCACCCACTGTACCATGTGACCTTTACAATTACAGAAACTGTTACCATTTTCAAACTTCAGTGATGGCCCAAAGAAAAGGATCCCTAACGACAGCAGGTCGGATGAAAACAGGTAAATAGGATGCAAAACTGTTTGGCCCAAGAAAGACTCCACTTAGATATCCCTTTCTTCAGAAAGTCCCTAAGCGCACGCACGTGCACACAGACACACGCACATTCACACCCCAAGCACACTTTCACAGAGCTCAGATGCAGGGCTACTCACTCATTTTTACTCTCAAATGCCTGTTCTCTGACAATACCACTGCAACAACCAGTTAGTCAGTCAAGTGGAGTTTAATGCCACCCTGACAGAGCCTTAGTAGAGTCCCAGAGCAAAGAGGACAAAGTCAAGGTGTTTAGATGTTCATGGGGCTTCAGGGTTTGTTTTAAGGTGGGTCTTTCAAAACAGGCTTGATTAGAATTGGGTAAGGATCATTATACAATTCTTCGGGACTGGAAAACACAGCAAGTTAAGGACTCTGATATGATTTGGCTCTGTGTCCCCACTCAAATCTCATCTGGAATTTAATTCCCAGATGTCAAGGGAGGGACCTGATGGGAGGTGATTGGATCATGGGGGTGGTTTTCCTCATGCCGTTCTCAGAGAGTGAGTGCTCACGAGATTTCATGCTTTAAAAGTGTTTAGCAATTCTCCCCTTTGTACTCTCTCTCTCCTGCTGCCTTGTGAAGAAAGTGCCTGCTTCCCCTTCGCCTTCCCCCATGATTGTAAGTTTCCTGAGGGCTCCCCAGCCATATGGAACTGTGTCAATTAAACCTCTTTCTTTTATAAATAACCCAGCCTCAGTATTCTTTACAGCAGTGTGAAAATGTACTAATACAGACTCCCAGGAGAAGGTTTACAAGAGTCCTGGGGTATGTGAACAGTCATTTGATACAGTCCATTGAAATATTGAACAGTGTCATGCTCATTTAAATCAGTTGCCCAGGAAGTTCCTGATATAAACTATAAAGTCTTTTTCTCTTCCTGGGAAAGGGTTTCCTGGAATAGTAAAGTCATATTAATGAAGATGAAGTGACTGCAGATTTTACCACTCAGCAGCCTTGAAGCATGACTCAGCAATCGTTTATATTCATAAAAATCTCAGTGTATTGTCTGGGCATGGTGGCCCACACCTGTAACCCCAGCACTTTGGGAGGCTGAAACAGGTGGATCACTTGAGACCAGGAGTTCAAGACCAGCCTGGCAAACATGGCGAAACCCTATCTCTACAAGAAATTAGCCAGCCATGGTGGCATGCGCCTATAGTCACAGCTACTTGGGAGGCTGAGGCAGAGGCAGAGAATCACTTGAACCAGGGAGGTGGAGGTTGCAGTGAGCCGAGATTGTGCCACTGCACTCCAGCCTGGGCAACAGAGAGAGACTCCGTCTCAAAACAACAACAACAATAACAACAAAAACTCAGTGTATTGTCATGCAATGTTGATTTTACTGAGAATTTTTATAAAGAGAAAATAAAGAAAAAGGTTTATCTTGCATAGTAAAAGCATATCGATGAAGACAATGAAATACCAAAGTCATGTTAAGGTAGACACAGAGATGAGTTAGAGGTATTAGAAATTAGAAATGAGAACAGAGAGGGAAGCAAGGGTCAGATTTTACAGGGACTTATAGGCCATGCAGAAAAGGTTGGTTCTTATTCCACATGTGACAAGAAGACTTTGGAGGGTCCTGGGCAGGGGAGTGATAGGTCTGTTTTATGTTTCAGAAAACTTTCTGGCTGTTGCATGGAGAATTGCCTGTAGGAGAATGGAAACAGGAGGCCCAGTGAGGAGAAATGGTGAGATATGGTGGTGGTTTGATGGTGGAGCCAGCAGGACTTGCTAATGGATCAGATGTGAGGTATAAAGGAGTGAAAGATGGCTCGTAGGTTTACAATCTGAATACAGGGAACCTGAATACATAAATAAGCGAGAATGTTGTTTACAGAGATGGGGACACCTGGGTGAGGAGCAGGTTGAGTCAAGACTTTTAGATGTGCTTTCTTGGAAATGACCACGAGGCATCCAAGCACTATGCCAAGTGGGCAGTTGGATACAAGAGTATGAGCCTAGAGGAGAGATTGGTCTTGGGATTCTTTAGAAGGCAAGAATGTAGATGACAACAGAAGGGTTCCAAGGACTGACCCCTCGAGCACCCCAATATGTGAAGGTGGGAAGGGGGAGATGAGGCCAGCATAGGCGACAGAGAAGAACTATAAAGTAGACCTATACAGTGTGACCTATGAAGTAGCGGCAAACCAGGAATGTGATGCACCACAGCCACTCAAAGCGGGGACCTCATGAAAGACTGAGTCTGAGTGAGATGAGCTCTGAGCATCCACAAATGAAAACAAATACATTACAATTCAGGCAGGTCTGCAAAAACCATTTTCTATAAACTGTTGGTATTGTCTGCCGAATCCCATCCCTTCCAATAATGGTGGAAGAGGGGGTTGGCGAGGCAATTAAAGGTTGCTTCATCTCTGGGTTTTAGTTTTAGCTGTTTGAGGTTAACTCAGCCTCTTTGGGGTAAATAGTAACTTCAAAGATAAAACTGCTTATCGGGGTTATTTTCTCCCTCCCTCAAGAAGCTCCTCCTTTACCATCTCATTTGCAAGAAAGTGTCTGGGGGCAGGAGGGAGTGTATGGGGCCGGTGTGAGGCCAGTAGTCCTTACTCTTTGCTGGTGTCCCTGAGGTGTGGCTCCTGCTGGCTGGTTCTCTCTGGGCTCTGAAACCAGAAGAGGTCCCTTTTCTGTCCACCAGTTCTCTCAGCACCTTTGTGTCCCCTTTTGCAAGGTGGGTAGCACAGGAACTCTGGGGCAGCTTTTACTGCCCTCATCAAATCCCCCAGCCATCACATCCAGGGTCTCCCCTCTGGCCTATGGTGTAGCTGTGGATGCCATGTGTAACAAAGGCATTCTCTCAGGGTGTTGTAATTTACCTGAGCAATGCTGGGAGAAGCAAAAATAAAGCCTCCTTTAGATCAGCTCCAAAGCTTGGCAGATGTTTCTGTTGCTCTTCACTTCCCCCCACCCTCTGGAGCGTCCATCCTGAGGGGGAGTCAAGACAGTGGCTGGCATCCCCTTGCCCTAATCTTCCTGTACTTCCCTTCCTGCTCTAATGCATCACATCCAGAGTCTCCCCTCTGGCCTGTGTTGTAGCTGTGATCCTACACAGCTAGGCTTGGCTCTTGATAAGTAAAGGGGAACTTTTCCAATGTCGAGAAATCCTTTTTTCCTGAAAAAAAAAAAAAAAAAAAAAAGCCTGGTATTCAACACTACTGTCTTCCTAGAGACTCTAGAAAATCAACTTTGGGACTCAAAACTGTTAAAAAAAAAAAAAAAAAAAAACCACTTCAGCCAAATTAAATTTAAAGGAGTTTAATTGAACAATGAACAATTTGCGAATTGGGCAGCCCCCAGAATTACAGCAGATTCAGAGAGACTCCAAGGGCATCTTGTGGT
The DNA here is from genome assembly GCF_028885655.2 of Pongo abelii. Lineage (NCBI taxonomy): Eukaryota > Metazoa > Chordata > Mammalia > Primates > Hominidae > Pongo > Pongo abelii. Next base: position 14,915,307 of record NC_071988.2, read on the forward strand.
CAGAACAAATTTACAGACAAAAAAATAAAGTCACTTACAGAAATCGGAAATGAGGTACAGAAACAACTGGATTGGTTACAACTCAGCGTTTGTCTTGTTTGAAGGCAGTTTGAACACTTAGCAGTGTATGAATGGTAGAAGTATGGCTGCTGGGATTGGCCAAGCCTCAGTGATTGTTACAGGTGCATACTCCTAAGTCAGGTTTTCAATCTTGTCTACCTATTAAGTTAGGGTACAGTTCATCCACAAGGACTCAAATATAGAAGTAGGGAGGATTCCTTCTCAGGCCATATTTAGTTTGCTTTAAGAAAACTAAGAAATGACTTCAAATTAGGCCTTCTCCCAAAGCAAGAAACTTATTGATCCAGCATGGTCTGTTGCCACAGGGCAATATGCTCTAAAAGTAATAAAAAATGCAACTATGAAATCAGGCACACTATTTTTACATTACCCCCTTTTTGTCTGTCCCCTTACAACATCCCTTGGTGTGGTCCCATGAACTACATATGTTTGCTCTTACTTTTAATGTGCCCTTCAGCCATCTCTGAGCAGTGGTCTCCTGTTGTGAACTTCACCAGTGCACACTCTTATTGCTGCTTTTCAAAGAAGCCATGTGCAGCCAGGGGAGGTGTCCATCCTTATCCCTGCCACTGTCCTTGTCAGATCATTGCCAGGCAGGACTGAATTCAAATGACCCTTCCAATTTGCGTACTGTGTGTAAGCTACCCATGATTCCTGAGCCTTACCTTTATCTTAATTGTAAAATGGGCATAATGATACTGATCTCAAAGAGTCATTGTGAATGTTGAAAATAAAGGAATTCATGTAGGTAAAGAGATGGTTATCGAGTTGGCCTTCCAAAAATACAAATGATACAAAAGCAATTAGTTAGACTAGAATCCAAACTTCTCTTCATAGCCTGTAAGTTCTTTCACAGTCTGGTTCTTGGGCACCCTCTACCTTTACAGGGTTTTTATCTCTAACCAACCAATTCTCTGACACCAACTGGGTGTCCTACAATTCAATTTTGACATTAACTACCTGGAGTAAGTCTCTGCCTCCACAGGTTTAAGGGCTTGGTCTCCAAGACTGCCCTCACCTGAGATGCCAATTGCAAGTAACCAGTTACATTTCTTCCAACTTGGTTACAAAGTTGAGGATTTCCATCACTCTCCCCCTGCCTGAGGTTCAGGTTCAATAATTTGCTAGAATGACTCATAGAACTCAGGCAAATATTCTACATACTATTAAAGTTGATTATAAAGGATGCAAATGAAGAGTCAGATGAAGAGGTACGTAGGGTGAGGTCCCAAGTGCAGGAATCTCTGTTTCCATGGGGTTGGTGCACAATTCTCTTGGCACATGGAAATGTTTGCCAACTTGGAAGCCTCTCAACTCATTGTTTAGGGGTTTTTAATGGAGATTTCATTATGTAGACATGATTGAGTAAATTATTGTCCATTGGAGATTGGACTCAATCTCCAGCCTCTCTCCCCTCCCCGAGGTTAGTTGAAAACTCCAAGCTTATAACAAAGGCTTAGTCTTTCTGGTGACCAGCCCCCATCTTGAAGCTATCCAGGGGTCCTCCAAGAGTAGTCTCATTAGCATAAACTGAGATATGGGAAAAAGGGGCTCCTTAAGAACAGCAAAAGACATTCCTCTCACCTCTATTACTCAGGAGATTCTAAGGGCTTTGGGAGCTCTGTGCCAGAAACCCTAGACAAGGGCTATTTTAAGAAATATAATTATTATGTTACAACCTCTTTTCCTCTTCTCCTGCTCCCTCTCCTACCACTCTGTCTCCTTGCTTGAACACATCAAAAACATTCTCCACAAGGAACTATATTAATGCTGTTTCCCTTCCCAAGACATCTGTCCCCAAGGCACATTTTCTCACTTCACTCTGGTCTCTGCTGAAAGGTCAGCTTCTCAGGAAGCCACTGCCAACTAACTACTCTATCCAAAAGAGCCCCTGGGCTCTCTGCACCCCATTCTTCTTTGTCTGTTTTTGTAGTAATTATGACTGCCTGACATTATTAGGTTAGCTTTTTTTTTCATCTCCATCCTCAAAAATAATATAAACTCCATGAGGGTAGAAGCTTTGTTTTCTCCACTATGAGAATCAAGATCAGCTCCTGACACATGATAGGAGTTCAATGAATATTGGTTTAATGGAAGAAGGAATGATTTTGTCCTGCTCTAAAAGATGAATTGTTTTGGGTCAAGTGCCCTGCTTGATGTATCCTGGGATTGAGGCAAAACACAACTTTTCAAACTTGGATTTCAGAGTAATTGGGGTGAGGGTGAGGAGGTCTTTCCCATTCCCTTCCTTTCCCTCTTGCCACTCAATGACCCCCAGAAAAGGCAATGCTGCAAAGATCTCTTCCGGCCTGACCTGCTCTCACTTGAAGTGGTTCTTCCTCACTTGAGGTTAGTCAACTGCCCAGGGGTTGGCAGGAAATATCAACCTGATCATTCACTTCCTCTGGGAGGAGTCCTTTCTCTGTGATCTCTTTGGGGATACATTATTAATGAGCAATCAATGGGCTCACTGCCCAAGACACATAGAAGCCAACACCATGCCACTGTCTTTTGAGAAAAGGAAAGATTTATTGCAAGTCAACTAGCAAGAAGACAAGAGGAAATGCTCAAATCTGTCTCTCTAAGTTGGGGGTTGGGTCAGGTTTTATAAGCATAAGGTAATGAGGTGTGATCTGATTGGATCTTGCAGTGAGGTGATGATCTGATTTGGTCCTGCCATGGGGAAATGCCAGGGCTTGATCTCATTGGATCCTCTGTTTCTTTTTCTCCCTCTCCTTCTCCTCCTTTTTCTTTTGAGACAGGGTGTTGCTCTGTTGCCCAGGCGGGAGCACATGGCATGACCATGGCTCACTGCAGCCTTGACCTCCTGGGCTCAAATGATGCTCTTGCCTCAGCCTCTTGAGTAGCTGGGGCTATAGGTGAGTGCCACCACACCCAATTAAGTTTTTATTTTTTATTTTGTAGAGACAAGGTCTTGCTCTGTTGCCCAGGCTGGTCTCAAACTTCCAGGCTCAAGTGATTCTCCTGCCTCAACCTCCCAAAGTGTTGGGATTCCAGTAGTGAGCCACTGCATCTTCCCAGTGTCCATGTCTTAATTCAGTCTTTGCTCTCAGTCTGAGAACAGGTTCCAGCATGTTTGCATACTTGGTTGATCTGGGCATGCTCAGGTTATCTGACATTTAACCTGGGGGGCCATGGCAACTGAAAAACAATTCACAACTTTGTTACATAAAAGTTGAACCAGATTAGAAGAGATAGTTAATGTGTATTTGACAAGTATGTGCCTAGAAGGATACATAAATGAATGAAGACATGAATGAAAGCCATAGCAAAATCCAATACACAATGATCAACCCATCTACAGTATCTCCAAGACAGATTCAGTGTCCATTCTTCTGTCTTCAAACTCTCCACTAGCTCAGGTCTCCAAGTCTTGCTGTGAATGTCTTAAAATATAAGCAAAATAGAAAGATTATGCAATGAACTCCCAGAAACCCTTCAGTCCAGTTACACAGGGGTCAACATTTTGCCATCTATACTTTATTTCTTTCTCTTTCTTTACTGTCTATTTCTCCTTCTTCATTCATTTTCTTCCTTCTTCCCTTCTTTCTTTTTTTCCAGTAAGCTGCAGACACTATGATACCTTGCTCCTAACTGTTCCAGCAAGTATTTCCCAGGAATAATAACATTCTTCTACTAACCACATTATCATAACTAAGAATATTAATAATAATTCTATGATATAATCTGCTATAAGGACTATATACAAATTTCTCCATTTGTCTCAAGAATGTATTTTATAGGCTGCTTTATTAGGATCTAATCAAGTATCATATATCACTTTTGGTTAAGTTTCCTTTGTCTGTTTTCACCCAAAGCAGTCCCTCTTGGATTTTTTATGCTTAACATTGCTTTGTGAATAATCTAGCCAATCTATAAAGCCAAACTAAGAATTAGCTGCTTCAATAACATGCTAAATCTTAGTTTGCCTGGTTGCTTCCTTCTTTTTTCTTTTCCTTTTTCTCTTTCTTTTTCTTTTCTTTTTTTTTTTTTTTAGACAGGATTTTGCTCTGTGGCCCAGGCTGGAGAGCAATGGCATGATCTCAGCTCACTGCAACCTCCGCTTCCTGGGCTCAAGAGATCCTCCTGCCTCAGCCTCCCGAGTAACTGGGATTACAGGCATGCACCACCACACCCAGCTAATTTTCCATATTTTTTGTAGCGATGGGCTTTAGCCATGTTGCCCAGACTGGTCTTGAACTCCCTGGACTCAAGCAATCCACCCACATTGGCATTCCAAAGTGCTGGAATTACAGGCGTGAGCCACCATAACTAGCCCTGGTTATTTCTTTCTAATATCATTTAAATCATTCCTTTAGTCCCTGTATTTCTTGTAATCTTAGATTCACATTGAACACTTTTGCCCAAAATATTTATATATTAGCTTCCCATTACCACTGTAACATAGTATCACAAATTTAGTGGCCTAAAACAAGACAAATTTATCGTCTCACACAAATTTATTCTGATTGGGTCCTCAATCCTGCCATGCAGTGTCTGCTACTTCTTCCTTCTTCTCCTTCTTCTCTTCTTCTTCCTCTTCTTCCTCTCCTTCTACTTCTCCTTCTTCTGCTGCTGCTAATGCTGCCTCTTCCGTTTACACTTCCACTTCTTCTTCTCTTCTACTTCTGCTTCTGCTGCTTCTTCTTTTTTTAGAGACAGGGTTTTGTCCTGTCGCCTAGGCTGGGGTACACTACTGGAAATATGGCTTGCTGCAGCCTTAACCTCCTGGGCTCAAGCCAATCTTCCTGCCTCAGCTTCCTGAGTACCTAGAAGACTTACACAGGTCTCAGCGGACGAAAATCAACATATCGGCAGGGCTATGTTCTTTTCTAGGAGTTTCAGGGGACAATCTGTTTCCTTGAGTTTTTTATCTTTTAAAGGCCACCCACATTCCTTGGCTGTAGCCCCATCTTCCATCTTTAAAGCCAGCACTATCACCTCTCTTTGTCCATACACATTTCCCTCTGACTACAGCTGGGAAAGGGTCGTCTCTTTTAGGGGTTCATGTAATTAGACTGAGCTCAACTAGATATTCAAGTTGCCATCCCCATCTCAAGTCCCTTACCTTGATCTGGAAATTTTCTTTGGTCATGGAAGATAACATATATGTAGGTTCCAGGAATTAGAACATGGACACCCTTGTTGGGGGCTGAACAGTATTCTGCATCCAGCTTCATAGGGGATACTTTTTATGTCATCATGCCAAGAAGTCCATTAGGAAACTGTCATCTTTTAGTGAGGCCAAATTCAGGGAATTTAAGTGTAAATTGGAGAGGGAGGCAGTTAACCAAGCTGTGGGTCTCAGAACTACCTCAAAGTGGCAGGGAGGGGATTTTAAAAATGTCGCTGTCACAGCCTCACACTAGAGATTCTAATTCATTAGGTCAGGCCTGGCAGCTGCCATATTTGCCATCCAGACATGGGTGATTCACACCTGCACAAGCCTGGAGCCCATCCCTGAACAACCAGGCACCTGTAGTCCCAGCTACTCAGGAGAGATAACAGGTGGAGGCTCATTTTCTTGATCCCCTTCTGAAGTTGGCCTCTCAGGGACACCTCGCTGGTGGAGTCATTTCCCAATTTGTCAAAAGTCATCAGCAAGAATGAAAGCACAGATGACAATCAAAGTGAATGAATTTTCTAAGGGAAGAGGTTACTGACAGATTTCGTTTCTCAGGGATGGTGGATTTATTCATCTCGGTCAAAGGCAAGGAAAAGGTGGGTAGCAACACCTATTTGCCAACTTTTATTGCAATATTTAATATTTAAATTATATGGATAGATTTTGTTAACAATTTTTTAAATTAAAACAGCAATACATGAATGTTAAAATTTTTTAATACAAATGTGTATAAAGTAAAAAGACTCTTCCCCCAGTTATCCTCTTTTAAACAGCTACTGTTATATTTCCTTCCAGTAATATATTGGGTATATAACAAACATACTTATATAGACCTGTCCATATTTTTCTTATACAATTGAGAACATCTTGCACACACACTGTTCTGTATTTTGCCTTTTCCCCTTGGGCCTGATTTTATATCAGCCCAAAATATCTTCTGCATCCCTTTTCACAATTGCAAACCTTAGACGGATATCTACGATTTATCTTGCCACTTCCCAACTAATGTTCTTTTAGGTTGTTTCCAGCTTTCGCTATTACAAACACTACTGCAACAACTAATGTTGCATACATGTCACTTACCACGTGTATTTTAGGGCAATATCCAGAAAGGGATCTTCTGAGTCAAAGGGTTGGCTTATTTAAAAGTTTGAATAGATATTAACAAATTTCTTTTTAAAGAGATTGTGGTAATCATACTACTACTAACAGAGTCGGAGAGTGCCTGTTTCAAAACATCTTCTTTTGTGCCCACACTTAAGCAATAAGAGTCTCAAACTGGAGTCTGTTGCTTTTTATTTTCTTTTGAGATGGAATCTCTTTCGTCACCCAGGCTGGAATGCAGTGGCAATCTCGGCTCACGGCAACCTCTGCCTCCTGCATTCAAGCGATTTTCCTGCCTCAGCCTCCCAAGTGGCTGGGATTACAGGTGTGCACCACCACGCCTGGCTAATTTTTTTTTTCTGTGTTTTTAGTAGAGGTAGGGTTTCACTATGTTGGCCAGGCTGGTCACAAACTCCTGACCTCAAGTGATCTGCCCACCTCGGCCTCCCAAAGTGCTGGGATTACAGGCGAGAGCCACAGCACCCAGCCTGGAGTCTGTTTTTATAGGTGCCTCTTGTCCAGGGCCCAAGCTTTGTGAGTATAGGGGAAAGAGCACTGGTCTAAAAATCAGAGCTTCTATGTCCTGGTCATGGTTCTCTAATTCCCTAAAAGACTGAGCAAGTTATTTCCACTCTCTGGTACTCCAGTTTCTCATCTGATGAAAAGAGCTTTGACCTAGAGAAATGCCGAATGATTCCAAATCTGTGGTTCCCATCTGATGTGGCAACTGCCAATCACCACAATGTAAAAAAGAAGCTCAATCAATGTCTCATTATGAGCCAAGCTCCACGTTTAAGTGCCCTGTGAGATGCCAAAAATGAAGTATAAGAATTGATCTTTTAAGAAAGATAGCTGGCAAACTTCAAGGAATTGGTGAACCACAAATGACTGCAGATAATCAAGTGTCCAGTTCGATGGCATACACTATAGGGACTGAGATTGTTCATGGGAATGAGGCCTGGGTGTAACCAGAGGATTCACGCAGAAAGATTCCATTTTTCTAAGATTTTACAGATAAGTGGAAATTGACCCAGCAGTGGTGGTAGAAAGGAAGCTGTGGTCACAGTGGGCCACAGAAGTCAGGGCCTGGAGATGTGCAAGTCCAATCAACATGATGAAACAGGGTGCTGGAATGTGGGAAAGCCTCTTGATATGGTTTGGCTGTGTCCCTACCCAAATCTCATCTTGAATTGTAGCTCCCATAATCCCCACGTGTTGTGGGAGGGACTCACTGGGAGGTTATTGCATCAAGGAGGCAGGTTTTCCCATGCTGTTCTTATGACAGTGAATAAGTCTCACTAGACCTGATGGTTTTATAAAGGGCAGTTCACCTGCACATGTTCTCTTGCCTGTCACCATGTAAAATGTGCCTTTCCTCCTCCTTTGCCTTCCATGGTCATGATTGTGAAGCCTCCCCAGCCATGCAGATGTATGAGTCCATTAAACCTCTTTTTCTTTATAAATTACCCAGTCTCAGGCATTTCTTCATAGCAGTATGAAAATGGACTAAAACAACCCACATCAAACATGGTCGTGCCTTATCACTTGTTTGCCCAATTGCTGAGAAACAACAATGAACTCCTAATCTCCGTCACCAACATTCCTTCTACGGCATTTCCTGTCTCAGGTGATGCCAACTCCATTCTTTGAATTTGGTTAGACCTTCAGACCTTTTTTGGCTGCTCTTGTTCATAACCCATGCCAGTCCATCTCCAAATCCTATTGAAACCAGCTTCAAATATATCCATAATCCAAGTTTTCTCTCCACCTTCACTGCTCCCATCTTGGACCATGCTCCAGTGGTCTCTCAGCTGGATTGCTGGGACTACCTCTTACCTGGTCTTCTATCTCACCCATGAAACTCTGCATGCTATTCTCAGCATACCAGTAGCGTAAACTGTTAGAGATAAAAGTCCAATAATGTCACTCCTCCTATAGCCTCACATGCCACCCAGAGTGAAAGTCAGTCTTTATAATGACATACAAGATCCTATGGGTCATGACCTGACCCTGACCCCCACCCAAACATTAGATCCTTCCATTCTTTCCCCCTCACTCTCCCCTGTCTCTCCAAGCCTATTAGCCTCCCTGTTGCTCCAGACACACTCCAGCCTCAGAATCATGGCATTAGCCATTCCCTCCACAGGGAAAACTCTTTCCCAAGACATCAGCAAGCTCACACCCTGGCTGTCTTCTCAATGAATTGTACCACGAAAACCCTATTTAAAATGGCAATCTGCTTTCGCCTCCCCTCCATTCTCAATTCCCCATAATGCTCTGCTTTCTCTCATAGCACTTACTTTGCTATATAATTAAATGATTTTCTTACATTTATTGTTCCTTGCCAATCTTCCCCTTTCCACCAGGATTTTTGCCTGATTGTTGCACTGCCTGGCTCCACATGTTTGTTGAATGAAAGAGTAAATGAATCATGGAATATTCTGATGGCGGGCTGTGGAGACAGAGTGAGTTGGATGGTCACCACTAAATAGGTATTTTCCCTCATCCTGTTTTCATGTTCTCTGCCCAGGAAACTGGTGTGTTCTAGTCTGAGTCTCTGTTGAATGCCAACTGATCCCGTAGGGATTAAGAGGGATACACATGCAGAGTGGTCACATCCAGGGCTTTGCTTTCCGGCTGCCCCTACTCGTTGTGTAAACCACCCTCCCTGGACCTCAGTTTTCTCATCTGCAAATTGGGGGCAATGATGCAAACTTCCCAGAGAAGGCTAAACAAGATAACGGTTCAAAAGCATTTTAGCAGGATGCCTGCCATTTTATAAGCGCTCAATAGCTCTTAACAAATTATTAGTATTTAAGGGAGGCATTATATCTTCCTCTAGAATGTGCGTCCAGGGGGGGTACTCCGAGTCAGATGAAGCTTCTTGCTTTAAGGGCACTCATGGTGTAATTGGATGGGGTGGCCTGGCAGCCACACCTTTGGGACCTTGGCCATGACACCCCCCCCTTCCACTGTCTTCACATCGAACCAGCTGATCTTGCCTAGTCCTCATTTCCTATCCCGTGTGACGACCTTTGCCAGTGACGCGGAAAAAGCCAGTCTAGGTCTTAGGGAAAATAAATAAAATTTTAAAAAGCTAGTCTAAGCCCAACTCTTGCTATTTTTGTTTTGTTTTCTTTTTAAAAAACAAAACAAAACAAAAAATCGTTCTTTCTTTCTCCCATCCCCACTTAGGCGTTGAGGTACCCGCCCTTTAAGGGGAGGGGCCCTCAAATGGAATGGAATGGGCGAGCGAGGACAAGACTCGGGGTAAATGCTCAGAGCGGGCTGGAGCAGGGGAGGAGGTGGGGCGGGGGAGCGCGCCCCGAGCCCGCCAGCTCGCTGGGGCAAGTGCAAGCCGGGTGCCTGCCGAGGGCCGCGGCCCAGCTGATTGGCCCCGCGCGTATGGGGCGACATCAGGCGGCGGGCGGGCCCGGGCGGGGCTGGCCTCTGGCCTGGGGCGCCACCGCTCTGCCGGGTGCGTCCTGCCCCTGCCCGAGTTCCCTTTTTCTCCAGGTGTGATTAGGCAAGCGTGCGAGCAACCGGCTGCTGGCTGCCAAGTGGGTGACTCACTCTGCCAGGTGGGTGGGGTGAGAAAGTGAATTTAGAAAGAATGAGAAAGGTTTCCTGACGCAGAGATGGCCACTTTCAAAGGAGCTTCCGCTTCCCCTCCGTACAAAGGGCCACGTATTGACCCATCTGCTAAGTACCGGGCACTGTGTGGCGTGCTTATGCGCTCTGGCTCATTGCACCCTCACAGCAAGCCCGAGAATAGAGGCTGCTTTAAATTCCTGCTTTATAGGTAAGGAGAAGGGGGGCGCAGAGAGATAAGAACTGTCCCCTTGCTGCAGTCGGCAAGTGGCAAAGTCAGGCTTCCAGCCCCAGCCCCTTGCCTTGAAAAGGACTGAACCGCTCCCATCCTCTTTTTTTTTTTTTTTAAAGGAATGTAAGTTGCCATGAATAAGCATCTTCTTATTTATCCCATATTTTCTTGGGGACTTAAAACTAATATTTTGCATTATAGGTGGCGACAAGGAGCCCACACAGACCTCAACTTCCACCTGCCTGAAAACGATACTCCCAATCCTGCCCTTCAAACCTGTTTGCTTTGGATTTCTTATTTATTTTTATTTTATTTCATTATTTTATTTAATGTTTTGAGACAAAGATCACTCTGTCGCCCAGGCGGGAACGCAGGGGCGCCATTACAGCTCACTGCAGCCTCTATCGCCTGGGCTCAACTGATCCTTCTACCTCAGCCTCCTGAGTAGCTGGGTCTATAGGTGCGTGCCACCACGCCTGGCTAATTTTTAAATTATTTGTAGAGATGAAGTCTCATTATGTTGCCCAGGCTGATCTTGAACTCCTGAGCTTAAGCAATCCTCCTGCCTGGGCCTTCTAATGTGCTGGGATTAGAGGCATGAGCCATGGCGCTTGGCCTTGAATTTCTAATGTCACTGAATCACTGAATCAGAAATTTAGAAAAGGGTCCAAACTGCCCACTGCCTCTGGACTGTTCTCCTGGCAACCTACGAAGTGTAGGCTCTTCCTGCCTGTAGCTCCAACCAGGCCAGGCCAGCCTAGTCCCCTCCAGATTGTTCTGGATGTAGGAGGTGACCCTGTGTCTTGACTGCCTGCCTCAGAGGTCTCAAAAATTTTGGCCTCAGGACCCCTTTATGGTCTCAAAAATTATTGAAAACTCCAAATAGCTTCTGTTTCTGTGAGTTATGGCTGTTAATGATTACTGTATTAGAAATTAAAGCTGAGAAAATAAAAAACCATTATTTTAAAACAATAGTAAACCCATGACATGTTCACAGAAACAGTTTTATAAAAAATAACTGTATTTTCCAAAACCAAACATAACTAGAACAGCGACATTGGTTCACATTTTTGCTAATCTCTTTAGTGTCTGCTGTAATGAAAGCCAGCTGGCTTTTTCTGCTTCTGCATCCAATCTGTCATGATACCACTGTAGCTTCTGGAAAACTCCACTAGTGACTCTGGAGGGAGAGAGAGTGAAAGAGGCAAATAATATCTTAGTATATCAGGACAATAGTTGTGACTTTAGAAACCCCTGAAAGGGTCTGAGACTTTTGGGAAGTCCCCAGACCAAGTCTTGGACTGCTTGATTTTCATTTCCAATTCATATTCTGCCAAACATTACTGCTTTGTGCTCACTCATCTAAATAAAGGTTGTAAGGGTCCTGGACATCAAATAGTAAAATAGGTAACTCCCTAAACCAAATAAAATGGAGCCGTTTGAAAAAATATTTTCTTCTTATTTCAATTCAGTATCTTCCTAACTACAATAAAATCAGAAAATTGTGAATACCTATGAGCTTGTATACCCAAAGGCACTCATCAGTACCAATGTGAGTATATGAAACTGACAATATACCAGGGCAAGAGAGTCCCTGCCTATGGTAGGCAGAAAAATTCCCCTGCCTCCAAGATGCTCACATCTGAATTTCTGGAACCTGTGAATATGTTGCCTTACACAGCAAAAGGGAATTAGTAGATATGTCAACATTAAGAATCTTAAAATGGAGTGAGCATCCTGGGTTATCCAGGTGGGCCCAGTAATAGTCATGTTTATCATTAAAAGAAAGGAGACCCTTTCTCACCTGTAGTCAGAGGGAAATGTGACTGTGGAAGGAAGGGTGGTCAGAGAGATGCAATGATGCTGGCTTTGGGGATTCAAGAAGGAACCACAAGCCAAGGAATGCAAATGCCGTCTAGAAGATGCATCAGACGAATTAGTGGATTGTTCCCTAGAGCCTCCGGAAAGGAATGCACCTTGCCAACACCTTGATTTTAGCCCCGTGAGAACTTGTTGGCCTTCTGACCTCCAGAACTGTAAGATAATACATCTGTGTTGTTTTAAGCCATTACGTTTGAGTTAATTTGTTACATCAGCCATGGGAAACTAACACACTGCTTCTGTCTTCTCTTTCCTCCACTAGAATTTGGGGTGTTGCAGGCTGCCCAGGACAGGCCAACAGAGAAGTCCAGGGGAGCTAACGGAAATGAGGAGTTCAAGTATACAGCCTCTCTAATCAATGAGCTGAGACCCCTGTCTATTGTCCTTAAGCAAGGCTATATCAAGGTCTGGGTGTCCCCAGACGATACCCATTACCCTATACCTAGGAAGAGGAATGGGCACATTGACACGTCAGAAGCTCTTGCTCAAAACCTGTTTGGAGAGTGCTGGCTTGCTTTCTTATGAAGTGTATTAGTCTGTTCTCCTACGGCTATAAAGAAATACCTGAGACTGGGTAATTTATAAAGGAAAGATTTTTAATTGACTCACGGTTCCTCAGGCTGTACAGGAAACATGATGCTGGCATCTGTGTGGCTTCTGGGGAGACCTCAGGAAACTTACAATTATGGTAGAAGATCAAGAGTGAGCAGGCATGTTACAAGACCAGAGCAGGAGCAAAAGAGTGAGGGAGGAGGTGACACACTTTTAAACAAACAGATCTCACGAGAACTCGCTCACTATCTCGAGGACAATACCAAGGGGGTGGTGCTAAATCATTCATAAGAAATCCGCCCCGTGATCCAATCACCTCCCACCAGGCCCCACCTCCAACACTGGGGATTACATTTCAATATGAGATTTGGGCAGAGACCCTCAATGTCTTAAGTGAAATAAGAGAATAATGATTGTGTTATACTGTGGACAGACATGTTCTGCCTGGGGAAAGAAATAACAGGACAATCCACTTTCTTCCTGATTGTCACCATATGAAATAGTCACTTGGTTTATCCCACAGAGCTTGGCCATGGACCATACACAAAATATGACTTCCTGATAGCTCGGGGCCCAGGACTTTTCCAAGCTTCCAAGAACACCACTCTCAGTGGAAGGCCCGAAGCAGTGCAGGTAAGAGTTGAACATTACCTAGCAATGTATTTGATAGGCAAGAAAGGCAGGCTAGGTGTCTGCTTAGGTATTCTGAAATTTCTGAAGTTTATTTTTAAATTTTTTTTTAGAGAGGGTGTCACTGGGTCACCTAGGCTGGAACACAGTGGCATGATCTTCGCTCACTGCAGCCTCAACGCGACCTCAGGTGATCCTCCCGTCTTAGCCTCCCAAGTAGCTGGAACTACAGGCATAGGCCATCACACCCGGCTAATTTTTTGTGATTTTTGTAGATACAGGATTTTGCCATGTTGCCAAGGCTGGTCTCAAACTTCTGGACTCAAGCATTCTACCTGGCTCAGCCTCCTAAAGTGAGTTTCTAAAGTCTTACAATGAAAAAAAAAAATCAAAGTCCTGGCTTGCCAAGTGAGGGGAGCCATCTCTACTTTGATGGACACTGAGACATCAGAGAGGTAGCACCTCCCCACCCGGAGGTCCCAGTCAAGGAGACCTGCCTGTCACAATGAAGTCTAAGAAATAAAAATTAAATTCTAAGCCCCACAACTGACTGAATGAACCATCTCTTGGGCAAGGAGGCCCCAACCTTGAAAACTGAGTTCTCAGGCATGACAGTATAGGAGGTTGAACACACCTCCTTATACCTCCTTCCTCATAAGTCACCATGAGCCTTTCTTCCCTAAGGGCTAAACAGAAACCAGCCCTTTCAAAAGACCTCACCACTACTGTCAACTGACTGCCTGATGCTGCTCCTCCTTTTTTCCCTAATAAGAGACTACTGACCAGGGACTGGTTCCAACCAGTCTATGGAGAATGCCCATTAAGGGTTTTTGTGTCCTCTGCTTCACCTTTTGGCATCAGATGGCCCAAAACTCCACCCTCAGATCATGCTAACACTGCCATTTTTTTGTGCATGGGACTCCAGAAGTGGCATGAAGTTCAATCGTGCATATTTCTCCTTTTGTAAATATTCATGACTCTTCCTATAGCTTATGGAATATATATATTCAGCTACCATGCTCAGCATAGATTCCTGTTCCCCTTGCCTCTCCCTTAAGTTTTTTGTTGTTGGCTTTTGGCCAGACTCTGCTTCCTAGCCTATCAGAGTGGTCACCCTGCAGGCGGCAGTTGTTTATGAGAGATAAAGCTCTCCTTTCCAGATTTATGAACCTTCACATTCTTCAGTTCACATTCTTCAGCCATATGGACTCTATCACCACCTCTGACTGGCAGGTTCAGACCTACCCCAAGATGCCTTGGGACTTGGCTTGCATGTCCCGTTCAGCCTAAGGTCCTCTGCTCCTCAGGTATCTGGTCTGAAGACTCTCTGGGTACAGCTTCCGCAGAGCAAAAATGCCTCTGCCATTGGACCATACTTTCATATCTTACCCGCCTTCTCTGCAACTTCAGTGCCCCTGCCCTCAGCAGAGGGGACAAAACAAGCAGAGTCATTCATCATCTAAGAACATGCTCTATTCTGGAACCTTTTCTTAAATACCTCATCTGTGTCAGGTGCTGTGTTCAGGTTTAGGGAAACACAGGTGAATAAAACACCAACTCCAACACAGACTCACAGGATTGTAAGATTAACAAGGGACCCCAGCAGTCAATCTGCAATTCACTAAACTTTAAGGAGCACTTACTAAGATCCAGGCATTAGGCATATGGAGGTAAAGCAGACATTTCTATGCACTTCAGGAACTCACAGCTAAATGAATGCATGCAGGGAACTGTGACAGCCGTAAAAAAGGCAGAAGAGCAGTTGGGGACTCGGAAGTGACTGCCCAAACACCTGGAGGGACAGGAGGCACAAAGGTATCCCAAAGGGCATGCAATGATGATTTTAGATGAATTAACACCCATCAGATTAGGGGAGGAATTTATTATACACAACATAGATATTAGTCTCAGGAAATGAGCTCCCTCATCCACTCTTGGTAGGATCATAAACAAGGTGGAGATTTGACACAAACCTCCAAAATGAAGGCTGCATGATCCCTTGATCCAGCAGTCCACCCAAGAGGAGCTTATTCCATTGATTTACTCTTAAAAGTCTGCCCAAATAAACATGCAATGATGTTCACTGTACCCTTGTATGTGATAGTAAAAATATAGAAAGTGATCCAAGTTTTCATCCATAAGGGCCAAATTAAAAGAAGTAGGTACTTCTCTGTGCTTGAAGGCTCTGCAGCTCATACAGAGTGAGACAGATTTGTATGTCGATGTGGAAAGATAACCAAGATATATTGTTAAGTGGACAAAGCAAGACACAAAACTCTGTAAAAACTACAATCCCATTTCCCTACATGATTTTCATGGCGGGGGACAGGAGAGTGTCTATGCTACTCTATGCATATAAATTAAGTGGGGAGGGGCAGGGGAAGAATTCTAAGAAACTGTTAGCAGTGGTTCCCTGTGCGGAGAGCCATGGGAAAGAGGAAAACTGCTTCCGTTTTCATGTTGTATCTTTTGCTCTGCTGGAATTGTCGAACCATGAATTGTGCTTCCCAGTATTTCCTATCCTGAAGTCCTCAGGATGTAATTGTATTCGGAGATGGGGACTTTCAAGAATTAATTTGTTAAAATGAGGGCATTAGGATGGGCCTTAATCCAATATGACTGATGGCTTTCTAAGAAGGGGAGATTGGGACACTGATAAACACAGTAGGATGACATGGGAGGACCCAGGAAAAGATGGCCATCCACAAGCCAAGGAGAGGAGCAGGAAGAGCAGTTTCAGAGGCTGGATCACTCGACCTCTCCCGAGGAAGGATGTGCTCTGTCCAAGCTCAAGTTCCCAAGGAGCTCTGATCCTCAGTGAAGATGCTTTTGCCACAAACTCTCATTGGCCACAAGCCACCAGGGGTGCGAACACAATTTTGTATGTGTTAGAGATGACACATTGAGTGAACAAAACATTGAGTGTCTCTTTGCTTCTTTCCCTAGAGACTGTTGGGTGTTGTTTAGGTTTCACAGGAAGGACAAGGAGGAATCGGAAACTAAGACAACTTCAAATAAATTAAACCAACACTTGGCAAGGAATAAAAGTTATAATTGTGCAGTTCCGCACCCTAATAAGTCAAGGAGCCTATAGTTTCAAAGGATCCTGAGACATCTGTGAGATAAATAAGTTGAAAAGCAGGTTAACTGTTTCCTCTCACAGGGAAAGAGATTTAGCAAGCTAACCCCTTTGTGACCTTGCCTTGTGGGATTTTTACAGCTTGAGCATTTTCAGCAACCCAGAAGTTAGGGTGACCACTTTATTCTGGCTTGCACAGGACTTAACCAGTTTTAGTGCTGAAAGTCCTGTGCTCTGGACATTCTGACCTCCAGTCCTGGGCAAACAGGGACAATTGGTCACTCTATCAGGAATTCTCTTCTTTGAATTCTGTGCCATTGAGCAAACATATTTAAGTATAGCAATGGCCTCAGCAGAGCCTTTGTAAGAGGAAGCAGGAGAAGGAAATTGGAACTTTCTGCATTTTCTTTGTACCATTCCTTCTCTAATTCATTCAACAACACTAATTTCATCAACAGAGGGTTAGAGAAGGGATGTGGCGGGCCCACATTCACAGGGTTCATGAGGTCATGGGCTGGAATGCGAACCACGGTCTGTCTCACTTCAAAATTTGCATTCTTAACACCTATGATGTGTGACCTAACCTGGGGCCTGGCGATTAGTAGGACCTCAGTAAATGGTTTCTAAGTGAGCTGACTAAAATTAAGGTACATTAAAATTAAATGACTTGCTCTTGGTGACATCTTGTTTGCAGAAAGGCTGAGAATAGAACCCACACTCCTGGCTTCATAACCAAGGCTCATTATACTAGAGAGCAAGGAGGACTTACAGTTATGTGAATACTGCACCAAATTTGCCATGGTGGAGTGTAGAACTGCGTCTCAAATTAATTTCTCAAGAGCACTTTGTGGAAGATATTTCTGAGGCAAAGACGCACATGGCTCCAGGTCACTAGACTTCAAAACTGCAACACGGCTGGTACTGGATAAGGGACAAGCTCTTAATCAGGCAACTCTGGTGAAAAGCTGATATTCATGACATTTGGGTAAATACAAACAAACCAACAAAAAGCTGAATAAAACACTCTCAGATCTGGAAACCTGCAGGGAAATAGTCTACGGGTAAACTCTCCCTAAATGAGCAATGATATGGTGTTTTGTTGCATCAGGAAGTGTGTCATAGAAACTAACAGCTGGAGCTTGACTCTGTACTATTCTATCAGTTTTAGTGGCATTCCACTTCATTCCAACAGCATTACAAATGAGCCTTGCTCTAGGTGAAACTCAGTAGCACGCCAGTCATCCACAAGTTACTAACCTGATAATGTTAGCTGTATGGCATAGACATGAGGTTGAGAAATCAGGCCATAGAGATCTGACTTCAAATCGCAGCTCCATTATTTTCTAGGCATAAATCTTGGGATGCTTAGTTTCTCTAATCTTTCTTTGCCTCATCTGTCAATGAGGATAGTAAATAATCAGTCAAGGCATCTGACTGTTAATTATACTCATAAAAATTTGTATCGCTACAACTTTCCAAAAAGCTAGAAAGAAATAAGACAAATGTCTTTTAAACCATTAACATAGTTGGACACTAAAATTCATACATTCTGCTGAAAGATGATTGTGTATGTTGGGCCTTCAAAATGACTGTAAATCTTCTTTTCGTTGCCAGTCTATGGACAATACATGTCCCTTTTGAATGAACGTCACATAAGAAAGTAGAGACGTGTAATCAATTTGCAAATAAAATTCTTAAAAGGGCCCAAATTTCATGGGTTAAGTGTTTATGCTCCTCATCTTGTATAATAGATATCTTGCTTTAAGAAGGCTGTGGGATTTTGTGGAAAAAGTGTTCACAGGCTTAGGATACTGACAAACTTCACCACAAAACCACAGCACATGGGAAACCTGTACCAATGTTAATTCTGTTTTAGGACCTGTCAAATTGTCAATGACTCACCTCTCTGTCCCAGATCTTACCTTAATTCTGTTAATCCAAGTGAAGTTTCAGGACATCAAAAGATTGAGACAAGTCAGAGACCCCTCCTTCCCATCCAAGGCAAAACTAAGCAGCATTAAGATATTGCATACACTCTTTCGGGCCCTCTGCACAAAGTGGGTGTTTTAAAATGTAGGTTTTATTGTATTCTTCAGGGATGGTGAGGCCAATAGACCAGTAGATGGCTGCCATTGAAAAAGTAGTTTGTTACTCATAGTTCCCTGCAGGAGGGAGCATGCCACATCACTCAGGGTGGGCAAGCACCAAGAGGAGGGGTGTGCTACACTGCTCAGGGCCACATGGGGAAGCACCAAGAGGCAGGGGGAGCAGGAGGAAAATGTGGCAGGAGCCTTTGGTTTCTGCAGGAAGAAATGGTCAAGGTGGGGTAAGTAGGTTTTGGGTTGGTTAGTTTGAGTCATTTCTGAGATGTTCTGAGCTATCCACAGTGAAGGGACAGGAACTGGTAATGCATTTTGCTGTGCAGTGTGCCATAGAGCATTCTCAGTCTCTCCACATCTTCAGGAAAATATAGACCACTCATTAACGGGATTTTGTTGGGGATGCAGCTCAATGTTTGTTCTTTCTCTGAGGTGGGCACGGAATGGGGACAGAGGCTGCCCATGGGAGGCGAGACACGTTGAGTTCACATCTGTCTCATCCACAAGAACCGGCGGTGCCTTGGCAGTAAGATTGTTCTTATCTATCTCCAAACAGTGCTTGGCAGAAAGTGGGTACTCAAAATTAGTGTTTATTGCATGAAATTGTCTCTGCAGAATGTGCCATTTCTTTCCATCACTAGCATCCTAAGTCAAGGTTGTACCTGGATCATTCTGCTACTAGATGGAAAGTCTTCACTGTGAGTCACCCAGGTTCTTGGTGCATTGAACAAAGAATTGGATAAAATGCACAAACAAACCAACAAAAGAATGAAGCACTGAAAGAAGCAAGGAAAGCCCAGATTCATTGAAGCAAAAGTACACTCCACGGAGTGGGAGGAGGCTCTAGTAAGAGGCTTAAGAGCCATGATTACAATGTTCTTTAGGGCTTTTATTAAGCTAAAAAAAAAATTGGTAACACCCCTAAGTGCCCTTTAGAGGCCTCCAGTTGGCTACACCCTATGAAGGATTGGCCTGTGACCAATCAGAGGCTGAAGTGGAAGCTTCTGTCTCATTATCACAGGAGTAAGGATGGGGCCTGTATGCTGCCCAATTTTGCCTAGAACTGGCTGCACCTGCTATTCTTTTGCTTATGCCTTAATCCTTGGTTTCCTTAATTCCTTATTCTCCTGCCTCAATTGCATTATCTTTCCACAGCTCCCATGTTTTCAGATTCTCCCATTGCAAATGCATTCTGCATTCTTTCACCATTATCATTGATCTTCAACATCACTTTGATTATAGCTTTCATTGACTTATTGAACTTCAGCACTTCTATCTTTCCTTCCTCAGAAACCTTAAAGAACTCCCCCATTGATTAGAATCACATCTAATTTCTTCATCCTGAGATTTGAAATTTCACAGGGAGTTCTAAAGATGAAAAAGAACTCAGGTATGTAAAAAGCTCTTGCAAAACATTCAGAATAATACATGTGATCATTAATATTTTCAGTTTTCTCCCATCCAGATACATAGTTGTTGAGACCAGCTTGGTTGGGGAGACCCTAATCCAGTGGCGCTAGAGGAATTAAAGACATACACACAGAAATATAGAGGCGTAAAGTGGGAATCACGGGTCTCACAGCCTTCAGAGCTGAAAGCCCCAAACAGAGATTTACCCACATATTTATTAACAGCAAGCCAGTCATTAGCATTGTTTCTATAGATATTCGATTAACTAAAAGTATCCCTTATGGGAAACGAAGGGATGGGCTGAAATAAAGGGGTGAGTCTGGCTAGTTATCTGCAGCAGGAACATGCCTTTAAGGCACAGGTTGCTCATGCTATTGTTTGTGGTTTAAGAACGCCTTCAAGTGGTTTTCCGCCCTGGGCTGGCCAGGTGTTCCTTGCCCTCATTCCAGTAAACCCACAACCTTCCAGTGTGGGCGTTATGGCCATCATGAACATGTCACAGTGCTGCAGAGATTTTGTTTATGGCCAGTTTTGGGGCCAGTTTATGGCCAGAATTTGGGGGACCTGTTCCCAACACATAGTAATTGGGACTTGTCGACCCCCTTAAGCTTGAGTGTAGCCACTGGCTTGGCATTGGCCAAAGAAGTCGAAATGAGCATGTCACTGGGTGTAAGCTTCAGAAGCCATGTTGATTTGCCATGCTCCTTCTTTTCCACAGGTAAACTGACCCACAGCATTCCATCTGCCCAGGTCCTGGTGTGAGAACCCCACAGAGGAACACCCCCTTCCCCCGAGGCTGATCTGAGACAGGGCTAATCTGAGACAAGGCTGATCTGAAACAGGACTGATCTGAGATAGGCATATACAGCTGGCCCTTGAACTACACAGGTTTGAACCATCCAGGTCCACTTACATGTGGATTTTTTTCAATAAATATAATTTTCGGAGATTTGTGACAATTTGAAAAAATTTGCAGATGAAGCACGTATCCCAAAAATATAGAAAATTTAGAAAAAGTTAAGTATGTTGTGAATGTATAAAATACATGTGGATACTAGTCTATTTTATCATTTATTACCAGAAAATATACACAAACCTATAATAAAAATTTAAAATTTATCAAAACTTACACAAACACAGACCATACATGGTGCCATTCACAGTCAAGAGAAATGTAGATAAATGTAGGGATGCAGTATTGGATCATAACTGCATAAAATTAGCTGCAGCACATACTATATGTACTACTGTAATAATTTTGTAGCCACTGTTGGCTGCTATTACAGTGAGCTCAAATGTTGTGAGTATCCACTCTAAATGCCTTGTGATACTAATCAACTCCACATGAGCAGCTCATTTCTCCAGCAATTTGCTTATTGCAGTAAATAGTGATCGCGTGTGGTTCTCAAGTATTTTTCATGTTAAGTGCAATGCCCTAAATCTTGAATAACACCATGGGACCCCATACAAAGGCAGTGCCATTTAGTGATGCTAGAAGGCCTCCCAAGAAGCAAAGTCACAAGCTGACATACAAGAAAACGTCGAATTGCTAGATATAGACCATCAATTGAGGTCTGCAGTTGCAGTTGCTGCCATTTTAGATTGACTGTTCATCTTGTAAACTTACAGAATCAATAAATACAGTACAGTACTGTAAATGTATTTTCTCTTCCTTATGATTTTCTTATAACGTTTTCTTTTCTCTTGCTAACTTTATTTTAAGAATACAGTGTATAATACATATGACATACAAAACGTGTTAATTGACTGTTTAGGTTATTGGTAAAGCTTCTGGTCAACAGTGGGTTATTAAGTTTTGGAAAAGTCAAAAGTTTGACTGCCCTGGGGTTGGTTTGTTCCGCTAACCCCTGCATTATTCAAGGGTCAACTGTAGCAGGAACTGCTATTCCCATTGCATAATAGGAATTATTAATGCCCCATATTACAGAGGAGGGAAGGAGGGTGAGAGTGGCTAAATCACTTGCCCAGGTTCTCGCCTATTCAGAAGTAGAACCAGGATCTCCCAAGTTCCAGTGGGACATCTTGTCACCGATGAAGCCCCTTTCGCACCGTGCAAGAATATACCTAGGCAGAGTGAAAAGTACAAGAGTTTTGTTTTTAGACCTGGATCAAATTCCAGCTTTGCCATATCCCAAAGAGTCCTAGTTTTCCCGTCTTTAAAATGGCAACAACAACAAAATCTGTCTCACAAGTTTCTGGGAGGGGTGAAATGAACTAGGATAGAAAGCACTGGCAGGCATGCAACAGAGACTTGGTCAGGTAACCTTGGTTCTTTCCCACAGTCTGGCTCTCCTCTTTGTCCCCTGGATTGGCCACACCCACTCTCACCTCTGAGCCCTTGCTCATGCTGTTCTCTCTGGTTATAAATCCCTCCCTGTCTCCTCCTCTTATCTCACTCAAAACCCAGCTGAGATTTCAGCTCCTCCATGCAGCCTCCTCCCTTAGACCTGTTCTTCTTTCCCCACTTGGGACTCTGCCAGCACTTGACATTTAATCAGCCACAGTGGATTTAAGTGTTTCACTTGTGAGTGGCTTATCTCCCACATTACACTAGATATTCTTTGAGGGCACTGACCAGCCTCCTGCATCCCTCCCTCAGCTTGGCCCAGCCCCAGCTCTGTCTCTTCTTGGTGAGTGGCTCTGGGTACTTGCCCCTTCCCATCATTGTGCCTAATCCCTCTCTTGTACACATTGGGGACCACTGGAGGAGCTCTGGAGACTCCCTCTTGTGAACATTAGGTGAGTAAGTGAAACTGGGCTGAGTCTACAATAGGAAGTGACCAGTAGGAACTGGTTCTGTTTTCCAGTCACCTCTATGGACCAGACAATGCACCCAGTACATTGGAACTTCTCTAGGTGCCAGAAGGGCCCTAGGACACTGTGTGTTTATAGCTTAAGAATGTGAACTTTAAAGGGATACATAACTTAATTGGCAATAATTGGTTGAGAATGATTTCTTACTGATGATCACATATTTTTTATGCCATGCACTGTGCCAGGAATTCGGAGAGACACATAAGGCAGACATGGCTATCATAGGTGCAACTGGTTGGGGCTGACTTCGCAGGTGGTAAAAAAATTTACCAAGACAGTCACAAGTAAAGAAAGGCAGATTTATTAGAGAAAGTATGAAAATATGTTGCAAGGTTGCAACAGGCAGCAACAGCAGAGAAGGGGCTGTGTGTAAAGAGGCAGGGGCTGGAGGGAGCTAATTTCGGTGGGTTGTTTGTGATTTGCTATCTCTCAAATAACAATTGTTCATTTTTCTTCCCCACGTGAGGCCCTGCCCTACCTGGGGCCCCTTCCTAGTGACTGTTCACTTACCAGGACTCCAAAATGGTCCCCAGCTTGCTTCAGAGAGCTCACAGCCCAGATGACAAGTGAGACCATCAACCATCAGTCCACTACCACCCTCATATCATTGTTTTATATGTATGAGAACCACCATCATCATGGCAGTTACCTCCAATTCAGCACCTTTTACAGATCATCACCAGGTAATTCTACATGCACTACCTCATTTATTCCTCAAAACATCCTGAAGAAGGGGAATTATCTTTCACTGATATTCTCCAAGTGCCTGGAGCAGTGTGTGGCACATTACAGAGGGTAACTAAATTTTAATTGAATGACTTTGTTACAGGCAGTTAGACAGGCATAAGCCGGGCAGGAGAGGGCTCTCCCACCATCCACTAGGAATGTTGGGTGATGGTTTGGTAATGATCACATTCCCTCTCTAAAAGTTATAAACTGGCAGCCAACACCAGAGACAGATCATTTCCTGATGGTCCACACCTTTTGCACCAAAGTGTTAATTGCATGCAGGTGCCAGGGGGAGACCGAGCCAGAAGAATCGCTTGAACACAGAAGGTGGAGGTTGTGGTGAGCAGAGATCGCGCCACTGCCCTCCAGCCTGGGTGACAGAGTGAGACTCCGTCTCAAAAAAAAAAAAAAAAAAGAAAGAAAGAAAGAAAAGAGACAAAATGGCAGAGTCTGACCTTCGGACCTTCGGGGCACTCCGCTGGAAAAGCGATGATGGGCATGTGCACCACTTCCTAAACAAATTGCGCATGCTCACCTCCGGAGGGTAAGGAAGGCACGGTGGATGCGGGCAGCCCACCCCAAGGGAAGAATCATGGGAAAAGGGCCAGCCTATAAAATCCTAGGATCAAGGTTAAACATCGCACTTGACCTCGGTGCCCACTTGGGTCTCTTCCAAGTGTACATTCCTTTCCTTTCTTTCCTGTTCTAAAGCATTTAAATAAACTTTTACTCCTGCTCTGAAACTTGCCTTGGTCTCCTTTTCTGCCTTATGCCCCTCTGTCAAATTCTTTCTCCTGAAGAGGCAAGAATTGAGGTTGTTGCAGACCCGTACGGATTCACCACCTGGTACCCTCCAATGGATACCTTACGCTGGCAACATGTTCCCATTTCACAAATAAGGTTCATGGAGGTTTGCCCAAACTCATGGGAAATGTGAGGCTGGGACCCAAGGTGTGAGTGCATTTTGCTCCTTCAAGTTAGTGGTAACTTCGTTGGTAAAAGAAATTCCAATTCTTTGCTTTCCTCATTTACCCTCACTCCCTTCCCTAAGTTACTAAGTTCCTGGTTTTGCTTCCAGAAGCTTCTCACTCAGCTGCCATGCATTGACTTCCCTGTTGATCCAGCCTACTGTGGACCCAAATATTCCTGTTGCCAGATAGGAGGGATGAGTAGTGGAGACTCCAGTCCTCAGAGACCTTGATCAAGTAAAGCAAAAACCCCTTCCTCTGCTTTCTTTGCAAGTGGCTAAACCGTTAGTCACTCTGGGAAGAAAAGTAAACTGAAAACTTGAAAAAGTCTCAAGACAGAATCTAACTCCATCCCCTGCCCCAGATAAAAAGCGAGATAGCACAACTATAGCAACATTTTAAGCCAAATTAAATGAGCTAATAAAAATCAGTCCTATTCAAATGCCCAATTGATTTAAACATGAAGATTGTCAGTTTCCAGCATCACTGATTCTAATCCAACAACCCTCACCATAGAGATCTTAATTCAGCCTGCTGTGTTTGGAGGTTTTGCTTATTGGGTGTGTATCTGTAAGGTAAATCTTGATGATTTCATTACTACAGACAATTATCTGGCTGGAGATGTCATGTTCTAGACCTTCATCATCTTGTGCAAATTACTGAAGCTTTGCCAAAGACACTTTGCTTCTATCCGGGTTTATATCTCTGACCATCCACTCAACCATCACTTATCCATTCACTCAGCAAGTATGCCGTGGCTGTGTACCAGGCAACACTCTCAGCACAGCATATATGGAGCTCCCTGACTAGTAGAGGGATGTAGAGGATGGACAAGTGATCAGGCAATAAGAGCACAGAGAGAGCCTGGATCTGTGCTCTCTTGGCCCCTCCAGGTCTGGGCTTCATTAACAATCTTCCCTCTTCTGCAGCATCATCAGCTTCTCCCTCTCTACCTTCCCCTAATACCATAAAACTCATCCACTGGCCTGGCGGTCCCTTCTAGGTATCATCCCACTTTTCTCCTTCCTCATCCAGACTTCTAAACAGAGTAATCTACATCCTCAATGCCTACCTTACCTTCACTTCACACCTCAACCCCCAGTAATCCATCCACCAAGAGAGTCCCCCCAGCAATCCATCCAACAAGAGAGTCATAACTGCTCTTTCTAAAGTCACCTACAACCTCCTAAGTTCTGTGAACCCCCCAAATTTGACACAGGTCGCAGTTAATTTAGAAAGTTCCTTTTGGCAACTTTGAGGATGCATACCCATGTCACAGCCTCAGAAAGTCCTGATGACATGAACCCAAGGTGGTCAGGGCACAGCTTGGTTTTATACATTTTAGGGAGATTTGAGACATCAGTCAGTACATGTAAGAAATACATTGGTTCCATCCAGAAAGACAGGGACTACTCGAAGCAGGGAGGGGGCTTCCAGGTCACAGGTAGGTGACAGACAAATGGTTGCTTTCTTTTGGGTTTCTGATAAGCCTTTCCAAAGGAGGCCATCAGAATATGCATCTATCTCAGTGAGCAGAGGGATGAGTTTGAATAGAACGGGAGGCAGGTTTGACTGGAGCAGTTTCCAGCTTGAATTTTCCTTTTTAGCTTAGTGTTTTTGGGAGCCCAAGATATTTTCCTTTCACAGTCCTAAGCAGCAGATCCTCTTTTTCTCTTATTTACCACCATATTTAATGCTACTGATCACTCCAGCCTCTGCTCCCAGGAAGCTTCTTTCTTCTTGTCTTCTCAGATCTTTCATTCCCTGTCTATAGCTTTGTAGATTCTTCTTCCTTTCACTTCTCAGTGCTGGTGCTCCCCAAACAACCTGCCCACTTTTCTAGATGCTCTTTCTCCCTGGGACATCTCATTTACTCTCAGGGTTTTAACTAGAATTTACCACCTACTGGTGGCTTTATTTATTTATTTTTGAGACAGAGTTTCACTCTTGTCACCCAGGCTGGAGTGCAGTGGTGCAATCTTGGCTTACTGCAACCTCCACCTCCCAGGTTCAAGCGATTCTACTGCCTCAGCCTCCTGAGTAGCTGGGATTACAGGCATGCGCCATTTCTCCCAGCTCATGTTTGTATTTTTAGTAGAGACGGGGTTTCATCATGTTGGCCAGGCTAGTCTCAAACTCCTGACCTCAGGTGATCTGCCTGCCTCAGCCTCCTAAAGTGCTGGGATTACAGGAGTGATCCACTGTGCCTGGCCTACTGGTGGCTTTAATATCCAAATCTCCAGACAGAGAACACTCAATATTTGAACTCAAATTGAATGCCTGCTAGACATTTACACTTGGATGTCCTATAAACAACTTAAACTCAACTTGTCCCAAACAAAACTCATCAGTCACCATTCTTTAAACCTGTTTTTTTGCTACTTTGGTATTTTTATTTTAGTTTTTAAATTTTATTTTTATTTTTATTTATTTATCTTGAGACAAGCTCTGGCTCTGTTGCCCAGGCTCTGGAGTACAGTGACATGATCTTGACTGACTGCAACCTCTGCCTCCCAGGCTCAAGCCATCCTTCCACCTCAGCTTTGCAAGTAGCTGGGACTGCTGGCATGTGCCACCAACCCCGGCTAATTTGTGTGTGTGTGTGTGTGTGTGTGTGTATATATATATATAGTTTGTTTTGTTTTGTTTTTTTTCTTTGTAGAGACGCGGTTTCACCATGTTGCCCAGGCTGGTCTCAAACTTGTGAGCTGAAGAGATCTGCCTGTCTTGGCTTTCCAAAGTGCTGGAATTACAGGCGTAAGCCACCATGCTCGGCCCTGTATTTTTATTTTTAATCTCAGTTATTGGCACTAAAATTCAGTTGATCATCCAAATATGAAGCCTGGCTTTTGTCTTCACTATGACCTCTCAATTTTTCAAAAAAAATCAAAGTTTAATCTAATTTGTGTCCTTTCTGTTACTTCCTTTTCAGCTCCTTCTCATCTGTCACCTGGGTAAGTTCTATCTCCTTCCATCTCACACCCTTTTCAGCCTTACCATCTCCCACCTTGGCCCTTATTGCCCTGGTCCTGTTGGTCTCCCAGGCTCATCCCTCACGGCCCACAGCTCTGTCTACTGAATTGCTGCCAGGGAGATCTTTATTAAAATCCATATCTGACCATATTGCCTCCATACCTAAAACCCCTCAATGGAGCCTGGACACGGATGAGATAAAATATCAACTCCTTAACCACGTGTGCTGGGTATTCTCCACCTGCTTTTCTGGACTCACTCACCACCTTTCTCTTCCTTCTCCGACCTGGAAGGCCGACCTCCACCGACTGCCTCAGCTGAGCCTTCTTCCTTCTGGATGGGTCTGGCCATTGGGAGGCATGAGAAAGACGTCAGAATGCAGGAGAGAAAAATAGCTGGGATATTTACTCTCTTGCCTCCATTTCAACCGAGCTGCAGGTTTCTCTACCAGAAGCTCCAGCTCCAGTGGTGTGTGGTGGTGGTAGCAGGAGGGGGTTCCTAGTGTTAAAGCTACAGCC
This sequence comes from Pongo abelii, assembly GCF_028885655.2. Lineage (NCBI taxonomy): Eukaryota > Metazoa > Chordata > Mammalia > Primates > Hominidae > Pongo > Pongo abelii. The sequence continues at coordinate 14,943,135 of NC_071988.2, forward strand.
ACTGTTCTTTCTTGAGTTCTGGTCTCCCTCTTTGCCTCTTTTAGTCTAGGGGAGGTGGTGGCTCCTGGACTTGTAGTTGCTAGCCCAGGTGTCTCATAACCCACTGTTGGTTTCCCTTAACTCTGCCCGCATCCTTGCTAACAGACCCCCCATTAACATTCCTCAGCCACTCTTATAAGTACCGCGCGCTAACCGATTGCGCCACTGGAGCCACCATTCCTCAGCCACTCTGTGTGTTGTGCCTGCTTCCTGCTAAGACTCTCATCTTTGTGCTCCCCCATTCTATCCTCAGGCATTGCAGCCCAGCAGCACCCCACTGCTTCTGCTTGGTTTCTCCACAGGAGCCTTGCTTTTCCTCACCTCCAAGCCTTTGCCCAGGCTAGCCCTCTGCCTACAGCACCCTTCCCATTCCTGCTTACATGGTCTAATGACCCTCTGAAGCGTCACCTCTTAGAAGGCTTCTGTCTGTCCCAGGCTAGGTGTAGGTCTCTGCCCACTTTCATTGCATTTGACACATTCCTGTTAAATCCTTCCCGTCTCTTATCCCTTAGGAGCACAAAATTTAATAATAGGTTGCCTGTGTTCAAACTCTAGTCCTGCCTCTGTTTTCCCCTCTGAAAAGGAAAAATCGCTACCTCAGAGGTTCATGGTAGTTCATAAATGAAACCATGTGTGCTGAGTACGTAACACAGTGCTGGACATATAGAAACACTTGGCAACTGTGAGCTTTCAGTCTCTGAAACACAATGGTTTTTTAATCTTTATTTATTTAGCTTAGATTTCTCTTAGAAATCATCCCAGCTAACTCATTCATGTTTTTCAGCCAGTACCTATGAGTGAGTACATCCATTGCTTCCAGTCTTTGGTACTGTAAATAATAAAAAAAAAAAAAAAGAAGAAAAGCAATGTCATCATGAACATCTTTACACACACATCTTTGTGATGTGCAAATATATGTAGCATAAATCTCTGGAAATGACTGTGATTTTATTTTTAAAATTTAATTAATTAACTAATAATTAATTTAAATTATTTCTTTATTTTTTGAGACAGGTTCTTGTGCTGCCACCCAGGCTGGAGTGCAGTGGCAGCACAGTCATAACTTACTGCAGCTTCTAACTCTTGGGCTCAAGCAATCCTCTTGCCTCACCCTCCCGAATAGACGGGACTACAGGTGTGTGCCACCATGCCTGGCTAATTTTTTGTACTTTTTGTAGAGATGAGGTTTCACCATGTTTCCCAGGATAGTCTTAAACTCCTGGGCTCAGAGCAATCCACCTGCCTCAGCTTCCCAAAGTGCTGAGATTACAGGCATGAGCCACCACTCCCGTCTTGGATTGTGATTTTAAACTTAGAGAGCTATTGACAGATTCTTCTGAAAATGGGTTGTCCTCATTGGCATTCTCCCCAATAGTGTGGCTTCTCTCTCTGTAGTCTACACTCATGCCTTCCCTCATGACTTAAAGAACATTTTGGTCCAGAAAAGATCATATTCATTAAAAAAGCTAAACTAAAGCAGCAATGCTCAGAGAGCCCATCACTGCCCTGCGGACTCTCAGATCCATCTCCCCATGCTCCCCACTGGTCTATATGGGGTTGGGGTGAGGCTGTGGATGCAAACTCATTTCCCAGGCTCTCCTGCTCATTGCTTCTGATCAGACGTGGCCAGTAGGAGCAGAGGGAGGGAAGAAGCCAAGACATTGCTTCTCTCTGTTTCTGGTGGCATTTTCAGCAGTCACTGTGACTCCAGTGCCCCTGGGGTGGTTGCTCCCTCCAGAGTTCCATTGCAGCAGCAGCCCAGCCAAGGTTTCCTGGCTCCAGCTGGGTGCCCTGGACCCTGGGCTTTGGCAACCCTGCCTCCTCCATTAGTCATTCCAGCCCTGGGGCTTCCCGTGGGAAGCTTCTGGCTGTTGGATTGCTCCATTGTGCCCAGGCTGCCCTTTTAGATTTTCCAATATCTTTGTAACTGGTTTTCCATTTTTATTTTTATTCAATTAATTTATTTATTTGAGATGGAGTTCCACTCTTGTCACCCAGGCTGGAGTGCAATGGCATGGTCTCGGCCCACTTAAACTCCACCTCTCGGGTTTAAGAGATTCTCCTGCCTCAGCTTCCCGAGTAGCTGGGATTACAGGTGCCTGCCACCATGCCCAGCTAATGTTTGTATTTTTAGTAGAGACGGGGTTTCACCATGTTGGCCAGGCTGATCTCGAAAACCTGACCTCAGGTGATCCATCCACCTTGGCCTCCCAAAGCTGGGATTACAGGGGGAGCCACCGCACCCAGCCTGGTTTCCCATTTTTAATCACCTCTGTTGAACTATCTGTTTCAGTTTTGCCTCATTCCCTCACCTCTTCTTAATTGGACACTGACCCGGGGTTGACAAGACAGAGGAGAAATGGCCACATTCTTATACTGTTGGTGGGAATGGAAATTGTTGCAGAATTTTTTGGCAGGCAGTTTGGCAGTCCATACCAAGAGTTTTAAACATGCATACTCTTGCCTTATCTTTGAGAGATACGTGTTAAATACTCATGAATGAAATGATATGCTGTCTGGAATTTGTTTCAAAACAATCCAGGGAGTGGGGATAAGTAGGACCTTGCATAGATGCAACAAGATGGACCACGAGCTGACAGTTGTTTGAGCTGGATGATGGATACGTTGGCACTCATTACTCTGGTCCTCTTTACTTATAAATGTTTGACTTTTTCAATAATAAAAACTGTTTTCTGGCCAGGTACAGTAGCTGATGCCTGTAATCCCAGCTCTTTGGGAGGCCTAGGCGGTAGGGTTGCTTGAGGCCAGGAGTTTGAGACCACACTGGGCAACACAGTGAGACCCCATCTCTACAAAAAATAAAAAAAAATTAACCAGATGTGGTGGTGCAGGCCTGTAGTCCTAGCTACTCAGGAGGCTGAGGCAGGAAGATCATCTGAGCCCAGGAGTTAGAAGCTGCAGTGAGCTATGATTGTGCCACAGCTGCACTCCAGCCTGGGTGACAGAGTGAGACCCTGTCTCAAAAAAATAAAATCCCAAAACCCCCTGATTTCCAAAAGCAAAATCTTGGACCTTGGAGAATGATTTTTTTTTAAAGATTTCTCTTCAAGGATGGGTTTTAACAGCGTTGTTTATAATAACAAACAATTGACAACATTCCAATTTTCCAGCAGTGGGATGGTCCTGTCATAACTTACAATATATCCACATACAAAACACGATTCAGACTTAAAAAGATGTTGCAGCAACAAGCTCACCAACAACGTTGTTCGTGATTTTTTTTTTTGGATTTGTCATATTTTAAGTGAAAGAAAAGATGTCAGCCTGTGATATTACCATCCAATTAAAAGATTTGTGTATGTGTCTAAGGAGGATTTGTGCCCAAGCCTGAAGGGTGGTGCCTTCGAATGGGCGGGCCTGTGCTCTTTCTTCCTTTGACTTGTTTGTGCTCTCTGGTTGGTTTGTTGTTAGGTACAATCATTACTTTCAAATTCTAAAAAAAAAAAAATGAATACATTCTTTCTTCCTTCCTCCCTTCCTTCTTTCAATGTCTCTTTTTTTTTTTTTGAGACAGAGTCTTGCTCTGTTGTCCAGGCTGGAGTGCAGTGGTGTGATCTCGGTTCACTGCAACCTCCGCCTCCCCAGTTCAAGTGATTCTCCTGCTTCAGCCTCCCGAGTAGCTAGGACTACAGGTGCCCACCACCATGCCCAGCTAACTTTTTGTATTTTTAGTAGAGATGGGGTTTCACTGTGTTAGCCAGGATGGTCTCGATCTCCTGACCTCGTGATCCACCCGGCTCTGCCTCCCAAAGTGCTGGGATTACAGGTGTGAGCCACCGTGCCTGGCCTCAATGTCTTTTTCCAAAGGGGCAGGGCCCTGGTTGAAGATGTGCATGTATTGGGGTAGGGAAGCCAGGGGGTCCCACCTTGGCTTCTTTTTAGTAAATGTCAGTTGTCTCCTCAACTTTTCCAGGCAGGGCTTAGGAGAAAATGGGCACAGGCTGGGGACAGAGGGAGGGAAGAGAAAAAGGAGTACTAAAGGAGATGGGGTGGCCACAACATCTTCCACACAACAAAGTGGCTAAACACAGATGCCACAATCAAGAGTGTGGGTGAGGGTGTGCAGTTGACAGTGGGAGGTGCTGCCTGGCATGGCCCCTTCCCGTGCCCCCAGCCATCCTGGCCTTGTCCCCTCTTGCATGTTTACGTCTATTGGACTACGTGGTCCTCCTTCCTGGACGCTGCCTGTGTTTTGCCTTTGCATTTGACTCCTGACACCTGACCCTCAGCATGTCAATCTCTCTCTCTCTCTTTTTTTTTTTTTTTTTTTTGAGACAGAGTCTCACTCTGTTGCCCAGGCTGGAGGGCAGTGGCACGATCTCAGCTCACTGCAACCTCCACCTCCCAAGTCTAAGTGATTCTCCTGCCTCAGCCCCCTGAGTAGCTGGGATTACAGGCACCCACCACCACCCCTGACTAAATTTTTTTTGTATTTTTAGTAGAGACAGGGTTTCACTATGTTGGACAGGCTGGTCTCAAACTCCTGACCTCTGCTTATCTGCCCGCCTCAGCCTTCCAAAGTGCTGGGATTATAGGCGTGAGCCACTGGGCCCGGCCCAGCATGTCAATGTCTCTTGATGATCCTTTTCAATATCTGCTTTTCCACCTGCTGACCAATTTTTGACAACGTGGTCTAATAATAAGGATAAATAACCGAGCACTGGGCTACGTCCCAGAAATGTTGTCAGGAGCTTCATAAACACCATCTCACTGAATCCTCCCTGCACTGTGCAGTGGTGATAACATTCCCCCAATGCACAGACAAGAAGGCTAAGACAATCAGAGAAATGAAATGACTGTCTGAGGCCTCCCCACACAGTGGGAGGCAGAATGGATTTCAAACCCAGGGCCCTGCTCATTCCACTGCCTGGGGCTGCCTCCCCGGCAGACTCTTCTGCTTCAGCACGAGTGCTTGAGAGCGCGGCTGCCTGGGGAGGTTCCAGGCTCTGCTCTTACTAACCCTGTGACCCTGGAAAGTGACAAAACTCGTTACACTCCCTGGACAGTCTTGACAATAGGCTGGTCATGAAGATGAAAGAGCTAATGCAGGGAAAGCAGTTTGAACAGTGCGCAGAGGAGTGGACCTCCACTTTGGGTGTCCATTGCGATAGCTCAGGGTGCTTTAAAAATTCCTAAGCTGTCCACCCCTACAATTCTGATAGGACTGCTCTGGGGTGCAGCCTGGGCATCAGGATTTTCTAAAGCTCCCCAGGTGATTCTAATCTGCAACCAGGGCTGGGAACCACTGCCTCTAGCATGCAGGAAGCACCTAATAAATGTTGGCTAGGACTCTTTTGTCCTGTCTGGCCCCCACACCTGCTTCTGCTCTGAAGCCATGACCACTCCCCTCCCCACCCTTGCCCTGCCTGGTTTCCCAGTGACCAAGGGGTTGGCTTTGGGCTTTTCCAACAACATGGGCACGTATGTCAGGATGGTCCATCTGGGTCCTTGGATCCCTGCCGTTGCAAAACCCCAGCCTACCCTGGGGCTACCAGTATTTGGCTTAGAGCAAACTTCATACTCAGTCCAGGAAAGACAATTCCAGGAACTGAATTCACAGTTGTGTTAATGGGAGTGAGTGTAGAAGGAGGTGGCACTTTCAGCTTTGAGGGGCCCTAGATAACTCTGGGACTCTCCTATGACATCACTCACCTTGGCTACTTTCAATGGGAGGGGGCTGTTGCTTTACTTTGGAAGCTAGTGCTGACAGCATTTGGTAGCAAATGTGCCACTACTAAATCACATTGTGCCTGGCAGTCAGGTTCTGGAAGCAGTGCTTATGTTTGTAAAATTTATTTTAGTCAAAATTACGTTTAACAACCTTTCTTTTGTTGGGTACCAGATAAAGGCATTGGTTTGCATTTAGAGCAAAAATAAAATACATATTTTTAAACACTGGAAGACCAGAGACAGACAGAAAAGCAGCAAACTCCCATTTGCTGTCTTAAGTACATCCCGGGCACATTTTCACTGCATCCAACGGTGAATTAAATTGCTTACAGTATTCATGTCTTTGCACTTCTCTCTTTCCCCCTCCACAGCAGGACACATATTGTTGAAGGAGCCTAAGTGAATTGTGAACGTACTGCAACGTCACCGTAGTCCAGTTGTTCTCCACTGTGGGTAACTTCATCTCCAGGAGGCATTTAGCAACTTCTGGACATATTTTTGGTTGTCATAACAGGGGGAAGGTTGCTACAGTCATCTAGGTACTAGGGCCAGGGATGCTACTCCACAGCCAAGCACGCACAGGGCTCTTCCCTACTCCAGGGAATTATCAGCCCAAACTCTCAACTTTGTCGAGGTTGAGAAACGCTTCGGTAACCTCTGAGGTTTATTGAGCAGCTGCCATGCACTGCGTGGGTGCTAAGAATAGAGTGGGAAGCGAAGCAGATCCACTCTCTGCTCACCCAGCGCCCACAGCAAGTGGCATCCTGATTCTTATCAGTGGCTCCCCTGAGCACCAAAATCTAAGAGCAGTGAAAGTAGGGGCTGCTGTACCCACAGGAGGGTCTCCAGGACAACCAGCCACCCAGGAGCCTGAGCAGGAGGAGCCTGTAGGAAGTGAGCTGGAAGTCAGGTTAAGAAAGTCGCAGAGGCTGCTCATAGGCACCAGCTTTGTCTCCGTCTTCCTCCTTCGTCATGCAAAGTGCTTCTGTGTAGTTCATGAGCGTGGGGTTCTTAAGGCCCATTGGGTAGAGGCTTTAGGAACCCCATGATCATGCTGCACACAGCCAGGCTCCATCTCACAGGCAGGTCCTTGGCATGGCCTATCTTGAGTCTGGTATAGCTTTTTTTCAAAAATTGCCTTCTTATCTCCTCTCTCAGCTAATTGGTTCCTTCGTTCACTTACTTATAACAAACATTTAATGAGAATACATATGTGTCAGGACCAAGATTTAGGTTTTAATTATGAATAGTTCTTATTGGATGCATATTCCAGACCCATTTTAGAAATGGAAAATGTGAGATGAAATAACTTGTTACAGGTCACTTTTCTTTTACTCTGGAGCCCATAATCATTGCCCCTGCAGTGATTTCTCTCCTTCTCTTTCATGTACTCAACCAACATTTATGGAGGATCCACTGCGTGCTGGGCATGCACTGAGCACCAGGGCTATGATGGTGGACAAGACAGATTTCATTTCTGCTGTGTTATTACCCACATTATATTAGTCTGTTCTCTTGCTGCTAATAAAGACATGCCTGAGGCTGGGTAATTTATAAAGGAAAGACATTTAATGGAATCACAGTTCCATATGGCTAGGGAGGCCTCCCAATCATGGCAGAAGGCAAATGAGGAGCAAAGCTATGTCTTACTTGACTGCAGGCAAGAGAGAGCTTGCGGAGGGGAACTACCCTTTATGAAATCATCAGATCTCATCAGACTTACTGTCATGAGAATGGCATGGGAAACACCTGCCCCTCATGATTCAATTACCTCCCACTGGGTCCCTCTCATGGCATGTGGGAATTATGGGAGCTACAATTCAAGATAAGATTTGGGTGGGGACACAGCCAAACCATATCACACATTTTCAACTACTTTATGGAAACTCACCCTGGAGAGCCCACCTCAAGCTCTCCAGGTCCCAAGCCAGCCTTCTTCTAGAATCTTCTCCCCATTCCTCCCATTCTTCAGAGGGAGTCTCATAAAGATTTTCTTGGATATTGCTGCATGAAATATTTTTGAATGAGACATTTCAAGGTGAGCATTGTACACAGCACATTATGCGAACCAACACATCAGAGGATGGCTGGTGTCATATCTGCTTGAAAGCTTTCAGCCCCAAACACTTTGGCATTCTTGCCATTTCTGCCAAAAACAACTTCAGAGAGAGGCTGGGGAAGGAGGCTAGGTGAGATATGTTGGATTCCAGAGATTCAGGTCAGCACTGGTGTGACTGTGAGTTACCATACAGAACTGGGGTGCCCGAAGGAAGAGACCCTCTTTCTGCCAAGATGTGGCTTTATAAGGGAAGAGAGACATTCCCACTTCTGAGTGGCTCTACGGGGTACAGACATGCCAATCTTCGGCACATCTTACCTACCTAAAAATTTCCCTTTTGCTGTCAAAACAAGTCATACCTTAAAGACCACACACAGAGAAAGTTGGCTTCTCTACTTCATATCCAGAAAGTTCTCAGGGAGAAAATATGTAGCACTAAGGTGAATAGAAGTCAATGTAGCCTGGCACAGTGGCTCATGCCTGTAATCTCAGCACTCTGGGAGGCCAAGACGGGTGGATCACCTGAGGTCAAGAGTTCGAGACCAGCCTGGCCAACATGTTGAACTCTTGTCTCTACTAAAAATACAAAAACTAGCTGTGCGTGCTGGTGGGCGCCTGTAATCCCAGCTACTTGGGAGGCTGAGGCAGGAGAATCGATTGAACCTGGGAGGCAGAGGTTGCAGTGAGCTGAGATCGCGCCACTGCACTCCAGCCTGGGTTACAAGAGTGAAACTCCATCTCAAAAAAAAAAAAAAAAAAAAAGAAAAGAAAAAGAAAAAAGAAAAAAAGATAAAAAAGAAAGTCAGTGTAAATCTGTGGAGCCTCTATTTAGATATTTCTTTTACTGTGTTCTTAAAATGTCCCCTCAGCATGTGACTATGTTCGGAGGCTGAGTGCAATGGAAGTGTTCAGTTCTAGAACTTTCTCTCTGTAAGGACAGGAAGAGGATATATATGTGGAATGGACTGATGAATATTGTTCATTATCAAGTTTGGCCTACAACCAGAGACCATAAATGTCACTTTTCTGTCACTGAGTGAAGAAAATCATGCACTTCAGAGGCAGAAAGGGCTTGGGACCTCCAGGCTAGGGATTCCTGTTATAGGCTCTGCCATTTCATAACTTCATAACCCCGGGCAGGTTCCTTAGCTTCTCTCAGCCTCACTTTCCTCATCTAGAAAATGAGGGTGAGACTCCTACCAGATGGAGTTGTGGGGTATTCATGAGACAATAGAGCAAAACCACTGGCACATAGTGGGTGATCCATAACGGTGGCTCCTGGCCACTTGTACTATAGAAACAAACAAACAAAACCAAAAACCTTCCACAGTTAGAGACTTTTCACTGGGAATTTTGACTTCCCTCTACAATTCAGTCTCCTGCTATGGACTTTAAATGGTCAGTGTTGTTGAACAACTCTTATCTAACCATTGGTATAGTATTAAGAGATTCAGAGATATTGACCAATGTCAGTGTTTCAGGACCCTTAATAGTGGGTGGGTGTCGTGATTCCATTGCCAAGATGAGCTCATTTCTGCTCGGAAGATTAAATAATTGGCCCTGAGACTGGTTTTCTATCAGCAGAAGCAAACTTTGTGCTGAGATCCAGGTCACTCTTCCTGGAGGAGTTTAACGAGGCTTTGGGTCTATTCTCCAATGTTCTTGCCAACCCATAACAAACCTGATGACTGTTGAATGACTCCTGGAGGAGATTATTAGTCTTTTTCTATCTCAGGGCTATGTTATATATGTGCAGGAAGGGACCACAGGGCTGAGAAACTGTGTAGATCTTAAGGGAAAATATCCTTTCTTTGCTGTGGCTTGAAGGAGCTTGGGGAGGGTCTGGAATGTTGCTTCAGTGCTCTTGGAGTTGGTGGTAAGGTCCACAGGTCAGGCCCCAGGCCCCATCCTACTATGACCCCACCCTCTTGGCCATTTCTCTAACATGCCAAGCATGATCCCTGTCATGGGAATGGAAGTGCCATGAAGACAGGGATTTTGTTTTCTCTTTTCTTCGTTGCTATTTCTCACCTATGGTAGAGTTCTTGGCAAAGAGAAGGGGCAAATAGGATTGAATAAATAGATTAACCATGATTTCAGGGCATGTGTTCTGACTGGTCCCTCTGTTTGGAACATTCTTACCCAGGAGATATTCCTGGCTAAAAAGAGATTCCTCTTTTTAGGTCTAAGCTCAAAAGTAACCTCCACAGAGGCTTTTCCTCTCCACCCCATCTAAAGCTCATTACCCTTGATCACTTTATCCCCTTCCCTTGCTTTAATCGTCTTCTCTATCGTGTATCATGTATCATGAGCTCATTCTCACTTTTCCCACTGTTCCATGAGGGCAGAGCACTCGTCTCTTGCACATCCATTGCTGTATCTCTGGCACCTGGAACACAACCTGGCATGAGTCAGTGCTCTGTAAGTTTTGTGTTGAGTGAGTGAGTGAAGGAATAAATCCACCACCCATGGGAAAATCTTGGAACAGTGCTTGCTCATAGCAGGTAAGAGATAAGTGTTCATTTTATTGATGATCATGATGACATCCAAATGTCACTCTGAGGCTGTGGCACTGTGGATTGGCCTCTGACATCCTCAGTGTGCATCCCAGTAGGTTGGTGAATGTAAAAGGCTTTCCTTCCACCCCACCTGCCATTCCTCCCTGCCACCATCAGACATGCTAAAGAACAGTGCTTTCATCAGCTTCTGCTCCTCTTTTCCCTGGTTGTGGAATTGTGACAAGGCATTGGAGACAGTTCATCCTCTCTCCCCAACTCTTAAAATACAACTTTCAGATCCTTCATACTAACATATAAAGGAATAGTGGCAGTCTCATCCCTGCATCCCATCTGATCCCAGACACCTGACCTCTCCCAGAATCTGAAACTTCCCATCTATCCACTTTCATTCATGTTATCAAATGCCTAAAGTGCCTCCACTTTGCCCCATTTTATTCCTACAGATACTCTTTCCAAAATCCAGCTCCACTGTTACCTCCCCTGTTACACTCAAGCCCAGATCTTACAGCAGTTTCTTCCTCCTCTCTCTGGTTTTCCTTGTAGCCCTCTCCCCCTTCCTTTACAGCCCTTATCATGGGCGACTGTACTTAACTAGGCCTTTCTTCTCCAAGAATGAAGAATGAAGAAATGAAACTCATTTCTTCTCCAGAAATGAGCTTTGCAAGGCCGGGGTCCTTCGGATGGGGGAGGGAATGGGCAGCTCTGACATGAATCAGTAGGGAAGATTCCTCAACCCTGTAGACTCAGCTGTCAGAGCTCCTGGGTTCCAATCTTACCACCCCTCTTACCGTCTATGAGTCCCTGACAAATGATTTAATCACACTATATACCACGTGTCCCACCTGAAAACAGGGATCCTAATTATTATACATCAATAAGCACCAAACACCACAGACCAATGGATACAATTATAAAGAAGGATTCTGGAAAGAGGTAACTTGGGAAGGGTGGGAAATTAGAAGTTCCTGTTTAGATTGTTTTTCCATTGATATATGGGGACTACTTTATGAGTTTACTTGGGACCAGACACAGGGAAACCAAGCAATGTTTGAATGTATTTCTGAAAAACACCCAGAGTTTTATTACCATTAATTCAGCAGAAAGTTCGTTGCACTGAAATTATCACTCTGGCTCATTCAGCTCAAAGACTCTTCACTGCTCAAACACATAGCTGTGTGGGCCATGGAAATACATGCTACAGGAAACAGCCTCTGAACATCACATCCAAGAAAAATAAAGCAAATTCCAAAACACAAAAGCAAAAATTACAAAACCTGTTTAAATATTTCGTTGCACTCACTTAGCACAAAAGTTCGTATTTTGGGGGGACTGTAGAGAGCTTTATAGTATACTGAGGGACTTACGACATGACATCTCTTAAGGGAACCCGTTCTCTTTTGACCTCATTAGCATGACGTGTCCTGCACTACTCTGAGGAAGAATGTGCAGAGAGAGCTCCAAGTCTCTCCACAGAACTCCAGGGCAGTCTTCCTCTGGTTTGCCATATCTGGGTCCTCCATACACTCAGGAGCTTTGGTGGCCATGGTCTGGGCCACTGCTAGGCTAGAGGGGGTGGTCTCTTTACCCTTGATGTGCTCCCTGGGGGACATCTCTGTTTTCTCCTTCCTGGGCTTTGTGTTCCCAAATAGAGTGGAGCTGACTAGCTTAAGACTGGATTCTGGAAAATCCTTTCTGCACACTCTGGTTTTCACGGCTGTCTTGGAATATCTACAGATGTCTTTCTGTGAGCGCAGATTCCGGGCAACTTGTTTCCAATAGACTCTCTCATCCTTGAGCTTTAGGCACGAGGTTGGATTGCCAGCAAAGACACAGGAAAATTCATGGTCCAATCGAGTGCACTCAACCTTGAGAGAGATGCCCTCCTCTTGCTCAGTCACAGCCCATCTGCAGTTGGCTTGGTCTTTGGTGACAAACTTGCCTTTGTTCCCGGGCCTGCTTTTCTGCTTAATCTGGGTGTTGCCCAGACTGTCCTTTTGTTCTGAGACCACTTTGCTGTGAAGTCCATTCTTCACTTTTTTTTTCCCCTCCACCAGGAGTACCTGAGCAGCCAGTAGGAGGAAGGAGAGCAGGGTGAGGCTACGGATCCTCATGGCTGCAGCTGGGCGGGCACCTGTTTGACAAAAGGCAGATGAGTCAGTGGCAGGCAGCAGTTCAGCTGTGCAGGACTACACACTGGCCTTCTCCTACCCTGACAGGTGCCTACCTGATTTCAGAGTAGACCAAGAACGCTTCCGGCTCCTGGAATCACTAGACAAACAGCCTGTCTACTCACATTTTCACTTGACTTGAGTCTTGAGTGTCACAAAACTACCACTCTTTGGAGCCTCACGAACTCTCATTTATCATTTATTCACTCATTAACTCCTGCATTTGCTCACTCCTCACTCTTTCATTCACTCATTCAACAAGCATTTACTGAGCACCTACTATATGCCCCCCACCAGACTAGGTGTTGAAGAAATCACCATGATTGAGAAAGCCTCAGATTTGAAAGAGCTTAGAGGCCACTCTTTGGGAGAGTTTAAATAGCATTGATCAGGGAATCTATCCCGTCATCTCTGTCTCTGATCTGAAACAAGTTACTTCTCCAAACTTTCTTTCAGCTCCAAAGGGCTGGATTTCTATCTCATGACTTCATATGGACACAGATGCCTAAAATGAGAAAAGACGTGACAGATGCCCAAAATGAGAAAGGACGTGGTAAGACTCATGAAAGGTGATGTTGACCCAGAGTTGAACATGCCTGGGGTTTGGGTGGGGTGGGTGGGGTTGTGGGGGTGGGGGAGCTTTTTGGGGGGAAGTAAGAGTTTAAGGAAAGGTGTGAGGTGGGGTGGTTGTCTGATTTGCCTGGGCAAAGTGAATCAGGGTGGAGAGAGGTGAATTTCAACCAGATAGTTCACACTACAAGATTGAAGACAAGGATCATGAGAAATCATTGAATCAATAGGATGAACACCAATATCACACTGAACTGCATGGATCTGATCATGTGTACAATAAAAACCCATGCTTAACAGAAGAAGAGACGTCAATTTCTGTATGACACCTCCTGTGTGCTAAGTACTGGTCTAGGGTTTGATTCCCACCTTGTTAAATCCACACAAGAGCCCTTCCAGGTAGCTATTAATATGTCATCCCAGGTGACAGCTCTGACTCTTAAGGCTCAGACAGGTAAATAAATTGCTCAGGATCTCATAGTGGGCAAGTGTAAACCTGGTATGGGTAGCCAGATCAGTTGCCTTATTCCTTTCTGTCACCCCTGGTTGATCACTTTTTGCTTTTCACATTTACTCTGCCCTTTAAAAACATTGCCAAAGAATAAGAAAAACAACTATGAACAATGAAAATTTAGTTTGATATAACACATAATGATAAGATGATTTGTATTATTTGTGCTCCATTTAAAATGAAATACAGAATTTTTAATAAAAAGAGGCCGACCCAGGAAATGGTCCTGATCTGATTTCTACCCTAGAAGTTGGCCATCTTCTAGGGTTAAGGAGGAGAAAGACAATCACAAAAGGGCAGAGAACAGCAATAAATGGTGAAGAGGAGACTGGATATGCCAGAAAAACACCCAGTCATTTCTCACAGCCCTGGGGCTCAGCCCCCACCTGCCCATGATGGAATGCAGGCCCAAAGAACTCCAGGCCCTTGGTGGAGTGAGAAGTGGCAGCAGGTAATAAAGCTGTTAAAGGAGCAAGGCTCTTACCTTGTTCTGAGCACAAAGATCCAGTGCAATCCCAGGCGGTAGGAGTGAATTGCAGGCTGCAGCTGTCTCAGGTAGAGTGCAAGGGGGGTAGACTATTCAACAGGAGCCAGACTGACTGGGTTTTTATAACACTCACTGGGTTTTTACAACACTATGGCACCTTACTCACAACTCCTCCCAGCCACACCCCTCCGAGGGAGCCGGTTCCTGCAGGGAAAGTGCTGGATGTAATCCAGTGAAAAGGGGGGTTACCTGCATGCCATCAAACGCTTCCTCTAGACCCTTCCCTGTCCACTCTGTGGCCAGGATAGGAGGACAACTCAGCCTCGCAATGACCCTCCTTGATGGGGAGAGGACCCCAGCAGTGATGTCTATGGAGGAGTAAAATAACAATAATGACATGATCCGAGCTGCCAAACTACTGAGCCCATTTTACCTGAGTTCTCCTTTTCCCTCATCACATCCGCTCTAGTAGGGAATGCAGTGATTCTTCCCCTTTTACAAAAGCAGAAATTTGTTCTGGAGATATGTAATAGCTTGTCCAAGTTCACAGAGGCAGGAAAAGGAAGATCTCAAAATTAAATATGAGATTCTGTACATCCGTGGTCTGATCTCTTTCTGCCTGCCACTCTCAGTAAATATTTGTTGAATGGGTGACTGAAGTTGCTGAAGTTTTCTTAGTGTCTGAGTTCCTTTTTCCATCTGAAGTTACTATATAAGCAGAGGATTCCCTAATTCTAGAGGTAGGGAAATTTACGTTAAAAATTCCCTCTTTTTAATCAGGGAATTCTACCAGGCTCTGAGAGGCTGGTAAAGAGGGAATTTTTAATATAAGATTACTGTTGTAAATACTTACCTTCAGGTCTCATTCAGAGAGCTCAGGCTGCCCTGCCTGCTACAGGCACAGTCTCACACCAGAATCACCCAGGTGGAATCCTGGCCACAGCATGTGTTTAGCTGAGTGCTATGCCCAAACCACTTAGCCTCTCCCATCATCCATTTGCAGTGTGCTAACAACAACAACGTCTCCTTTATAGCTGCATACTAAATTTTTACTAGGCTAAGCTGTTATCATAAAGTGGAGCAGAATCGTTTTGCCTCATGATAGAGTCTTAAGTTGTATTCTTTGAAAACAGACATTTGTTATTTACATATGAAGCATTTAAAAAGAAACTCACTTCTATAGGGAAGATGTGGCCCTCGTTATATGTTATCACCTCACCTTTCATAGATTTTCAGAATAAGAAATTGTTCTCTTTTCCTTAATTCAGCCATAAGAAAACTATTGTTTAAGTGTGACACTAAATGGCAACTGACTTTTGGGTTTGAGATAAGGCAGTAGGGAGCGATGGGGACTGTGGCAAACTAGAGAGTTTCTGCCTCTGTAGAGGTCAACACTCATCTCCAATTGACTGAGAAAATGCAAGGATTAGGCTCAGTATTGTCACACTTTCTGATTTTTAAAGTGACATCCCCAAATCCAGACGTGTTTATATGAAATTAGTTGGCACCTAATTAAAATTTTCTAAAAATAAAGCGGTAGCTCAACAATATGCAGGCCAAAACTTATAACCGTGTTTGGATTTTATGAACGATCCACCTGTTTGAGAATTCCGTGGTCATAGCTATAGATGTTGACTATTTACTCAGAGGCTCGGTCTCTGCATGACTCTGTCGGAAGCAGCCGTTTCTGAAGCTGTGTGTCTCTCTCGTAAATTTGCCTCACCCAGGGGTCCGTCCTTGCTATCCTCACAAACACCCCACTGAGGCCCTGACCTCCACGAACAGGCTCTCTCATGCGGTATTTTGGAGGATTATTTGGACATAGGCAAGGCAAAGCTGCGTCGCTCAACAAGGGGAGTCTCCCGCAAAATGGAAAATTCCACTTGATCCTTGGGAGGCAGGCAGATTCTTTCTGGAGGCAGATTGCAGTTGGAACACAAAACATATTTACAAGGAAACATGTGGACTCCGGGGTCTTTCTGGGAAGGGCTTCTCTGAGCTTTGCCAGGTGACACTGCACACTCCCCAATGGCTCCTTGCGGTCCTTCCCCTTCCTGTGACTCCCATCCCAGCGTCTGCTTTGCTCTTTCCCTTCTAGACTCAGCAGCACAGCATCAGAGCAGGCCGTGGGGCAGTCACCTCCTTGGCTCATCGTGCCATTCCAACCTCATTTCCAGGTACTCACACGCAGACACATAAATACACATACACACTGACATACACACAAAGACACACACAAACACACACTGACACACTCAAACACACACAAACACACTCAAAGACACCACACTCACAGACAGAGGTACACACATACTGACACATAGACACATGCACACACATACTCATAGGCACACACAAACACAGAATCACACACAGTGACACTGACACACACACAGAGACAGACACACACACACATGCACACACACACTGCAATCTGGCCACACTGAAACCCTGTCCCACCATTTGCAGATACTCCATGCATGCGCCCACTTCCTGCCTTTGGCTCTGATGTTCCCCACCCTTGGGATCCCCTTCCCTTCCCTGCCTGGCACACACTGCCTCATCCTTCAAGGCCAGGCTCCAATGAGAGCCCCTCTCTGTTGGTGTCATTGGCTCCTGATGCTCTGCATGCCACCCACGCCTTCATGGATGTCCACGGGGAGAAATGCACGCTTCCTCCAATGAGCTTACAGCGTGCCAGGCACTGTGCTAAGGCTGTTTCCCAAGCTTTCTTCACATCTCCATGAACTTAGGAAATGATGTCCTTTTCCAGTGGCCCTGGGGAGACTGCAGAGGTCAGGCAGCCCCAGCCCCGCAGTGCGTAGCAGGTTCCAGTAACTTCAGGCCCCTCCGCCTTGCAATGCTCCCAGCACCGAGGGGCTCTGTAACTCCTGGGGATGAGTACATAAAGGCCCATTTCACAAGAACCCCAGGAGGAAAGTGGGCCCAGGTCCTCATGGGACAGATGTGGAGCCAAGGCTTAGGGGGACCAAGCACAGTGTCTGACACACAATTAAAGAAGAATTATCTGGAGGCCACAGCTATTATTCTAAACACAAATGAGGCAATGTATACATACATTGACAAATTATGGAACTCTCTTCTCTTTGCACCTTCATACCTTCCCTTTAAATTTTTTTTTAAAGTTTTAGAATAATTTTAGATTTACAGAGAATTGCAAAGATAGTTATCATTCCACTTCTCACCTAGGTTCCCTATTTACCTGTTACATTACTATGGTACGTTTGTCACAACTAATTAACAAATATTGATACATTCACAACTAATTAACAAATATTGATACATTATTGTCAATTGAAGTCCATACTTTATTCAGACTTGCTTAGGATTTACCTATTTTTCTAGTTTTTATTATTATTATTATTATTATTATTGACAGACTTTATTTTTTAGAGTAGTTTTATGCTCATAGCACAATTGAGTGGAAAGTATCAAAAGTCCCATGTATCCCTCCCCACACGCAGGCACAGTCTCCCCCACCTTCAACATCATGAACCAGGGTAGTACATTTGCTGTAAGTAATAAACCTACATTAACATGTCCTTATCACCCAATGTCCATTGTTTCCATTAGGTTCACTCTAAGTGCTGTACATTCTTTGGGTTTGGAGAAATGTATAATGACATGCATAATATCAATTAACTAAGAAAGGCATAATGACAGTACCCACCACTATGGTATCATACAGAATAGTTTAGCTGCCCTAAAAATTCTCTGTGTTCTGCCTACTTACCACTCCATCCCCTACAACCCCAGACAACTGCTGATCCTTTACTATCTCCTCAGTTTTGTCTTTTTAAGAATTTCATATGGTTGGAATCACACAGTATGTAACCTTTTTATATTGACTTTTTTACCTAGTAATATGCACTTAAGGTTTCTCTATGTTTTTCATAACTTGATAGCACATTTCTTTTAAGTGCTGATAAAATTCCAATGATTGGATATATCCAAGTCCCTTCATTCATTCACCTACTACTAAAATTCCATTGATTGGATGTACCTGAGTTCATTTATTCATTCATCTAGGACATTTTGGATGCCTCTAAATTTTGACAATGTTGAATAGAGCTGCTATAAACATGCATATGCAAGTCTGGTGTAGACTTAAATTTTCAGCTCCTAATGTTCTTTTTCTGTCCAGGATCCCAACACGACACCAGGTTGCATTTAGTGATTGTGACTTTTTGGGTTCTTCTTGGCTATGGCTGTTTCTCAGATGTTGCTTGTTTTTGATGACTATGGCAGTTTGCAGAAGAATTGGTTAGGTGTTTCGAGAATGTCCCTAATTTGGAAATTGTCTGGCATGTTCTGGTTAGATTGGGATCATGTTATTCTTCTCATGATCACACAAAACTTAAATGATGAATGCTTTCTTTGGGAGTGTGAAAGGAAGTCTGAACACAATTGGTAAGAACACACTGGCTAAGGCTGGTAATTGAATGCATGTCTGGTCACCAGCTGCGGATTTGAAGTTCAAAAGCTGATTTTTCTCTCATGCCTGTTACTACCACGTAGTTTCTTGACCTAGAAGCCTGGCCCTACTTATGCAATCACCAGAGATTATTCATATAATGGGTGCAATTTGGTTCTGAGGTAAGTCTTAACTGTGCCAAACTTATTGCCAGGCCGAAGTTGTCAAAAATCAACCCTTCCTTCAAAGGTTACTTTACAAACAGACATAGCAAATGCTGAGCTGCTGCACTAAAGCAATATTAATTTGTTGGGTAAATAACGTGCATTAAAATACATTTATTATCAGAAAATAAGGAAATTGGGCTAAGCAAACATCAGTAAAATCTAATTCGTCTGGTAAAAAGCATTAATCTTAGACCTACTCAAGAATATTTGCATTCTGGGAGGCCAAGGCAGGCGGATCATGAGGTCAGGAGATCGAGACCATCCTGGCTAACATGGTGAAACCCTGTCTCTACTAAAAATAAAAAAAATAAAAAAATAAATAAATTAGCCGGGCATGGTGGCGGGTGCCTGTAGTCCCAACTACTCAGGAGGCTGAGGCAGGAGAATGGCGTGAACCCAGGAGGCGGAGGTTGCAGTGAGCCGAGATATGCCGCTGCACTACAGCCTGGGCAACAAAGCAAGACAAAAAAAAAAAAAAAAGAATATTTGCATTCCAAATTTAAAGTGCTCATTCATCATGAGATTTCAGGATTCCTGTTCAGGACAATGAAAGTTTTATTTCTTTAGAAAATGAACAGATAGCAGAGTGTGGATTCTATAGTATTACGTATGATTGCAAGGTGAAAACCTATTAAGTTTATTTACTTTAGAAAGAATGTTGCTATTAACCACATAATATTAACACATTTCTTAACTTTTATTTTAGGTTCAGAGGGTACATGTGTAGATTTGTTACGTAGGTAAATTGCATGTCACTGAGGTTTGCTGTACAAATGATCTTGTCCCTCAGGTAGTGAGCCTAGTAGCATAGTACCCAGTAGGTAGTTTTTCTAACCATGCCCCCCTCCCTTTCTCCCCACTCTAGTAGTCTCCAGCCCTATTATTGCCGTCTTTATGTCCACACTTACCTAATATTTAGCTCCTTCTCTTTTTTTTTTTTCTTTCCAAGACAAAGTCTTGCTCTGTCACCCAAGCTAGAGTGCAGTGGCATGATCTTGGCTCACTGCAACGTCCACCTTCTCGGTTCAAGCAATCCTCTTGCCTCAGCCTTCTGAGCAGTTGGGATTACAGGCACCTGCCACCATGCCTGGCTAATTTTTTTATTTTTAGTAAACACAGGGTTTCACCATGGTGGCCAGGCTGCTCTCGAACTCCAGACCTCATGATCCGCCTGCCTCGGCCTTCCAAAGTGCTGGGATTATAGTCATTAGCCACTGTGCCCGGCCTAGCTCCTTCTCTTATAAGTGAGAACATGCGGTATTTGGTTTTCTATTCCTGTGTTAATTTGCTTAGGATAATAGCCTCCAGCTGCATCCATGTTACTGCAAAGGACAGAATTCATTATTTTCCATGGCTGCGTAGATAGTATCCCATGATGTATATGTACCACATTTTCTTTTGTCATTTCACCATTGATGGGCATCCAGGTTGATTCCATGTTTTTGCTGTTGTGAATAGTACCACAATGAACATATGAGTGCATATTGTTTTTTCAAATTTTTATTTATTTATTTACTTTTTTGTAGAATGATTTTCATTTGGGTATATACCCAGCAGTGGAATCATATCAACATGTTTTTAGAAACAATGTTTAATGGTTGGTTCTGATTCTCAACACATTTGAAACCTAACTCCAATTTTTGTGTTAGGTTAAATCATATGAAACTACTATTTGTAGTAAGTCAAAAATGCTAGAATATCAGCCATTTGAATGAAACCACTTAATAATAATAGGTATTTTTTCTCAAGTAATAGGGCTATTTCAAAGCCTTTTACAGTGTTTTCTTTTTGTAAAAGTTTTTTTTTTTAGCTCTTCTATAATCAATTGTCCCTACAAATCAAGTTTTTTGATCACTTCTTTGCTTTTTGGATCTTTGTTTTTAAGTAAATCATTCTTAAACAGTCAAACACCCTTTAAAGAGGTCTGTGTCTCTTGGATAACATTTTTCAAGGTACTCCCACATACATGCACATAAGAAAGCACTCACATATACACACGCATTCCCACACACATGCTCACACATCACATAACCCCACACAAGTGCACATTTCCATACGCTACCTCCCTTCCTATCTTGGAGCAAAAGAAGGACCTAGAGAGTCTCCCTTTTGGATTTTCAGCCTCTAGACCACGTGTGCTACAAAAAGCACCAGTTTCTCCCTTGGAAAGCTGAAAAAGGGAGAAGGTAAGCTGCCCTTTCTTGGTGTTAAGGCTGAGAGTCACGAGGCACATTGGCTTATGACCACATCCCTTGCTTCACATGAAGAGGTGACAATATTTAGAAAAACCAAACCAGAAAAGCACCTCTGAAAAGACCTGTAAGGGCATTCAGCACTGAAGGATACCAAATTTGATTCCAAATTTGGAATCAAATGGGTGAGTATCTTCAGAGGGTCCTAATGCTCGGGGCCCAACAGTCAATGTCAACCCGTGATGGACTGTTCAAGGAGGACCTCACCTCACAGAAGGATACCCTTCTGTGCTGAATGCCCTTACACAAAGAGCAAAAAGACTCACACATGTGGCATGCTGCTTAGGAGAAGACAAGAATGAGTAGGGGAATGAGACTCTGCAAGGTTGGACCCTAATGCAACCTCATTTCTACTACCACTCAGTCATTTTTTCATTCATCCTAAAAGCACACAGGAAGCACCTACTATGTCCAGGTCCTCGGTGTTAATGATTGGCTGGAAATGCAGTCAAGAAAAATGGTCCTTACCCTTGACGGGTTAGCAGACAATAGGGGAAAAGTCAAGGATATCAGTCATGACCATACAGAGGTTAATGACTATGTTGGAGGGAAAGCTGTGGTGCTTTGAGTTGGGACATCTAGCCTACCAGAGTCAGACAAGAATTTCTCAAGGGCCTGCAATTATGCAAAGACAGCTCAACAGTGGGGGAAACGGGATGTTATCTCTTCAGTCATTATTCAGTGACCACTCTCAGCAAGGTGAAGTATCAGGCACTCAAGAGAAGATAAAATGAACATGGTTTGGCTCCTGTTCCTAGAACTGACCAGGTGAGTCTATGGCTCACACTCTGATGACTGCTGTAGTGGTGATACCTCATCACTCCGATGTTTTGACATCAAATTAAGAGGTGATGTTGTCTGGGGTGATGTTATTTTTGTGATAAACTTCTGAGTAAGGGCCATGTCCACTTGGAAGGCCATATCCTTTCCAACTAAGTACCCAATGGAGTTGATGCGAGTCTTACCATTGGCCATGTTTGGTTAAAGCAATGGCTTATTAGGAGGGTGTGAGTCATTGGATCATAAATTAATGAAAGAACCCAGATTGACTTCTTAGTACATTTTCTGTTGCTATAACTGAACACTTGAGACCAAGTAATTATGAAGAAAAGGAGTTTATTCAACTCACAGTTCTGGAGGGTGGGAAGTTCAAGATTGGGCAGCTGCATCTGGGAAGGGCTTCATGCTGCATCATAGCATGGTGGATACCATCACGTGGTGAGGATGCCTGTGAGAGCAGTGAACAGGCATGTGCAAACGAAACCAAACACAAATGGGACCTAGCCTTATAACAACCCACTCTTGTGTTAACTAATCTAGCTTCATGAGAGTGAGAACTCATTCCCACAAGACAACATTAATCTCCTAACGAGGACAGACCCCTCATGACCCAAATGCCTGTAATGGTCCCACCACCTCTCAACACCATTACACTGGGGACAATGCCTCTACATGAGTTTTTTGGGGAATGCACAGACCAAGAATAATAAAACCAAAGTCAACAGAATGGTGTGCAGGATGACACTACGTAGTCTCAATTTTAATAGAAGAAATCAGTCTCATATCTGCCTAGCCCTTGGGACAATTTATGGTAATTGATCCTTGTAGAGTTTGGGCCCTATATTTGGCCTCCTCCCCTTATGTGATGGAGGCAAGATGGAATTTTTATAAAGACACCTTAAGTCCTGGGCAAAAAAGAAACTCATTTAGGTGTGTATCTGATGGCCTGAAATTTTAAAAGAAGTTGTTTGAGGAGGCCATTATATATCTCAACAGCACCAGTTTTCTGAGACTTATAATCTCCTGTAGCACAATGACATCTACCAGGTGACTGAGAATGAACAAAGCTACAACCCTATAGAGATAGAATATGCCCAAGGACCCAGTATTGGCTCCATCCTGTCTAAGATGCCCTCAGTAGCTGTGTGAAGCTTGTGGGTACTGTACCTATGACCCAAAACATAATGAGTATAGAGGGTCATGGGCTTAGATCACAATAGCAGCAAGGCCAGTAACAACAAAGAGATTTGCCCATATAGCAATATTTAAGGTTTCTAGGAGTCACGGTATTCCATGGGGAGACACCCTACACCTCGCCACCAACCATTAGAGATGGGCCTGTCTAAATTTGGAATCAAATGGGTGAGTATCTTCACAGAGTCCCAGTGCTCAGGGGCCCAGCAGTCAATGTCAACCCATGATGGACTGTTCAAGGAGGACCTCACTTGTCCAGGACGTTGTCCACCAGAGTGAGAGAAGATTTGTTACAAGAAGGGAGTTGTGCCTGGGCCTGAATGCCCAGCTCCTGAATGGTCTGTGGTGAGCCCTGTCTACGGTCTTGGCAGGCAGGTCATCAGTCTCGGTGCCCTCAAAGCACCCGAGGGGCAGTCACTCCCTGCTCCTCCTGTCTCCAGGAAGCATTTACTGTGCTAATTACCCAAATTGCCTGCTTAACCTCACATCTGCCTGGTCACTTGGTCCAATAAGGTGTGCACTGGGGACCTCTTTCACTACCAATGGTACTACTACCTGTGCAAAGCAACATCTGCGGTCCTTCCCTTGCCACAGTTTAGACTAGAAAACTGTGAAAGGGCACAGCAGAGGTAGCACAAGGCAGTGGCAGCCAAAGCACAGGCACCCCACCGGCCGGCAGTGCCCTCCCGGGTAGAGCTTGCTGGTTGGCACAGTCAGTTAACGAGCCAAGAGCAGCGGGAAGCATGGTCCTTATGGAACACTGAGTCACCTTGCCGGCTGCTTAGCTGTCCCAAAATGTACCTGTGGGATTTTAACTCATGAATGTGACTGAATGATGACACAAAAAGGCTGGTGCCATTGAAAAAAGAATTTACTACAGTTCCCTCCTCCCCGCACCCCCATATATACACGTTTCACATTTGTGGATTCAATCAACTGCAGGTCAAAAATTTTTTTTAAAAACAATAAAAAATACAACAATGAAAAATAATGCAAATAAATAATACACTATAACAATGACTTACATAGCACTCATGTTGTATTAGGTATTGTAAGTAATCTAGAGATGACTTAAAGTATACAGGAAGATGTGCATAGGTTATATGCAAATACAACCTATGTATTTTATAGAGGGGACTTGAGCATCTGCAAATTTTAGTACTCATGGAGGTCCTGGAACTAATCCTCCTTAAATACCCAGGCATGACTGTACTCACCTTTCCAAAGAGAAGGAGCATGCCACAGCACACAGGACTTCAGCAGGAGAAATATGAGGTTTGGGTCAGGTGGTGAAAGCAGGAGTGAGGGAACACCTAGGCCAGAGCCCTTATCATCGTTTCCGAGGGAAAGTCGAGGCTGGATGGAGAACACGGTCTCGGATGTGCTGATTTGAATAATTCCAGCAGGCTCTGGGGCATGCGGTGTGGCTGTCTGGTCCTGTCTCTAGGTAGATTTAGGGTAAGGGTTAACACTGGCTTGGTGTGTGAGGTTTAGATGAAGGGAATGGTTGATTTACATGTGACAGGCGTGATCCCAAACATACTGTGTCATCTTTAGGAATTAGCTAACCCAGGGAGGGTCTGTCTCTCCCTGAATTTATAAGGCTCCCAAAGGTATCAAAACAGCATGAGTTGAAGAAATTAAAGCACATGATTAATACAACCACCCAGTCTCATAGATTAAGGAATCTGAATGTCACCATCATGCTTGGTTTTGTGTCACCTCAGCTTTTCTCCGCATTTGTACTTTGTTTTCTCAGACTAATTTTCTCTACTTTGTGGGAAACACGGGTGTCACCAGTTCCAAGCCAAGGAGAAGTGTGAACAATCCCAGGGAGAGATATGATAGGTTGGTCTTGAGTCGCATTCCTGCCACTGGACTTGTCAACCATGGCCAAAGAGCAGGATTCTATGATGAACGGCCCAGGCCTCTGAAACATGTAGTTGGGTTTGGAGGAGGAGAAACTATTCTCCCAGAAGGAGACTGCTGTTCCCAGAAGGGAGAGAATCTATAATGTAAATGCCTGGGCTGGAAGAAAGCTACGGATAAGGTCAACAAAGAGGTTTGCAGGGGAGCATTCAAGGTTTCACCTTAGGCTTCATCCAGACCAGGGGCTGCCAACCTTGCGAAGGATGAGGATGCTTTTACAACATCCTCACTCTGTGCAGAACTGCCCGTCGCAGCATTCAATCACAAACTGTGACTGAGAAACAACGTGATGGTAAGAGCAACAGTAGCTACCACTTGAGCTATTACTCCTTGGAATTTGTGTGGATAATCTCATGTAATCCTTGAATCATGCTTAGGAGACAGGTACTGTTATTATTCACATTATGGAGAGGAGAAAATAAAAGATCACTCAAGACCAGACAGCTAGTGAACGGTGGGCCAGAGTCCAAAACAGGTCATTGATTCAAAAAAATGTATTCACATAACCTATGTTATGTTATCAAAACATAATCTATGTTATCAAAAAGTGCCACACGGCCGGGCGCGGTGGCTCATGCCTGTAATCCCGACACTGGGAAGCTGAGGTATGTGGATTACCTGAAGTCAGGAGTTAGAAACCAGCCTGGCAAACATGGTGAAACCCCGTCTCTACCAAAAATACAAAAATTAGCCTGGCCTGGTGGTGGGCACCTGTATTCCCAGCTACTTGGGAGGCTGAGGCAGGAGAATCACTTGAACCCAGGAGACAGAGGTTGCAGTGAGCCGAGATTCTGCCACTGCACCCCAGCCTGGGCAGCAAAGCAAGACTCTATCTAAAAAATAAAAAATAAATAAATAAAAGTGCCACAATAGCATATGGACACTTGGTAATGTCTTTAAATACAGTTGCATTTTATTTACCACAATACTATCTACGGTCATTTGAAAATGAATTGTACATTTGTTTACAATAAATGTTACTAATTTTTATTTTTTCTTTTAAAATATTTTTTAGGCTTGGTACGGTGGCTTGTGCCTGTAATCCCTGCACTTTGGGAGGCTGAGGCGGGGAGATCACTTGAGGCCAGGAGTTTGAGACCAGCCTGGCCAACATGGAAAAACTTTCTCTTTAATAAAAATACAAAAATTAGTTGGTGGTGGTGGTGGTGAGCCCCTGTAACCCAGCTGCTCGGGAGTCTGGGTCATGAGAATCACTTAAACCTGGGAGGCAGAGATTGCAGTCAGCCGAGATCGCACTGCTGCACTCCAGCCTGGAAAGACTCTATCTCTAAATAAATAAATAAATAAATAAATAAATAAATAAAATATTTTTTAGAGACAGCATCTCACTCTGTCACCTAGGCCAGTGTGCAGTGGCACAGTTATAGCTCGCTGCAGCCTTGAATTCCTGGGCTTCTGTGATTCTTCCACCTCAGCCTCCCAAGTAGTTAGGACTGCAGGCACACACCACCATACTCAGCTAAGTTTTAAGTTTTTTTTTTTTTTTTTTTTGTAGAGACAGGGTCTCATTTTGTTGCCCAGACTTGTCTCGAACTCCTGGACTCAGATGATCCTCCTGCTTTGGCCTCCCAAAGCACTGAGATTATAGCCACTGTGCCTGGCAATATGTTGCTAATTTAATGGCCTCATGAATCCCTACATCTCCCCCTTCTAGCCCTATGTCCTCTATTCTCCCTACCCCAAGCCAGGCCCTGCTCTGGAGTCCTTTGGGGTCACCACTTGGAAAACCCTGAGATAACACAGGCTGCCACTCCCGAATGACCAAGGGGAAGAAATTCCAAGAAGAGGACCAAGAAGAGGAAAAACAGTATAGGCATCCCATAACCAGCTCATCCTGAAAACTTATACACCATTTCAAACGTGGCGGAGACAAACCCTACAGAGGGACGGTGTCATCCGAGTGTGACAAAGGGAGAGATAGAGAATTAGACTCCGGCCCCTGGAGCAGGTTTGATTTAGTAACATGGTCCCCCTTCTTTCAATTTAAATGATCTGAAAACAAAAAAGGGGCCAGAAACCTGTTTCACTCTCCCTTTAAAACAATTATCGGAATAAATTCAACAACTTAATTTGTCTTAGGCTTAGAACTTATACTAACAAAATGTTGTGACAAATTTTCATATTTAGCAGTAATGTGATTTCATATTTAGCAGTGATCAGGCTGATTTTGGCTCATGTCTTTCCCAAATTTGGTTGCAAGACTCGTATTTCCAGTTTTCAGAAACATCTGTGACTCCATTGAGATAGCATGTGGCAACCTTATCCAGGAAGACCAGTCTGATGTATGAAGAGTTTTTCCTTCCTGTTTCATCAAGTTTATCTCTGTCTACCTGATTTATAATCATGCTATGCATCTGCATAGCACAATATCATTGTCAAAGCCCTTCGCTTTGTATTATTACTATATTAGATCTTTTTTAGATTATTTTATTTATTTGTTTGTTTGTTTACTTTTGCAGAGACAGCATCTTGCTATTTTGCTCAGGCTGGTCCTGAACTCCTGGACTCAAGCAATCCTCCTGTGTTGGCCTCCCAAAGTCCTGGGATTACAGGCGTGAGCCACTGCTCCCAGCCCCATCTGATCTCTATAGTCCTCAATAAGGAGTAGCCATTATTATCACCTGAAATAAAGATGAGGAAACTGACTTCTTTAGTGACTTCCCTCAAGCTTGTTGAAGTGTTCCATTTCAACAAGTACTAGTTTGCTAAAGTTAGGCCCAGCTCTCCCATTCTAGTAGAGAAAATACAGTATTTTTTTCTCACTCTGCTGGAAAAAGATGAAAAGTGATACCACAATCCAAAACTAAATCTGGCAGTAACTGATGCTTGCTTCTAGGAAGAGT
The DNA here is from genome assembly GCF_028885655.2 of Pongo abelii. NCBI lineage: Eukaryota > Metazoa > Chordata > Mammalia > Primates > Hominidae > Pongo > Pongo abelii. Next base: position 14,970,860 of record NC_071988.2, read on the forward strand.
CCAGCAGAAAGCTGCACAGGGGAAATCTTGGTACCTCTTCAGTTCACAGCCTGACCTGGTTTGGCTTCGAGAAGCAGAGAGGACCACAGAAAAGGAGAGAAAGAAAGGGAACAGATACTTCCAGGGAGGTGTGAGACAAAGGGTGAGTAATTCAAAGGCTAGAGAGGGATAGTGAATATGTGCTCACATAAAACAGGTCACTCTCATTTAATAGGTCTAAAGACTTTCTCAGCTCTAATTTCTAGGGTGTCAATAGCTATTTAATGACTTCATGGTAAGGTAAGAAAGATGTTGTTTAAGGAACAGCTACAAAACCTCCCAGCTGCCTACAGAAGGGCATTAGGCTTGATCTAGAGGCAAAATATGTCCTTTAAGAGTTCCTCTGTGCTGATTATTAACTGTAATCATTGTGGGGCACAAAAATATGTTACATATTGTAGTTAGAAACACAACAAAGGATTTTTTTTAGTTTTTTTTTTTATTTCTATAGATTTTTGGAAAACCAGTGTTATTTGGTTACATGAATAAGTTTTTTAGTGGTGATTTGTGAGATTTTGGTGCACCCATCTCGCAAGCAGTGTACACTGAACCCAATTTGTACTCTTTTATCCCTCACCCCATCCCAACCCTTTCCCCCTGAGTCCCCAGAGTCCATTGTGTCATTCTTATGCCTGGTGTATTAGTTCGTTTTCATGCTGCTGATAAAGACATACCTGAGACTGGGAAGAAAAAGACGTTTAATTGGACTTACAGTTCCACATGGCTGGGGAGGCCTCAGAATCATGACAGGAGGCAAAAGGCACTTTTTACACGGTGGCGGTAAGAGAAAATGGGGAAGAAGCAAAAGCCAAAATCCCTGATAAACCCATCAGATCTCATGAAACTTATTAACTACCATGAGAATAGCATGGGAACGACCATCCTCCATGATTAAATTACCTTCCCCTGGGTCCCTCCCACAACACATGGGAATTCTGGGAGATACAATTCAAGTTGAGATTTCAGTGGGGACACAGCCAAATCTTATTATTCTGCCCCTACCTCCTCTAAATCTCATGTCCTTGAATTTCAAAACCAATCGTGCCTTCCAAACAGTCCCCCAAAGTCTTAACTCATTTCAGCATTAACCCATAAGTTGACAGTATGAAGTCTCATCTGAGACAAGGCAAGTCCCTTTTGCCTATGAGCCTGTAAAGGCAAGCTAGTTACTTCCTAGATACAATGGCAGTACAGGTATTTGGTAAATACAGCTGTTCCAAATGGGAGAAATTGACCAAAAGAAAGGGGTTACAGGGCCCATGCAAGTCCAAAATCCAGCTGGGCAGTCAAATTTTAAAGCTTCAAAATGATCTCCTTTGACTCCAGGTCTCACATCCAGGTCACACTGATACAAGAGGTGGGTTCTCATGGTCTTGGGCAGCCCTGTCCCTGTGGCTTTGTAGAGTACAGCCTCCCTCCTGACTGCTTTCATGGGCTGATTCTGAGTGTCTGCAGCTTTTCCAGGCACACAACAGAGCAAGCTGTTGGTGGATCTACCATTCTGGGGTCTGTAGGACAGTGGCCCTCTTCTCACAGCTCCACTAGGCAGTGCCCTAGTAGGGACTATGTGTGGGGGCTCCAACCCCACATTTCCCTTCTGCACTGCCCCAGCAAAAGTTTTCCAAGAAGGCCCCACTCCTACAGCAAACTTTTGCCTGGGCATCCAGGCGTTTCCATACATCTTCAGAAATGTAGGTGGAGGTTCCCAAACCTCAGCTCTTGACTTCTGTGCATCTGCAGGCTCAACACTGTAGGAGATCAGTCAGAGTGGTGGGAGAAATTATAGGGAAAGGGCACAAACCTTCTGAAAGGTCAGAAGGCTCTGCAAAGCTTCGGGGAGAATAAGATAAAGGCAGCTGTTCTCTTACCCTGAGGCAGAGGGTGAGAAGTAGGTACAAGGGAGTGCAGGGGAATTTATCTAAATAGGCTTATTTATTCATTTTGACCAGAAAACGACCTTTGATCATCCGAGTGTGTGACCCGTTCCTTAAAAGGAGAATAATAAATGTTAATTACCCACAGACAATGTTTGCTCCAGGCTTTCGGCATTATGCCTGTACTAAATAAAAGCAAGCAGCTCCAGCTTACCGAGGCTGCTCTTTTCTTTGGTCCCTAGTGCCAGCAGCCCCCTAGCTGCTCTTACACTGCATGCCTGTGTCTGAGTACTCCTTTCATCTTTCGCTTGGCCAGGGTCTGCGGGATGTACCCAGCAGCTGGTGCCCCTGTGAGACTCAAAGCTGCCAAGGCTTGAGGCTTTCACCCTCTGAAGCCACAGCCTGAGCTTTACACTGGCCCCTTTCAGCCATGGCTGGAGCAGCTGGAACACAGGTCACCAAGTCCCAAGGCTGCACACAGCATGAGGACCCTGGGCCTGGCCCCCTAAACCACTTTTTCCTTCTAGACCTCTGGGCCTGTGATGGGAGGGGCTGCCCTGAAGGTCTCTGACATGGCCTGGAGACATGTTCCCCATGGCCTTTGGAATTAACATTAGGCTCCTTGCTACTTATGCAAATTTCTGCAACTGGCTTGAATTTCTCCCCAGAAAATGGGTTTTTATTTTCTATCACATAGTCAGGCTGCAAACTTTCCAAACTTTCATGCTCTGCTTCTCTTTTAAAACTGAATGCCTTTAACAGTACCCAAGTCACCTCTTGAATGCTTTGCTGCTTAGAAATTTCTTCCACCAGATGCCGTAAATCATCTTTCTCAGGTTCAAAGTTCCACAAATTTCTAGGGCAGGGGCAAAATGCCACCAGTCTTTTTGCTAAAACATAACAAAAGTCACCTTTGCTCCAGTTCCCAACAAGTTCCTCATTTCCATCTGAGACCACCTCAGCCTGGATTTATTGTCCATATTGCTACCAGCATTTTGGACAAAGCCATTCAACAAGTCTCTAGGAAGTGATAAACTTTCCCACATTTCCCTGTCTTCTTCTGAGTCCTCCAAACTGTTCCAACCTCTTCCTGTTACCCAGTTCCAAAGTCACTTCCACATTTTTGGGTATCTTTTCAGCAACACCCCACTCTACTGGTACCAATTTACTGTATTAGTCTATTTTCACACTGCTGATAAAGACATACTTCAGACTGGGAAGAAAAAGAGGTTTAATTGAACTTACAGTTCCACATGACTGGGGAGGCCTTAGAATCATGGTGAGAGGTGAAAGGCACTTCTTACATGGTGGCGGCAAGAGAAAATGAGGAAGAAGCAAAAGGAGAAACCCCTGATAAACCCATCAGATTTCATGAGACTTATTAAATATCATGAGAATAGTATGGGAAACAGACTGGGCCCCATGATTCAATTACCTCCCCCTGGGTCCCTCCCGCAACACATTGGGAATTCTGGAAGATACAATTCAAGTTGAGATTTGGGTGGGGATAGGGCCAAACTGTATCACCTAGCAAAGGATTTTTATGCTCATATTTTTCTTAGCCATTTTATTCAAAGCAGTTAGATGCCATAATTTATGCATCATCTGGAATTACTTCAATTCTTTCTGCGGATGGTGTGATTGATAATTGTTAAAAATGTCAATAATTGTCCTAGTGTCCAAAATGCCCCCCAAATCAAATAACCTTTGAATTGCTGAATGTAAGTGCAGGAATGTATAGTGGAGATCATGTAGGTCAATGCCAACAGTTTAAATCCATCCATTTGATTAATTTGACAAATATTTGCCTTATTTGTAAAAAACTAAAGCCCCACCTGTCAGGTTCCCCTCAAGTACTAAGGGCAGAATTGAAAATGCACAGATTTCTCATATTAAATGGAAGTGGAACACTTCATAGGGCAAGTCTGGTCTCATAGATAATTCTCCTTACACAAGTAAGTTGAGACCTCACCTTTAGGGTCTTCTTGTCCCTCTCTTGATTACTCACAGGGACAGCTTTTGACTACCTGGAGACCACTCCCAGGAAGTCTGTGAGGAAGCTGGGGCTTGGTTTACCGAAGACTAAAAGTGCTGGTGTCCACCTGGTGGCAGCAGCCATCTAGCCCCAGAGACAACTCTGGGAGAGCTACTGCAGGAGGAGCCCATAGCCCAGTGAGCTATATGGAAAGCCATCACCTTTGCCTTATTCAGTGCTCATAAGAACCAGAGATGTCTTTTTCACCTACTCTTGGGTACAGCCAGCAAGCTGCCTGGTTGGTGACAACTGACTGGTGTATTAAGGACACTCCTCTATGGGGCTATAAGCTATTGATAGCCACTACTGCAGCCTCGGGAGACATTTTTGTAACCCTTGTGGATGCCATGGAAAGGATGCATATGAGGTGAGACAACATGAAACGAAGTGGGTGACTGGACCCTCCAGCCCTGGTGGCCAGCATCACTGCCTCAATCCATTATTGGACTGGAAATGGTAATCTTGCCACTAACACAATAGGCTCAAAAGTTAAACCTCATCTGAGTGCCACAGAGAATAAAATGGCCTACTGGGACTGTGGTTCCTCTGGTTCCTCTCCACAGTTGATCTCTCAGTCTAAAGGTGACAGGGATCCTTAGCTCTGGGGGTGGGGCCTGCCTTTGTCTGGCAAATACAATACATTGGTCCTCTGCTGTCACCTGGTGGCCATTACTGGTGTGCAGTGGTAATTGACAACTGTCATCATGGAGTTGCCATTCGGTGAAGCTGGCAGATTCTGGCCACACCATAGTGGCACTGGAGACTATTCTGTGCTTGGTTTAGTATCTGGTTCACTTGTAGTTAGATGATGCCATGCTGTTCACAGCAATGGTGCCCCCAGTAGTGGGCTAATGGACAAAACATTCAGCACATTTCATGTCCTTGGTCTCAGGTTGGCACCATTTTTAAGTGGTAAGATAGACTTTGGAAGACGTGACTGAGAAAATTGCTAGATAGATGATGCTATCTGCACTGTGGCCTACACGTCTTTAGCAGACAGCGTGAGCATTACATGCAGCTGCTCCTCAGAGGAAACATTCCCCTTGGAAGAGGTGTTTGGAGAAAATCAGGACAGAAGAGGCAGAGATTCAGGGAGATCGGTTCTCTATGTCCATGATTTCACCATAAAATCTCTCAACCACTGCTCTTTTTCTTTAAAAAAAAAAAAATTGACCCTACCACCTTGGAATCTTCACTGGTTTCATCATTATTTGACACCATCAGTGACAACACAAAGAGGGTGACTCCAATCTGTTGCTTCTACCACCCCCTGGTTTGGGTTATTGAATATGGAAGATCATACGATTAATTGCCAGAATCTGTGAACCGTAATGAACTCTTTCAGTGGCTGAGTTCTACTACCGTACCCAGCCCTCATGATTGGTGACCCATCGATGAGGAAGGACTGGGTGTGGGTGAGTACTTGATTAATAAAGATGGATGTAGCAGACCTTGAATTAGGACAAATAGATTATGTCACTGTCGAAGGAAAGGAGCACCCCCAGTATTAGGGAGAAACCACCCTTTACATTTCAGTATATAAACCAATTTCAGTTCATTTTTTTTGTATCAAGTAATAGTAGATATTCATATTTTTCTTATGGATATGCTGTTATTTCAGTACCTTTTGGTGAAAAGAATTTTCTTTTTTAAAATTTCTTTTTAAAATTCCAATAAAATATGTATATCATAAAATATGCCACCTTAACAATTTTAAGTGTATAATTTGGTAGTATTAATTACATTTGTTATGCAACCATCACTGCTGTCCACTTCAAGAACTCTTTTAATCCTATAAAACTAAAACTCTATAAACATTAAACTAACTTCCCATTCTCACCTCACCAGTCTCTGGCAGCCAACATTCTACTTTTGGTATCTGTGATTTTTGACTAGTTTAGGTACCTCATATCAGTGGAATCGTGCAGTATATGTCTTTTGTGACTGGCTTATTTTATCTAGCATAATGTACTCATGGTTCATCCATATTGTAGCCTATGTCAGAATTATCTGCTTTAAGGTTTAACAAAGCCTTTACTTTTAGGATGACTGAAATATTGCTTGGCCAATGTTACCCTGCATAGAACACATGGAAATGTTAAAATACACATTTCTGGGCCTCACTCAGATACTGTGGTTCAGTTTGTCTGTGGTGGGGCCTGAGAATTAGCTTTTTTTTTTTTTTTTTTTTTTTTTGAGATGGAGTCCCGCTGTGTTGCCCAGGCTGGAGTGCAGGGGCACGATTTTGGCTCACTGCAACCTCCACCTCCCTGGTTCAAGTGATTTTCCTGCTTCAGCCTCCTGAGTAGCTGGGATTACAGGTGCCTACCACCACACCCAGCTATTTTTTGTATTTTTTAGTAGAAATAGGGTTTCGCCATGTTGGCCAGGCTTGTCTCAAACTCTTTGCCTAAGGTCGTCTGCGCTCCTCGGCTTCCCAAAGTGCTGGGATTACAGGCATGAGCTACTACCCCCGGCCAAGAATTAGCATTTCTAAAGCTCCCCAGCAGAAGCAGATGCCTCTGGCCCACCTGTCACCCTTTGGGTAGCACAGATTTTCATCTTTAATATCACTGGTCAGATATATGGTGATGTTAGTTTAAAATGTTGCTGAAAAATGGTTTGTGACAAATCCCAGCCTATTCTGTGATGTTTATAAATTGAACGCCATGAGCGTTAGAATTGGGTGGACCTGGATTTCTCTGCTGTCCTGACTCTTGACAAGCTATGTACAACTCACCTCTCCAGGCTTTCAAGTCCCTTGGTTTATAATTGGGAATAAAACTACTTACCTCTTAGGGATGTAGTGAGAGTTATATGAGGGGGCGAGTGAAAGGCTCAGAGCCCTTATAAGAAATAGACTTGGTATGTCACAGCAGATGCTTGATGTATATATATTTTAGAAGCTCAACCCCAGCAAACACCCCCTGGCTGCCCCCACCCACAGCCTTCTGTGTCATCTCCTACACTCATCAATGTGTTGTCTTGGTTTCCACTACTTCACTGCACTTCTAATATGTGAAACCTAATTGGTTAGTTCATCTCTCCCCTATCCAATATCTTGCACAGTGCCTGGGACATAGTTGATGATGAATAAATATTTCTTAATTGTGTGAACTACACATAGAGGCCATATTAGTAGTCTTCAACTCAGGTTGCACATAGAATTGCCTGGAAATTACCTAGGATATACCCCAGAGATTCTAATTCAATTAATCAAGGGTGGTATTTCTTAAACTTGGCTGCATATTAGAGTCACCAGGGGAAATGTAAAATTGCACATGCTCAGGCCCCATCCCTGGCCAGTTACACCATAACCTCTGGTGCTGACGTCCAAGCACCAGTGTTTTTGAAAAGTTGCCCCAGGTGACTCCATCATGTAGCTAGGGTTGGGCACTGCTGGGCTAGATGGGGAAACAATTTAAGTACATCAAGAGTGGACTAGTGGGCCTGGTGCAGTGGCTCACGCCTGTAATCCCAGCACTTTGGGAGGCTGAGGGTGGATCACCTGAGGTCAGGAGTTCGAGACCAGCCTGGCCAACATGGTGAAACCTTGTCTCTACTAAAAATACAAAAATTAGCTGGGCATGGTGGCACACACCTGTAATCCCAGCTACTCGGGAGGCTAAGGCAGGAGAATCACTTGAACCCAGGAGGCGGAGGTTGCAGTGAGCCGAGATTGTACCACTGCACTCCAGCCTGGGTGACAGAGCGAGACCCCCATCTCAAATAAATAAATAGCCGTTAAAAAGAAAAAGAGAGTGGACTATTAATGTGTTCTTAGGTAAGACAAATACGAAATTAAGAAGAGAGTGAGTCCCTTTTTGCGTATGTCTAATAAAATCTAATTTTCTTCCTTTCCAACTCTGTTGATTAATTTAACTGCTGAGTGTACAGGGTTGTTCTCCTTCAGTTTCACTTCTCTATCTTTTTGGCTAGTTGCTATTGCTGCAGGGTGGCTGTGCTGGGTTGAATAGTGCCCACCAAAAATTTATGTCCATTCGGAATCTGTGAATATGATCTTATTTGGGAATAGGGTGTTTGCAGACATGATGGAGTTAAGATAAGGTCTTTCTTGATTAGGATGGACCCTAATCCAATGGCTGGTGCCCTTATCAGGAGAGGGAGATTTGACACACACGCAAGCGAAAATTCCACGTGAAGACAGAGGCAGGGATTAGAGTGATATGTCTATAAGCCAAGGAATGTCAAGGATTCCAACAACTTTAAGAAACTGAGAGAGAGGCACTGAACAGATTTTCCCTGAGACCCTACAAGAGAAACTAACTTTGGTGACATCTTGAGGCACTTCTTGCCTCCGTCACTGTGAGAGAACACATTTCTGTTGCTTTAAGCCACCTAGTCTGTGTAATGCATGATGGCACCCTGAATAAAATAATAGTGACTTAAGGGGTATACATGATCTCTATAGCATCTAGGTATCGCGTTCATTAAGAAGACTAAAGTCGTATTTCTGAAATCATTCTTTTATTTTGCACACACATAGCTGCTATTTATTGAACTTTCTCTAACTCCCAAGTCCATGTTACCATGCAATGAAATGTGACAAATTCATGTCCTGCTCAGAAGGCTAAACTGGAAATTCATGAATGTGTTACATATTTAAACTTTCATAGAAGGCTCCGATCAACAAAGCAAAACTTCTACAGATAAAAAGTAGATGTGTACGCTTGTCACTCTTGGGCCCATCAGCACCTGTTCCCTATCATATTGCTGAACTCTGCAAACTCCAGAAAGGAAGGTTTCTTTTCCAAACTTCAGAGAAGCTGCAGATCAAAAATTTGGGCAGTTGCATCTGATTAGAAACTCTCTTCTTCCAGTGTGAGAACGTTGGACTGAAAGCGGCGTAATATAAAAAGAGATGGTTCTCTGTCAGGGAGAGGTCAGCTCTAAAAAAAAAAAAAAAAAAAAAGAAGGGGATGAAAACTTCTTTGTTAGTTGTTATGGGCTGAATTGTGTGAATTGTGTCCCTCCCAAAACCTAAAAACCGTAGACTTCAGTCCTAACCTCCAGTACCTCAGGGAGTGTTTGTATTTAAAGATAGGGGCCATTAAAGAGGTGGTTAAGGTAAAATGGGGCTGTTTGGGTGGGACTTCACCCAGTGTGAATGGTATCCTAACAAAAAGAGACGAGGACACAGATCCACTCAGAGGAATGACAGCGAGAAGGCTGCCATCTAGGAGTCAAGGAGAGAGTCCTCAGAAGACACCGATCCTGCTGACACCTTGATCTTGGAATTTCAGTCTCCAGAATTGTGAGAAAATATATTTCTGCTGTTTAAGCCACCCATTTGGTGGTATTTTGCTATGGCGGCCCTAGCAAGCTAATACAGTAATCCTATGCAGCTTATCTGCAGGATCAAGATATTGTTTTAAGCTTTAGTGCCTGTATGCATCTGTATATAAGCTGTACATCTGTCTGTATAAATACGCATAGATGGATGTCTAAATGGGTACTCTTCTGTTAACATTGTTTATCTCTGTGTGGTGGGATTATGGATGAAGTTTTAAAATTCTTTGTATTTTTCTGTTGTGTTTGAATTTTTCAAATGATTTGTATGTCTTAATTGTGGAAAGACCAAAAAAATCAACTTTTAAAAGAAAAAAAAAAAAGGACCTCCCTTCAATAGTAATTTTTTTTGGCTTAAGTGGCCCCTTTTCTCATCTGGGACAGATCTGAAATATTGAACAAACAGAAAACCTCCAGCCCAGAACGGCAGACACCAAAACAACTTTGTTGTGACCCAACATTTCTTGCTGCCTGGGCGCTTTTAGAAAAAGCCTTATTTGTTTTGTGATATTAGTTATCAAAGTGCTATTTATCAGGAAATCTGCTTTGTTCCTATTTTTCTTACATAGATAATATGAAAAACCTCAGAAACTCTCCTTTTAAACTCAAAGCGCACAAATAAGACTAGAATCCCAGATAAATGAGCTCCTTGCTGGTGTGCAAAATTAATGAAAGCTGCTGCATTTAAGGATAGAGATCAGTAATAAGCCTTATTTCCACAAGAAAAAGTTTGGTCTTTTAAAAGCAATACTTGGAGTTGATTAAATCTGTTATTATTAATTAGATTTTCTCCTCTGTGATGAACAAAAAACAATCAAAGGCTTTGAGAGCTGTGAGAAAGACTTTGAAGATTATTTGACTCAAACTTTCCTCGGTGCACAACACCCCCCACCCTAACTCGACTGTAGGAGAAAAAACTGAGAACAAGACGAGGTGTGGCGACACCTCCACCATGACGTAGCACCTCGGCCACAAACAGCTGCAGCAAAGGCTTGGTTCAGTTGGAAACGTCACCCGGCAGAATTCCAAAGGCCTCAGTTTAACAGTGAGGTGGTCCCATCACAAGGAGATTCTCAACCTTGGCTGCAAATTCAAATCACCTGGGGGAGAGTTTTAAAAGTCCACATTCCTGCGCTACTATGTTGGAGACATAGATGGAACGAACGGTCTGGTGAGGGGCCTGGGCATCAGCATTTTTAGAGCTCCTTGTAGGTGATTCCTGTGCATCACCAGAGTCAAGTGCCACTCCGGATGAACCACCTCATCTACTCTGCTCTGCAACAGACAGCCTCAAACCCACCCCCAAACACACGCTGAGACTCTGATGTGGTCACAGCAGCTGTGAAAGTGCTAAGTGCCTCTCACGTAGTCTCTGCATATGAGTAAAGGAAAGGGTGTTGTTACCTGTAGGGGTCTTTCACCTGTCACCCTCGGAAGAAGCTGATGAGAAAGGCGCACAGGGCCTGGAAGGGTTTCCAACAGTGTTCCCAGGCCTTCTTCTTTGCCTCCTCATTCCCTCCGGGCCTGGGTCCAGGCTGGGTAGGTTTGGCTGTGGGTCGGGTGGTGGGTTTGGCTTTTCCCAGCTCTTCCATCGAGTCCTTTCCCAGCTGTGTAGCTTCTGTGAGTTTCACTGTGGCCTTGGGCCTCAGAGATGGCGTCCCAGCCTCAGGCTGTTGGTTGGGCGCTGGGCTGCCCTTGAGGCTGGAAGTCACCTGCTGCATGTGGGCCTGGGGCCCAGCCTCCCTGCACACAGATGGCCTCAGCACCGGGGCCCCCTGGCACGCATGGTGAAGGCGCCTCAGCTCCTGCAGGGCTTGATTCCAGTAAGGTTTGGGGTCAGCAGCGAAAGCCTGGCACATGCTGGGCTGCCCCCTGTACTCACACCAGTATGTCTCCTCTGTGTTGCGGCAGTCGACGCGAAGCCAGACTTCTCCAGCACCTTGCCCCAAGCTGCTGGGGCGCATAATGCAGGAATCTCTCCCTCCAGTCTGGAAATGGAATTCCTCCCCAGTGCTTCCTTGCTTTTGCCTCGGGGCCTGACCCAAAGTCCCCAGGCAGGACAAGGTCACCAGCAGGAGGCAGGGGATGAACTTCATGGCGATACTCTGATAAACTTGCCTGCAACCCTGCACCAGGAGCGAGAACCCAAGTGGGACGAGTCACCCTTTAAAGGGTGCTGTACAAAAGACTCTTTCTCTGCAAGGGTGGGGAGGGTGTTTTGCAGCAAATGAGAAACATGCCCACAGACCTTAGACGCGTAACACTTGGCAGGGGCAGAGCAGCCACCAGGGGCCGCCCACCACAAGCAAAGGGAATGGTTTTCCTGCGTGCCTCAGAGAGATCTGCCCCAGCCCTGTCACGCACAAAGCACTACACACAGCTTTGGGGCTGAGGGTTTTACAGTTTTCCAACCACAGGGAGCTTGCTCTAAAATTGGCCCTTGTACGGGGACAGCCTTCTTTGTCAACATTTGGTATATGCCAAGGTGTGGCAGTGGAATTCTGGAAAGAGAAGTTTGCAGCTGGGAGTCTGGGCTGCCTCAAGGCTCCCTCCTGCTCCCTGGAATCCCCATCTTGGGGGACCATGGGTTTAGTTAATCCAAAGGAAGCCAGAATTTTGTGAGCCTAGGTGTTATGAGATGGCCCAGCAAATGCAAGAAAAGACTATGTGAGGTTGTGTGAGGAAGCGTGTGCCAGAGGGACACAGAGACACTCCCCCTCCCACCCACTGAGCTGAGAGTCACCTGGTGTGGCCTCTGTGGGGCTGTCCCGCCGTCACCGTGGCCACAGGCCACAGTGCTGCAATGTTCACTTCCCTTCTTATTACATGTCTGACAATTGCACCAACTGAATGATGACGAGGAAGGCATGCAAATATATGTTCACACTGGGATTCAGTCTGTTTTAGACCATAAATTCTATTTCAAATTCAATTGAAATAACACAGTTTTAATTATATCACAGGAAAATATGATTTTAAATATTGTTATTATTGTTCTAAAAATAGAAAAAAACAAAATAAATTGAAAATAACTTTTGGTTCTGTGTCAAGAATCATAGTTTGGTATGGTCATAACTGTCCTTTGGTGACCCTTCCAGAGGGCACTGTGGAGTGGATCAAAGGTGGCAATTTGCTGTTAGGAATAGGGTTGACGGATATTGGGGGACTAGTTTGAATGTGAGGGATTTATCTTGGCTATCCCACGTGGGGTAGTTGGTACCTGGCACAGCCTTCCTTCCACCTGGATATCCTGGGTCCCGAGAAGACCTAGTAGGGCTGGAACTAAAGCCAGGCTGAGCTTTGGCAGCCACTGTGTGTGTAGCGGTGAGAGCCTTCCAGAAGAGGGCGTCACCCCAGGTGGGGAGCAAAGGAAGCTTCCAAGAAGTGGTGCCAAACCTTCAAGACAAGTCAGTCAATTTGTCAGGTTGAGAAAGGTTAAAAGGCAGGTGTTTTTTGTTTTTTTGGCCTCATTCTGTCACCTAGACCGGATTGCAGTGGTGTAATTATAGCTCACTGTAGCCTCCAACTCCTGGGCTCAATTACTTCTCCTGCCTCAGCCTCTCAAGTAACTGGGACTACAGGCATGGGCTGCCACACCCAGCTAAATTTTTAATTTTTAATTTTTAGGGACAGGGTCTCACTCTGTTGTCCAGGCCGATCTCAAACTCCTGGCCTCAAGCAATCCTCCTGCTTCCTTGTCCTCTGGAGTCACTGGAATTACAGATGTGAACCACCTCAACCAGCTAAAGGTAGGTTCCTTTTTTTTTTTTTTTTTAGACAGTCTTACTTTGCCACCCAGGCTGGAGTGCAGTGGCACAATCTTGGCTCACTGCAACCTCCACCTCCCAGGTTCAAGCGATTGTCCTGCCTCAGCTACCTGAGTAGTTGGGATTACAGGCGCCTACCACCATGCCAGGCTAATTTTTGTGTTTTTAGTAGAGATGGGGTTTCACGACGTTGGCCAGGCTGGCCTCAAACTCCTGACAAGTGATCCGTCCACTTCAGCCTCCCTAAGTGCTGAGATTACAGGCACGAGCCACTGCGCCTGGCCAAGGGCAGATTCTTAATGCAGGACAATGCTTCCTGCAAGGAGTGCTCCTGGAGTGCAGGTTTATGGACTGCTGAAATGTCAAGGGCAAGGAGGCAGTGGTGAGAATCAGGCTGGAGAGGTGACTCAGGGTGTGGTCCGCAGCCCCCGTACCAATCCACAGGGCCAGTTCTAAGACAGAGGCTTGCCCTTTGTGTGCTTCCAACTCAGGAGCCCCTGGAGTAAACAGCACTCCAAGCCAGGTTCCATGTCGTGGCCAGAGGAAGGCAGCTGTTCAGCTCCAACTTCCTTTCCCCCACTCGCCACAGTGTTGCAGGGAACAGCTTGCTAGACCCATCTAGCTGCCCTGAGGTTATGGCCAGCGCTTTTCAATGCCCTAGTGAGGCTGAGTTTACCCTGCAATGGGAACTTATCATAAGAGCTCTAATCACACTCTTCCTCTTTTCACTTTTGGGACAAGCCAAGCCTCAAGACCTTTGCACTAGTCGTGCCCACTGCCTGAAAATCTTTTCCTTGAACATTGCATGCCTGGCTTCTCCCTGCTACCTTCACAGAGGCCTTCTCTCGCTATACAATGTAAATGAGCTCTTCTGTTCCTCTATCACTTCATCCTGCTTTAATCCTCTTGAAGGCAGTGATTTCTCTCTCTTTTTTTGAGACGGAGTTTTGCTCTGCCACCCAGGCTGGAGTGCAATGGCGCGATCTCGGCTCACTGCAACCTCCGCCTCCTGGGTTCAAGCAATTCTCCTGTCTCAGCCTCCCAAGTAGCTGGGACTATAGGCACATGCCACCACACCTGGCTAATTTTTGTATTTTTAGTACAGACAAGTTTTCACCATATTGGTCAGGCTGGTCTTGAACTCCTGACCTCAGATCATCCACCCGCCTTGGCCTCCCAAAGTGCTGGGATTACAGGCATGAGCCACCATGCCCAGCCCAATTTCTCTTCTTTCTTATTTGCTTGTTAATCTTTTAAGTGTGGCGTGTCATGATCCGATTTGCACTGTAAGAGATGGCTGTGTTGAAAAAGGATTGGTGGACAGGGAGGCTGTGCACAGGGAGGGTAGTGGGCAAGCTGGCTCTGTATGGGCTGAGTTGCTGTAACAAAAAGACCTTCTCTATTATGAACCAGTCTTCCAGGTTCATGCCTGGAAGTTCTTCAAATTTAACACATGCCTTCCAAGGTTTGTTTGATTGCTGCCATTTCCACTGGAACAAGTCCAGGATCTGCAGTTTTGTCTTAGTAGACACTTCACTTACTTACTGCTGGCCTAAGCCTAGTCACTCAGCCACATCTAGCTGCAAGGGAGGCTGGGAAACATAGTCCCCACCAGGTAGCCTTTGTCTAGCCAAAACTCAGGGGGCTGGAAGCCTAAAAGAGGGGAATGCCTCACTAGCCAAGAGACATTATGAAAACCGTAAGAGGATCTCATCAGTGGGGATGGAGAGGAAGGCTTGGTGACCAAGGGTGGATGGAAGGGAGGGGGAAAGCAGACTTAAGAGATTCCTCCACCTCCAGTGATAGGGTGAAGGTGGAGAAATTCAAGAAAGGGAACATGGTGGGTAGAACCTGTGGGGATGTGCAGGTCAGGACAGTGGTTTAAGGCAGGGGCCATAAACTATGGCCCACGTGGCCTGCTTTTGTAATTGTTGGAGAACACGGCAATATCTATTCACTGACATATTGCCTATGGCTACTTTTGTGCTACAACAGAGTTGAGGAGACATAGGCCACATGGCCCAGAAAGTGAAATATATTCAGTCTGACCCTTTTCTTAGAAAGGTTGCCAACCTCTGGTTTAAGGTGCATCTGGGTGGAGACATGTCATGAACACAGGGTTGGCTGGAGCTCTGTGTGACGAGAGAACCAAAGGGAGCAGGTGAGGTGATGAGCGAATGAAATCACCCAAGGAGAGAGTGAGGGGCGGACCAGAAGAGAACCTGCGAATGCCACCTAAATTTAAGAACTGGAGAGATGAGTGTTGGAAGGAGACTGAGGAATAGACAGCCATGCCCCAAGAGGACACTGGAGAGGGCTCTTTTGGGAGCCTGAAGGGAGATCTTTGTAAAGGGGATGTGTTCACAAAAGTCAAGTCCTCGGTGACCCCGACAGGAGCCCTTCAGGAGTGGTGGGGACAGAAGGCAGGTCACGCGGGTTGAAGAAGCAATGGAAATGAGAAAGTGGACATAGAGATGTGTAGAGAGTTCTTTCAAGGAAATTATTTCCAAAGAGAGAGGGAAAAAAGAAAACATCTTGTACTACCAGGCTGAGTGTGCAATGGGGTTGAGGAAAGGCTGATTTTTTTTTTCTTTTTTGAGACAGAGTCTCGCTCTCTCAGCAGGCTGGAGTGCAGTGGCGCGATCTCAGCCCACTGCAACCTCTGCCTTCCAGGTTCAAGCAATTCTCCTGCCTCAGCCTCCCGAGTAGCTGGGACTACAGGTGCCCGTCACCACGCCCAGCTACTTTTTGTATTTTTAGTAGAGATGGGATTTCACTATGTTGGCCAGGATGGTCCCGATCTCCTGACCTCATGATCCACCCCCCTCGGCCTCCCAAAGTGTTGGGATTACAGGCATGAGCCACTGCGCCCGGACAGGCTGATTTTTTTTTTTTTTAGCAAAGATAAGAACTTTAGGACCATATCCTTCCACTGTGTTTGGTGATTTGAGATACTGAAAAATAAATAAATAAAAGTTGCAAGAGTGACACTAGGAGTATTAAGTTGGCTTGAATAACTTTAATTATTTAAATGGGTGATAGAAAAATCAGGTTTTCAAAAAATGGGAAGTTAAAAGATAATTTCCTCCAGAAGAATTATACACTATATAGTTTTATTTAAATTGCAAGCCTCTTGTGTGTTGTTTTAAAAAAATTCATTT
The DNA here is from genome assembly GCF_028885655.2 of Pongo abelii. NCBI lineage: Eukaryota > Metazoa > Chordata > Mammalia > Primates > Hominidae > Pongo > Pongo abelii. The sequence goes on from NC_071988.2 coordinate 14,987,046, forward strand.
TTACTGTTGTATGTTTAGGAGTACACCAGGCAAAGTAGAGTTTGCCTATAGTTGGTATCCAATTGTGTATATTGTGACCTGGACAGTTCCCTAAGAAATGATGACTTTAGATCTGAAGAAGATCTAAAAAAATAGCCCACTTTGACCTTGACCTTGAATTACTTCTGTATAATAGGCCCTTTAATAATAAGTAATGGAATAAATTCACAAATAACATATGCCCAAATTTCATCATCTAAGTTGTGAGTCGCTGGATCTACTCAAGGAAGTAACATACAGGCCATGTTTTCCAAGTTCCTTTTTATTGAAATGAATCAGAACTGCAATCTGCACATGAAAAGACCTGGGGGAATGCCTACATCTGGAATTTCATTACGTCAGTGTTAAATTTTGTCCGACCAGTTTTTCATTGCTGATCACTTTTGATAATGACAGATCCAACATGAAAATCCTAAAGCAAATGGATATTTACCTTGTGCTTTCATGTAAATTTAGGGACCAAACTCAAAGGTTTCATCCATGCTGGACACCAGATCTAAGAATTGTGACAGGATCTTCTCATATTTCATTTTAGAACACTTGATACTAGTCTGATGATATTCATGTTAGCTGCACTCCAAATAATGTTTATCCTAATGCAACAGAAAACTCTGTTAAACTGTATACCGTAATTGGCCTCTGTTAAAACAACTCCACTTTTGAATGAACAGCATTTCTTTCTCTCAAGATCTCTCTCTCTCTTTTGAATTTGCCAGATGGAGTTACACAGGTTTCCATGATTGCTTTTGCATGCCATTTCCAAGTGGAACATGGCCAATCTTTGATAAAGTATAATAGATCAAAATCTCTGCGCGAAGGATATGCTGTAGGTTTCACACACTTTTAGTGAAAATGGATTATTTTCAACAGCACCAAGAAGTCAATGGTGACTTATTTAGCTCATTTAGAAGAAAGTCCTATAATACTCATTTGTTTAAAAAACTCTGTGGTAACAAAAGGTATATACACCGTTTACTGTACACAAAATGCATCTTTCCTGTAAACTGGTGTGTGTTTAGCACACTCCACACATGGCAATATGTTAGAACCTAGCCATCACATTTGATAGAGTTTTGACAGAAATGCATCCAATGGGAACAAACACCCCATATGTTGTAGTGTCTAAATAGAAACTCAGTGTAAACAAGTAAAAAACAAAAATAGACAGGAAGGGAGGGAGTCATCCTTGAATAGTGATGGACCATGGACTATAATGTGATTGTGTTCATTCTTAAAGCACTACCCAGAGACCAATGGTGCGGTTTCCTTGGTGCCCGCCTGAGTCACTACGTTGCCACTGGCGTTGCTCTGGATTTGGAAAGTCCTTGTAGACCCAGAAACTACCAAAAATCTGTGATCCTTTCCACTTTGAGTATCCTGATGCTGAAATGAAAGTTAAACACAATTTTAGAAATTGCTTTTGAATTAATAAAGAGAAAACCAGGAATGCATAATCCTAAAATGGTCCCCACCAGGAGCCTAAGAACTAAGGAAATATAAACTCGTTCAAGAGGCACAGCAATATGTTTGTTGCAAAACAATTTGTTAAACTATAGCAATATAGAAAAAAACTTTGTGGTTTTTGTTTATTTATTTTATTTTATTTTATTTTATTTTATTTTATTTTTTTTGAGAGGGAATCTCACTCTGTCACCCAGGCTGGAGTGCAATGGCACGATCTCAGCTCACTGCAACCTCCACCTCCCGGGTTCAAGCCTCAGCCTCCCAAGTAGCTGGGACTACAGGCACCTGCCACCACGCCTGGCTAATTTTTATATTTTTTAGTAGAGATGGGGTTTCACCATGTTGGCCAGGCTGGTCTCGAACTCCTAACTCCAAGTGATCTGCCCACCTCAGCTTCCCAAAGTGCTGGGATTACAGGAATGAGCCACCACGCCCAGCCAGAAAAAAATTTTAAGTCCATAATACTCAAGGTACATGGTTGGTACACAGATTTCCAGATTTTTGTTTGTTTGTTTTTTTAGAGATAGGGTCTCACTACATTTTCCAAGTTGGAGTGCATGAGTGTGTTGGCTATTCACAGGTATAATCATGGTTCACTGCATCTTTGAACTCCTGGGCTCAAGCAATCCTTCTACCACAGCCTCCCACCCCAGTAGCTGGGACTACAGGCAGGTACTACCACACCTGGCTTATTTTTTTACTCTAAAAAAACACTTTCTTTTTTTTTTTTTTTTTTTTTTTGTGATGGAGTCTCACTCTGTTGCCCAGGCTGGAGTGCAGTGGTGTGATCTCGGCTCACTGCAACCTCTGCCTCCCAGGTTGAGTAGCTGAGATTACAGGCAGGATTACGGGGGTCCCCCACCACACCCGGCTAGCTTTTTTTAGTAGAGACAGGGTTTCACCATGTTGGCCAGGCTGGTTTTGAACTCCTGACCTCAACCGATCTGCCCACCTCAGCCTCCCATAGTGCTGGGATTACAGGCGTGAGCCACTGCACCAGCCCTTATTTTTTTACTTAAAAAAAAAAAATCTTATTTTTTTACTTAAAAAAAAAAATCTTATTTTTTTACTTAAAAAAAAAATCTTATTTTTTTACTTAAAAAAATCTTATTTTTTTAATATACACACACATTTATGTAGCAATGCATGTATATACAGAGAGGGTCATTGTAATGTATGTATACATACAGTTGTCCCTCTGGATCCATGTGGGATTGGTTCCAGGACCCCAACACACATCCTCCTACATACTGTATATCATCTCTAGATTACTCAAAATACCTAATACAATGTAAGTGTCACATAAGTAGCTGTTATACTCTATTGTTTTTATTATTTTTATTTTTGTACTGTTATTTAAAAAAATTTTTTTAGAGTATTTTTGATCCACAGTTGGTTGAATCTGTGGATGTGGAACCTGCAGGTACAGACGGTGGACTGGATATATAAAATATCATGTCTAACATACTGACCTAGATTTCCCACTTAATGTATTAGGAATAGCTATGTTTTGATGTTCTAAAAACTAAAAACTATAGTCCTGTAGATTCTCTTCAATGAAAGCATCAAACTTACCTCAAGCAATTTCAACATCAGCTATCAATGTTGTGATGGGCTAAAAAACAAAAAAATACAGAAATATAATACCCCCAGCAAAGCTGTGGGTGGTTTCATCAACTCTGTGCTAAGAAGCAGGCACGTGACTAAAGGTACAGATGAATATAAACCACATCTCATAAAGTTTATCAAGAAGAATGTGTCAGACAAAACACTGGTTACTCTAGCTTCTGTTTGTATTGCTTTTAAAAACAGCATAGAAGGTAAAGAGAATAAACAGACTATGACAAGTAGAATTGTGAATATTCACAATCTAAGGTTAAAAGTGTTAAGAGTCACTAAGAACACGTGTTGAAGACATTAGGCCAGCAGCAACACAGCAGTACACATGTCTACCACAAGAGTCTTTCTAAAGTCCGCTTCTAGGACAGAAGACAGAAGCAAATGGAAGTCCCGCAAGGACCTTGTTACAACTACAAATTCCTGGGTGTAAGATGAGGCAGTGCACATGGCCTCTAAGTGGCTCTCTGGGTGAACCATCAACAGTAGCCCCAGTGTCCTCTAAAGTGACTCTGTGATAATGGCCTTGACAACCGAAAAGGTATATGCCAGGGGGAGACTAGTGAACTCTATCTGGAAGGTCGGCAGTTTCAACTCTGGCACACCCTGCCCGACTGTGACTTCAGGTGGATCACAACCCCTCTGAACCTGCAGGATCCACCCTGCCTCACTGCAGTGCTGCATGAGACACATGAGGTTGGGGGAGGACATGCACGGAGGACGTCAGGGCACCTGCCAGGCAAGACATTCCTTCTAAAGTTTTTCACTTTAGAAAGTGCACAAGCTTGGTTCTGTGTGCCTCTTCTTGCACTACCCTTTATGCTTTCGGTAAAGAAACAAACTCTTTATTGAAAGGGCTCAAAGGGCCCCTGGAAAAGGGTGCAAGCAGGGGCTGGCTCAATCTCTTGTTACTGTCCACCTCACCAGGGCCTGGAGCTGAACATTATGAAGGACTGTAGCCTCTGGCAATCATTTCTAAAGAACATCTACATTTGCCTTATTGAGCAGAGGGATGCTGGGCACACTAACGGGATCACTGGTTCTTCTCCTCCTGCCTAGCATTGCCTCTCCTCCAGACAGTATATCCATCCTATCCTGGAAGAGAGGGAACTCTGGAGACCTCAGAAGCAGGAAATGAGCAAAACAAACCAATTTAAGCAGTGTCTTAGTATGTTTTCTGCTGCTATAACAGAATATCAGAGACTGGGTAACTTACAAAGAAAAAAAATTGTTTTTCACAGTTCTGAAGGCCACGAAGTCCAAGAGCCTGGTGCTGGTATCTGGTGAAGGCTTTCATGATGCATCATCCCATAATGGAAGGGCAAACGAGTGCAAGAGACAGACAGGGAATGGGGGTCAAGCTTCCTCCTTTTATCAGGAGCCCACTCCCATGATAATGGCATTAATCCATTTATGAAGGCAGAGCTCTCATGACCTAACCACCTGTCCAAGGTCTCGCCTGTTAATATAGTTACAATGGTAATTAAATCTCAACATGAGTTTTGGAGGGGACAATGAAACTATAGCAAGTAAGTAAAACTAATTCTGGAAGCTCCTGATGTAAGAGAAACAAAGGGCCTTAGGTGAGACCATAACTGGCGGATATATTTCTTCAGGCAATTAGGATTTGGGCTCTGAATGATAACTTCCTGGGTGCCCAACACAATAAAGTAATAAAATAAAGAAGGCAAATACATGACATCTGAGACTCCCCTGTCCCCAGAGTAGACATCACATACTGATGACAGCACTTTTGAGTCAGTCTGGATTAAACCTCCAGATTTCAATCAACACAGGGCTCTGGGCAACCTGACAACAGAAAGAAGTTGGCCCAGGAGGTGGAATCTGTTTGTCACTGATGCACTATCCCCTTCACAGAAAAAGGAAGGTCCTGGCCCCCGAAGAACCTGAAACATCACACAAGGGAAGGGGCTCCAAGCACCCTCTACAAGACCTATGCAGCCAGAACCTACACAGGTGAGGGTCAGCTGCTGTTTATGTAGCACCTGCTTCCTCCTCCAGGCTGCAGAGATGCAGCCATGCGGACCTCTCCTACTTTTACTTCTATGGCTGTTTGCCACATACGTCAGCACTATGCTGTTTATGTAGCATTCCCTGGGAAGCAGGTGGATCCCACAGAAGTTAATAGACTTCATAGAAGTCTACGTAAAAAGCCACAGACTTACGTATGTGGCAAACAGCCACAGACTGTATAATGGACTAATTACAGTGTGTGTGTGTTTAAGAAATAAATTGAAATAAAAGAAAAAGAGACAAAAAAACTAGTTTATGAAACTGAGTTTGCCACTCAGTTTATTTAAGAGAATTCTCCTGGGAAACGCTCCATGAAGCAGTATTAGTTGTCAAACTGCTCCTCACTTGGTAAGTACTAGTGTCCCGGTTTGCAGGCTTTTCTTTCGTTCTTACATTAAAAAAATTTTTTTTTCATTTATAAACACAGGGTCTTGCTGTGTTGCCCAGGCTGGTTTTGAACTCCTGGGCTCAAGTGATCCTCCATCCTCAGCCTCCCAAAGTGCTGGGATTAAAGGCGTGAGCCACCCCATCAGCCAGAAGGCTTTTCTAAAATAGCCAAGCACTTTCTCTGTGCACTGATCATTTTCCTCTTAAACCTAGCTTTGTCGTGAAATGCAGGCAACACCTGAAAACTGTTGGCGGTAAACACTGGGGGAAATCACAGTCTCAAGCTGTGTGAAGGAGGCACCAATTCGGGCTCATTTGTACAGAAGGTATCACGAGGTGTTGGCTAATATCCAGAGCCCAGTTGGTGTCATCAATGGAAGCTAAGTGGAGCTGCTGGCTCAGCTAACAGATTAGAGCCACACTTAGTTATCTTCTGAGTCACCTTTGGGTTCCTTCCATTGGAAATGTCAAGGTAATAAGAAAAGATTATGGTTATTATAGTGAACCACAAACCCTTAAATAAGGGCTTACAGTTTTGCCTTGTTACCTCATTGAACCCTCACAACCCTATGCAAACAAGGCTCTTATTTTTATTTATTTATTTATTTATTGAGACGGAGTCTCATTCTGTTGTCCTGGATGGAGTGCAGTGGTGCAATCTCAGCTCACTGCAACCTCCGCCTCCCGGGTTCAAGCGATTCTCCTGCCTCAGCCTCCCAAGTAGCTGGGATTACAGGTGCCCGCCACTACGCCCAGCTAATTTTTTGTATTTTTAGTAGAGATGAGGTTTCACCATGTTGGCCAGGCTGGTCTCAAACTCCTGACCTTGTGATTTGCCTGCCTTGGCCTCCCAAAGTGCTGGGATTACAGGCGTGAGCCACCGCACCCAGCCTCAAAGCTCTTATTATTCCCTCCTTTTAGAAGTGAGAAAACTGAGGCTCAAGGACATTAAATAGCACTTCCACAATGACACATGGAGGCAGAGCAAGGATCCTCTCCAACTCAGACCCCTGGGACCTCTAGGAGGGTCTGGTTGGAAAAGAAAGGTGTCCCAATGTCCCTTGAGTTTCTGGGATGTCATTTCCTAACCTTCTGCAAATAAACCAAATCAAAACTATGATTCTTCACTGACTGCCTGTAGATGGGCTGAACATCCAGGAGACTTGCCAGGGTTCCCACTGGAGGTGGGTGTGCAGGAACGAAAACAAGTCTCGATTTAATTGTTACCATGAAAGATGCTTCAGCAAAACTCACATAGGGTGTCACTCAGTCTTTGGAATTTTTCTCTTACTGAAACAAAACACTTCAACCCACCCTTGGAGCTCTACTATAGAACACAGAATATAGAAAGTAGAAAAAAATTCAAATGTGCTGTGGACCGTTAAGGAAGGACGTCCAACCTCGACTTCTCCCCCTTTCTTTCACAACCGTGGCTCCTCGTAAACATCCTGCACTCCAAACTCCATTTGAGCACTGCTTCCAGAAAACCTGCCTGTGGCAGCCTCCACCCAGGCTTGCGTCTCTCTCTCTAGCATCTTCCAGGCAGCCTGGATGACTCTTCTTAGAACAGAGAGTACTTTCAGTGGCTTCACAACCAACAGGCAAACACCAGGAAGCAATTCTACAAATTCAAAGCAGTCCTAGAAGATCCGATGTTAGGGCAACATAGGTAATTGAGAACAGCTGTCCTCTGATCTTGAAAATTTCAATCCATATATATAAGATACCCTCCAAGCATGCTACACCACAAAAAGGAAGGCCAGGACATTATGCAGGCAGCTGTACTGTCTACTCTCCCCAGAGCACACCTGGCTAATTGATACCTAAATCGATCTTCAACTCTTTCACAGCACTCTAGCCACCAAGCCTTGCATACCGGAAGTATCAAATCAGATGAAGTCAATTTGCCATTTCAAGACTTTATTTATTTATTTAGAGATGGAGTCTCCCTCTGTCTCTGTCACCCAGGCTGGAATGCAGTGGCGCAATCTCGGCTCACTGCAACCTCTGCCTCCCGGGTTCAAGTGATTCTCCTGCCTCAGCCTCCGGAGTAGCAGGGACTACAGGCGTGTGCCACCATACCTGGCTAATCTTTTGTATTTTTAGTAGAGACAAGGTTTCACCATGTTAGCCAGGATGGTCTTGATCTCCTGACCTCGTGATCCACCCGCCTCGGCTTCCCAATGTGCTGGGATTACAGGCATGAGCCACCGCGCCTGGCCGAGAACTTGATTTTTTTTATTATCACCATTTCTGCTCTGATCTGAATGTTTGTGCACTCCTAAAATTCATACGTTGACATCGTAATCACAGTGATGCTTTAGGTCATGAAGGCAAAGCCCTCATTAGTCTCTCATTAACGCCCTTAGAAAAGAGACCCCAAGGAGCCAGTTTGCCCTTTCCGCCATGTGAGGATTTGGCAAGACAACGCCACCTATGAGAAAGTGGTCCTTTACCGGACACCAAATCTGATGGCACCTTGATCTTGTATTCCCAGCCTCCAGAACTGTGAGAAATAAATCCTGGTGTTTATAAGCTACCCAGTTTAAGGCATTTCGTTATAGCAGCTGGAATGCACTCAGATAACTTCTCTTCCCCTAAATGGAAAATTATAATGAAAAGTTCTGATTTTTTCACAATGTTCAAAGTTTTAAGTTCAGGAAGCCATTTACCTCCTGAAAGGACAAATTTTAATGACTTTCTGGTTCTGTTCATCTTGAAATCTGACCAAGGTGGAGCATCAACTGTTATTAGGTAATATTGCTTAAGATAAGGATGTGCCTGACTGGTAAGCAGGTTCTGGCCTGGGAGGCTCTAAATATAAATACCTGGTGTGAAGCCAAAGCTGTGGGCTTCCCTGAGTGTGGGCACTTTCAACTGGATGCCTCCCACATGGAGCGTGGCCCTTCTAAGGTGGATCCCCACCATGCACTAACGTTAGACTCACCCTTTTGCATCTGAGACATCACTGTGGGGAGCAGGGCTCGGGGGAGCACTGGGGGGCCAGCTGCATGGGCGTGGGAAGGGCCACACCCACTGAAGAGGACAGCCCACTGCTGCCCTGCTGCCCTGCACACTATGGCTCCACCTCTTATGAGCAGATAGGTCCCTGGCTGACATGTGGGTCTGAATTCTTAGTAGAGCCTCAGAAGAGGACTGACCTCTGGCAAGCAAAGCTCTTACCTGACACATGATATATCCAGAACCACAGAAGCTCCTTAATTCTAGAGAATGTAAATTCATAAAGATTTTGGAGGAATAATTGAGATTCTTTTTCTGGTTGGTTACAGTTAATTTATTGGAAGGAAGGAAAAAAAGGAAGGAAGGAAGGGAAGGAAGGAAGGAAGGAAGGGAAGGAAGGAAGGAAGGAAGGAAGGAAGGAAGGAAGGAAGGAAGGAAGGAAGGGAAGGAAGGAAGGAAGGAAAGGAAAGGAAGGAAGGAAGGAAGGAAAGAAGGAAGGAAGGAAAAGCTTTGAAAACTGTAACTACTCAGTTTATTTGGTGCAGAGAAATTCTAAATGCAAGGTATGCGTGCATTTAATCTGTAATGATCTACAGCCATACATAGCATTTTAAGATGACACTAAATTTGAGTTGCAGAATAGTTCCATTGTTTAGAAATCGACTGAACATTTAAACTCATGGCATCATGGAACACTATGTAGAGCATGATTGGAGACTAGCACTGATAAAGTATCATACAGAGAGAAGTGAGGGCATCAGCAGCATGCAGAAAATTCAGTGCTGATCTATAGGAGATGAGACGGTTTATCATAGGACGGGCATGCACTTATAGACTTTGCTTTACCTTGTCATAATAGGATTGTGAATACCATATACATGATCTTTATGATAACCATTATTACCATTTTCCATACTGTAACAGAAATAAATACACCAAAACACCATGTTATCTCTAAGATGAAGTATTTACATCATGGATTACAAAGACAATGTAATGGTCATGAAAAGTATGTTAACAATTTGTTAAATCTAAAAAAAAGACAAATGAGTAATTGACATTTTTGCTCCTTTTAAACTTCAAAGACCAAATGACTACTTTATAGATTAATACACTTAACATATAAAATTTCATTAATTCATCAAGTATTTCTTGAGCACCTTCTATGTGCCAACCCTCTTTTTAAGAGGCATTGCAATTTATTTTTGCCCGGACAGATGCTTTTTCTACATAATTTTAAGATGTTAATAACTTAATTTTTAAAGTCCATTACATAATAATATCAACCTCCCCCATCCCATCTAGGAATATAGTTTTTTTAAAAAAGGCTTACTTTTTCATGGGTATAGTTTCAACACTATAAAATACAAAAAAGGGAGATAAAATTAATTTTTTAAATTATTACGAAAGCTCAGCAACTACTTCCCCCAAATATTTACTCTAACACGGATACTGACAGTGCAAATTCAGGAGAGACCCATGTTGAAAGATGAGTGAAGTGAAAAACGAGGCATACACATTCACCAGAAACAGAATGAGGGGCAGACTACAGAGCCAAAATGGAAAGTGTAAAAACAGTTATCATAAAGTGAAATGCCAGGTCCCCGAGAGAGAGGAACTGCAAACAAGAAATAAAAAGCCTGGTTAGGGAAGCTGAGAGGATTAAGCAGGAGGAAAAAAGTAGTTAAAACAAGTATAGAAAAATCAGTACCAAGAAAAAAAAAAATTCACCTGAACAGAAGTGACCTAACTACTACTAAAAAAAAAAAAAAAAAAAAAAAAAAAATCAAGTTTAACCTCATCAGAACTCATCTTTAGCAACTCTTTGAAGACAGCATCACCTAGAAAATGACCCCCACATCTGTGGAAGCCCACATACTTACTCATCGTACACGTCCTCCGAATCCATTCGACGATAGTACTTAGCCAGTTTTACCGCAAAAATTAGAGCCGGAAGTAAAAATACAGTAGCTTTTCCTATGCCAAACCAAAACAAATTCTAGGAAAAAAAATCAGAAGAATTAAATGTTTGAAGATAAGAAATGGGAAAAACAGTTGTTCGGGGGAATTTTTTTTTTTTTTTGGAATTTTTAAAAACGAGTTGTCATTTTGTTCTTTAAAACAATTTGAGAATGTCATGTGGACGAGGCACTGTGTGAAGTGCTACTCACATTGTTAGGATTCATTTCATCTTTCTAAAAACCTTCAGTAGATCCTATTATTATGTTTATTTTACAAAGGAGGAGCAGAAACAGCAAGTGGTAAAGCCAGGATGCGAATCTAGGCCACTCCAACCCAACTTCTAACCACCCCAAACAGATTCTCTTTGTTGACCGACTGTCCAGTAATCAGAGCATGGATGGCTAGCTCTGATTACTTTTTGAGTTTCAATCCCTCTTATGAGTTGTTTGTTATTTATTTATTTATTTATTATTTTAGACAGAATCTCACTCTGTTCCCCAGGCTGGAGTGCAGTGGCGCCATCTCGGCTCACTGCAAGCTCTGCCTCCTGGGTTCACGCCATTCTCCTGCCTCAGCCTTCCGAGTAGCTGGGACTACAGGCGTCCGCCACCACGCCTGGCTAATTTTTTGTATTTTTAGTAGAGACGGGGTTTCACCGTGCTAGCCAGGATGGTCTCGATCTCCTGACCTCGTGATCTGCCCGCCTAGGCCTCCCAAAGTGCTGAGATTACAGGCGTGAGCCACCACACCCAGCCGAGTTGTTTGTTATTAAGATGACAAATTAGCCGGGCGAGGTGGCTCATGCCTGTAATCTCAGCACTTTGGGAGGCCGAGGTGGGCAGATCACGAGGTCAGGAGTTCGAGACCAGTCTGGCCAACATAGTGAAACCCCACCTCTATTAAAAATACACAAAAAATTAGCCAGGCGTGGTGGTGTGCGCCTGTAATCCCAGCTACTCGGGAGGCTGAGGCAGAAGAATTGGGTGAACCCAGGAGGCAGAGGTTGCAGTGAACCAAGATCGTGCCACTGCACTCCAGCCTGGGCGACAGAACGAGACTCCATCCCAAAAAAAAGAAAAAAAAAAAAGATGACAAATTAACCCTTCTGGCTTCATTCTGCATCTGAGCAGTTGAGATGCCTGCATCTTCATTCCATAACATTACTGTGTCAAGAAGTCAGAAGCAATGTTCACCATACGCTAGGGTCTCAATCAATGTTCCACGTTTAATTTAACCGATCTTGAAGGTACATAGAAGGTAGATGACCATGTTTTGTCTAAAGAGCAATGTTAAAGTATCCTTTTTTAAATAGCTGCCAACATTCGTAAGTCACATTTCACACGTAAACGTGGATTTACATCTTTTCTTCAAAGATCTAAAAGTTCCATCTCTTAACGTTGAACCCTTGTTCCCACAAAGCAACACTCTGGAAGTGGTTCTTCCTTCAAGGGGACATTTGTCCTCAGTGGTGACACAGTCTACACCACTCACATCTGCAAGGTGATATTCCAAATGATGTAACCTTATGGACCAATCAGGACAAACACACAATGCACAGATGTCATGAGCTGAATGCCACTCTGGCCAGCATCCTACACTTGGCCTGCTACGTAAATCTACAACCTGCCAAGTTCCTATGTAAGTTCGAGTCTGACGATATCCCTGCCTTAGGATAATGCTGTCAGTAACACTAGAACGACTCTCTCCAGCCCACCATGAGGCCAAATGCCACTTGGAAATAACACCTGCTTCACCCTCACAGCTTGACCCTGCATTTCTGCTTTGCTCCTGGCTGAGTTCAGAATTACAGAAGTGGCACCATCTCTTGGCTCCTAACTTCCTGTCGATTTGTTCCCCCTTCCCTCTATGTTCTGTTAGATTTCTGTTTTCAACCTTGTCTTGAGAAGCTTTACAACTTTGTAACAACCTTATCCTTTTTCTGGAAGCTGCCTCAATCCTTTTGGGGACAATTGAGATACAAAATAAACATATTAGCTAGCCCACAGTCTATCTTATTGACTAAATGGATGCCCAGAGCTCTTCCTTACGATGTAAACCCCCTGCTATACAGCTCCAGCCTATGATCTTCCTGAGCAGCCTCTAGGCCTCCCCTCTGTCCCTGGTGATCTGTGGAGAGGCATCTGGTGGCTATGTGGTTCGACTGAATGGGGTGGGTGGTGGAGGCTCGACATAGAGAGAGGTCAATTCAGAATCAGGCAGGTTGGCTCTGGACTCCCCTAATGAAGGCTTCAGCCAAAGCTGGCGGCAGGGGCCACCAAGCACAGGACAAGAAAAGTAGTTGCAAGAGGAAGGAAGCATCCAGGAAGCAGGGCCTAGAGTCTGTGTGGTTGGGTCGGTGGCAGAATCCTTTTCACTCAGGCATGAAAGACCCTCCAGCAGACAGATAGACAAGTGAACCAGGGAGATGGACAGACAGGGCAATAGGGATGAACTGTGACAGAGAACCTGACAATGCATCAGTGATACTCTGTGCCAGGTATTATGCCAGACAACAGGGACACAGCCTTGAATGCACTGGTGACTCATGGAATGGAGAGTCTAGAGTGTGCTGGAGGGACATATAAATATGTAATTGAAACAGCAATAACATCTCTAAAGGAAAAGCATAGAGTTCTACAGGAACGAGGAAAAGGGAGCCCAGCCTGGTTTGGGGGATCAGAAAAGGCTTCCTGGAAAAAAGACATGTTTGAGCTAAGACCTGAAGGCGGAACAACAGTAGTGAATATTCATTGAGTGCTGATGTTCCAACAGCGTGAAGGGCTTCACATGTGACTTCTCATTGAATCATCAAAACAGCCCCATATAGGCAAGGAACTCAGAAAATTTCAGTAATTTTTCAAAGTCACAGAGTTCTGAAAATGTAGAAGTGGAATTTTCATTCAGAGTTCATGTTCTCCACCATTGTGTTACCAGACCTGGAGGAGTTAGGTCTTAACAGTGGGGAGTCGGTAGGTGGGAAGGGGAAGAGGAAAGAGAAAGAGAAAAGCGCTGTGTGCTGTGCCCATCTCCAATCCAGGCAGAAGAAACGGTATGTGCGTGGGCCCTAAGGTGGGGAAATTGAGATGTATTTGATGAAGTGAAAGAAGATGAGTATGTCTGGAGCACAGAAAGAAAGGCGGGCAGGCAGAGAGCACACAGTGAGATCTGGAATGGGGAGGCTCTGCCATGCAGAGCCTAGTATAACCTATCAGGGATCCTGATCTTTAGATAGCAACGGGAAGCCACTGAGGTGCTTTCAGCAGAGGGAGAGGATCCACTCACAGAGAGAGTCAGCGTCTGTTGAGGAGGGAACAGAGCTGAGGATTAAGCCTGATTAAGTGGAACTTACCATCCCAATAGTAACATTTCCAAGGACTTTTTAGTGACAAATGAAGTTTGGTGCAGCTTTGGGGTTGTATATGTAGTTGTACTGAGTATTCTTTTGAAGATGAGAAATCTGCACACTCATGACTGTCTTTCCGATTATTCTGAACTAATAGGAGTTTTCTCCCTGCAGGTCTCCTGACTCATAAATATAATCCTAGTGAGGGAAGAAGATAACCGCCCAGAACTTTGACTTTTCTAGTCTATTAGCATCTTAATACACTGATCAAAATGTTACATTTTAGGTTTTAGATTCTCTGAAGCAGAAAACAGATATTATAATGTATATCATAATCCAGAAAAACAACCAAAGATGATGGATTCATTGTGTCTTCTTTTGAAAGATGAAATCTTACCAGGGGGTCGATAATGTAGCTACACAGAAAGACATCAACAGCAGTATCTAGAGCGGTGGCCACAGGTTTGCAGGATGCCACTTTCTCACTGATCTAGCGGGGTGGAAACACAGGGAAACTTTGAGCCGCATCCACAAAAATCCACAGGAATGAGACATGCCATTTACTTCTGACTTGGTGTCACAAAAAGGATCTCCATGTCCTCTAAGACAGGGGTCCCCAACTCCCGGGTCACAGATGGATACCAGCTAGTACCGGTCCATGGCCTGTTAGGAACTGGGCTCCACAGCAGGAAGTGAGTGGGCGGGTGAGCAAGCAAAGCTTCACCTATATTTATAGCTGCTCCTCATCCCTTATGTTACTGCCTGAGCTCCGCCTCCTGTCAGAGCAGCAGCAGCATTAGATTCTCATAGGAGCATGAACCCTATTGTGGAACTGCACATGCGAGGAATCTAGATTGTGCTCCTTATGAGAATCTAATGCCTGATGATCTGTCACTGTCTCCCATCACTCCCAGATAGGACCATCTAGTTGCAGGAAAACAAGCACAGGGCTCTCACTGATTCTTCACTATGGTGAGTTGCATAATTATTTCATTATATATTACAATTTATTAATAATAGAAATAAAGTACACTATAAATGTAATGCCCTTGAATCATCCTGAAACTACCTCCACCCCCGGTCTGTGGAAAAACTGTCTTCCACTAAACCAGTCCCTGGTGCCAAAAAGGTTGAGGACCACTGCTCTAAGACATGGAACTGATGGCTGATGTGCATGAATGAGTTCTGTATATACAGTTACAGTCGGCCCTCCATATCCCTGAATTCTGCATCCATGGATTCAACCAATCATAGATTAAAACATATTCAGAAAACAATGGATAGTTGCATCTTTACTGAACATGTACAGACTTTTTTTAAATCATTGTTCCCGAACCAATAGAGTGTACCAACTACTTACATAGCACATACATTGTATTAGGTATTATAAGTAATCTAGAGAGATTTAAAGCATACAGGAGGTTGTGCATAGGTTATGTGCAAATAACTATATCTTTTATATAAGGGACTTGAGCACCCAAGGATTTTGGTATCTGCAGGGGACCCTGGAGCAAATAACCCACGGATACTGGGGGACAATTGTATATATTTTAAAGCAAGATCCTTATTCTCTCTGAGCCTTGGTTTCCAGTTTCCTCATTTGTTTTGGAACAGTGAGACCCAACCTACAGGACTCTGAGAGAATTAAAAAGTTATCGTGCCCAGCATAGTGTTTTAGTTCAAATTTGTTATCTGGCCCCTTTGTTACCTGAAAAAGGGGGTGGGAGGCAAATGGAAGAACTGCATATGGCAAAGGTGAGCAAAGGGGACCAGGAGGTGGCTGTCCTCTGACCTGGTGGGAAGCCCCAGAAGTCTTGGTCCTGCACATCAATGTCCTTTCACTTACTTCCTACCAAATTATGGGAAATTTAATTTTATTTCTTCCAGATTTTACCCTAGAAAATGACTATCCTAAAACTTGACCCCCCTTAACATTCATAAAAGATAAACTACTTACAGAGAACTCGATCCACTGCAGATAATGTTCAAAATATCCTATTATTGTTCTCCCATACTTCTTAGTTTCCTGGAAAGAAACAAAAGATGAGTAGAAGCATTAAAATGATGACAGCATACTTAAACATTATAAATATTTAATCTGTAACATTCAAGTGCCCACTTATGGACATGCTTACTTTAAAAAAGAAGGCTCACCTCAATAATAACAGAGGAAGTATTGTTTGTGATGAAGTTCTGAGCAAAATCCAGAGAAGCTAGAATCCTAGTTACTCTCTCCTGAAAGACACAGCCACAGTTATCAGGGTATCAAGTCACAGAAAGATTTAATTAGACAATTTGCATATTGATTCAAGTACTGTAACTTGGCTCCGCAACACCATGACCTGGACCTGCTAGTTAAGAGGAAGACAGAACCCGCCCAGCCCCCTGAGGGCAGGGAAGGAGATGAGCTGAGAGTGAGCATTTACTCTAGCCCAGACACTGGGCTAGTCCTTGATAGGAATGGCCTTGCTGGACTTGCTGGAAACTCACAACGAGGCAGGAAGGAAGGTACTGTTTGCTAGGTTCCCTTCACAGATGAGGCAGCTCAGCCTCTTCAAGATCACCATGCTGGGGAAGCATACGACAATGCTGGGATTTGCACCGAACTTTTTTTTCCACCGCAAAGCCCATAGTCTTTGCACCACCACACAAGCAAAGACGAGTCCTCTGCCAACCCACATGGCAGCTTGGTGCAAATTGGAAATGGGGACTTTTCTGCCCAGGGACCTCAGGGCACAGAGCCTGGCGAGTGAGTCAATGGCCAGTTTCTGCCCCCAACTAACCCCCTTGGCTGGGCCCCTCATGAAAGGCCTTGCACCACTGCACACCCTCGCCCTGTTCACAGAGGTAGCAAAGCACCTGCACGTAGTCACTGGCGTGTTTCCAGGTTCCCCTGGCATGAGACACACACCCATAAAATGGCAACTGTGATCAGAGGCATAGCGAGGGACCTGGAGCAGAGTAAATCTAAACATCTTCAAAGGAGCTGAGCCATGATGTTGGTCTCACTAAGAAAAGTGGAAGGAGGAACATTTAGTTTTATCCCGTGGGGCTGATACCCAAAACCTCTCACGGACAGTCTATTCTGTTCAATGAAAAAATATCTTCTGAGTTGCCGGTTGGTACTGTGGATACAAGATGAATACAACCCAGCCTTGCAGCTCTGTGTCTGCTGAGGGAACGCTTGCAGCCCGCACGTGGCCCCTGTGGTAGATTGCATTAGCTGTTCAGGATTATTGATATGCTCCTTGGATGGCTTCCCAGAGCGTGGAATATACTTCCCCAGCCAGATGACGATGGGTGTGACCATGTGACTTGCTTTGGCCAATGGAATGCTGGTGAAGGGGCAGGGTGCCCATTCTGAGCTTAAAGGACAACCTGTGCCTCCACTCATCCCCTGAACTCCTATCCTCCACTATGAGGACATGAGGTGCCCCAGACAGGAGCTGCTCCTTGAGGCCGGGTCTCTCAATGGGAAGATGTGTAGAGAAGCCTGCTGTCAAACCAGCAGGGAAAATGAACATTTATACTTAGAAGGCACTGAGGTTTGGGATTGTGTGTTAGGCAGCACTATCTCTGTGAAAGGGACCAATGTACCTTCTAAGCTTGCATCCTACACATCAAAACATAGATTTCACCTATGTATCTAATAGCCTGCTAAGATGAGGTCTGCACTTAGAGAAGTACTTGTAGAAATGAAATAGTAGGAAAACCCAATTTGCTATTTAAAATAGGTAGATAACTGAGGCTTTTTTTTTTTTAACTTAAAGTACCTACAAAAATCCACATTTCTAGCATTCTTTGTGTGGTATTTTATAACAAAACCCCATGACAGAAAACAAAGTAAATCCTTACCAACAATCCATTCCCTGTGCGTTGAAGTATCTTGACACTTTGGTACAGAGTGCTCTGGCAAAAAACATAGATAATATTTCCAAAATTATTACATGAAGCAGCAAGATCACATACCTTGTGTCCTCCTTTCCCACAAGACAGCCATCTAATCTGTCTTTACACTGTAATGGTTTCATTCTAGAAAAAATAACCAACACAATGAACAATATGTACCTTCTATGCCTCTGGTGTAAGAAAACCTGAAGAAAAAAATTGGATACATATCCTAAAGCTGTGAAGAACAGCAAATCACATGTGAGACATCCAAGAAATTCCTTTGAATTAGGTTTGATCAAAATGGAAGGCATTATTTAAAACAGAGCCTGCCCCACAGGAGTGGTTAACCTGAATGGTTTAGACTGGAGGTTGGCAAACTTTATCTGTAAAAGGCCAGAGTAAACACTTTAGGTTTTATCTGCCATCGTCCCAACTACTCTTTTTGCCCTTGTAGTCAAAAGTAGCCACAGAGAGTTTGCAAATGAGTGGGTGTAGCCATATTCCAATAAAACTTTATTTACCGAAACTGGTGGTGGGCTGAATTTAGCCTGCAGGCTGTAGTTTGCAGGGTCCCTAGTTTGCCAACCCCTGGTTTAGATCATAGGTCACAGGTAGGAAGCACTTTGCCTATTTGTGGACAGGTTGCCCGAGCTCTGAAAAGGCCAAAGGGTCCTGTGTACTTGGAAAAAAAGCATTTAAAAAAATGCAAAACCAGCTTAAAATGTTAACAAATTTGTGTTAGGCATAAACCAGTTACAGAAAATTGTAAATAGCACTGGACACAAATTACGAAAATTCAGTGACAGGACTTTGTGAATAATCTAATAAATTAGGAAATCAAGAGAGAAAAAAAGAGTATTGGAAACTAGTTCTGGAAAGTTTAGTGGTTGGGATGTTCGGATGTTTGGATGTTGGAGCTAAGTGGATTTACTTGCTTGTCCAAACCTGAGCAAGCTGATTCAGTAACCCAGTTTCCACACAGCTCTCTCCTTGATGGCTACAAATACGGCCCACACACAAGCATAATATAATAATTCCTCCTCTTTACTGAGATCCTCTGAGGTCAGGTCCTTCATTTCCATGAACAGGTAAGAACCATTTTTAGATGAGGAAACTGAGAAGCTACAATAGTTTGGAGAGCCAGAAGCAGAATTTAAAACCAGGTCTGTCTAACTCCAAAGCCCACATTCTTTCTTTGTTAGAAACTGCCTTTATTGCATTAAGAAAAGAAGCCAGAAGGTGGTGAGAAGCAAATGGAAAGGATGGAAGAGAGGAGAGACGAAGCAACGCCCATCGAGACAGCAGACAGGGCTAAGTGGATCTACACAGAGAAGCACTTAACCTCACCTTCACATATTTCTAGACAAAGCTCGGAGAAAAAGAATCAAGTGAGTCCACAGCATTGTCGCTAAATGCGGGGCATAGGAGGGCCTGCTCACAGCAATGGAAACGACAGCAAGGTGGAAGAGACAGCCACAGATTTTATCTAACTATTCACACTCAAATGAAAAACGTAAGGGAATAAGCAGAAGAGGGAGGTGCAATTATTTTGTCTAAAGGCCAGCTCAACTTCTGGGGCTGAGGCCAGTCAGCTGGGACCTATGAGGGATAAGCATGTTTCGTGAGGCTAAATGAAAGCCAACTAGCTGCAGTAGATTTTGCTCAGGTCACAGTGAAATACAATACGTTGTTGACCGTTACCAGTGATTGTTCTATAGGAAGGACTCGTTGCTGGTGAATCGTTTTAATAGTTTGTGCATCTCTTTTCAGGGAGTTCCTCAAATTTCCTGGGGGCTACAAAAAGAATAAAAAACAAAGATTAATACCATCTTTCCAGACTCAAAGCACTCTCGCTATCCTCAGGGGCCCTGTGTAGCCAGGAGGGCTGCCATGACATAAGCACGCAGCCCTCGTTGTGCAATGATGGCTGTGAGTGGGCATGGGGGCTGGTGTGAGGGACAGTGCCAAGACACCCTCCTTCAAAGCACAGAACCATGGACTCTCAGCAATAACCCACACCCAAGAGCCCTTCCTGAGTGCCAGAGGCTGTGTTCTCTCCACCTCACCATGATACAGCCACTCTCAGTTTCCCATTTTACAGGTGAGAAAACCAAGGATCCATGGAGAAATTGTTATTTAACCCACACTCAATGAGTGTTTAATTCATTAATGAATAACAATCCTATAAGGTAGATACCATTACCCCATTTTACAGATGAGAAAACTAAGGCAGAAGGGAGAAATAACTTGCCTGAGCTCCTATCCCAAGTCAAGACTTAGACCCAGGTCTTCTTCAAGAGCCCAGGTTCCTTGTCACCATGGCGTGCTGCTTCTTGGATGGGGCCAGTTAAGGCCAAGTAGTCACCAACCAGCAGAGGAGTTGAAAGGGGAAGCTTATGGGGCTGGGGTGGTACCTCTGCCTTCCCTCATCACTTACTATTGGTAATTCAAAGCAACACATGAAATCTTCCTCCCACAGCCCCAGGTACTATTCCCTACACGGCAGGAAAACAACCTGTGTGCATGGGTTGGTGTGTTTAGAAGTGGAGGGGTTAACAGGGGTGGAAACAGATCCAGAGCTAAAGTAGTGAGGGTGCCCGCACTCAGGGCAGAGGGTGGAAGGCTGCAGTCATCTTGAGATAGAAGGCAGGTGGGACTCTGGACCAGATCGAAGACTGGCGGAAACCAGAAAGAGGAGCCCAAAGCACCTTTCCCTGTCCATCACCATAAGGCATGCCCACCAGCGCCATGACAGCTAACCATTGCCATGGCGACACTGGGAAGTTACCACTCATTTTCTAGCTATTTCTGAACAACCCACCACTTAATTAGCATTCCATATAACCACTTTTGGTTATAAATAAGACTACAAAACTGTCCCTAGGCTGCTACTTTCTGCACACTGCCTATGGGGTAGCCCCGCTCCAGAAGAGCAATCTCTGAGCTGTAACCCTGCCACTGCCTCAATAAAGCAGGTTTCACCTGCCCTGCATCAGCCTGACACCATCCTGGCAACATTCAAGGCTCAGAGAGGTTTAAGCCACATGGCAATGGCTGTGGACAGAAACGTAATGACACGCACAAGAGAGGTGTTTATGAACAAGGGATTACTCATAGCATGAGGAACCTCTTCAGCAGCTTCCCTAAGAATGGTACTGACATTTGACATCTACAACTACTACAGTATTTAACCGGACGATTCGAACTCACCAAACTATTTGCTTTTGCTTCTAGATCATATGCAAATGATAAAAGATTCACTCCTGCGGGGGATTTACCAGTCTACAATAGAAGTGAAAAAAATTGTCTTATGTTTATGGGATCTTTGAGCCTTAACACAACATCTAGTAGGCAACAGATTAAACATGGATTCATAACCATAAAGTAATCATGTGAGGTCAGAAACTCTTAAACAGGTGGCAACATTTGCATTCTTATTTATACATATAAAGCCATATTTTTATTCAATCATATTTTCAACTATGAAAAGGAATGAAGTGCTGATAATGTTATAACATGGATGAACAAAAAAACATGCTCAGTGAAAGAAGCCAGACACAAAAGGTTATTTTTTTTTTTTAATACCCAGACTAGGTAAATCCATCTAAAGAGACCACAGATGGGCCGGGCATGGAGGCTCACGCCTGTAATCCCAGCACTTTGGGAGGCCGAGGTGGACGGATCACGAGGTCAAGGGATCGAGACTACCCTGGCCAACATGGTGAAACCCTGTCTCTACTAAAATACAAAAAAAGTTAGCTGGGTGCGGTGGCGGGAGCCTGTAGTCTCAGCTACTCGGGAGGCTGAGGCAGGAGAATCACTTGAACCCAGGAGGTGGAGGTTGCAATGAGCCGAGATTGCACCACTGCACTCCAGCCTGGTGACAGAGCGAGACTCCGTCTCAAAAAAAAAAAAAAAAAAAAAAAAAAAAAGAGACCACAGATGGGTGGTTGCCAAGGGTTTGGGGAGAAGGAAATGGGGGCAACTGCTTTGGGGTTTGCTTTAGGGTGATGAAAATGTTTTGGAACTACAGGAACTACAGAGGTAGTTGTACAACACTGTGAATGTACTAAATGCCACTGAATTGCTCACTTTAAAATGATTAGTCTTACATTATGTGAATCTCATCTTAATAAAAAATCAAAAGCAAAACAGAAATACACATCTGATGCCTTAATTTCTCCTAAAGGATCAAGCATGAACACATGCGTCATACCTGAGCCAAGTAGCTGTCATAATTCATTCTGTCTATTCCACAAGCAGCAAAATCCTCAAGGTTTTTTCTTCCTGCTGCACCCAACAGAAAGATATTGAGATTTACCTGCAGACTTTCCAATTCACTGCTTATGCTTCCAGTATGCTGCAAAAAAAGAAAGTTACAAATCAGTCCCTTATTCTCCAAGAATGTCACAAACCAAATGCTTTAAAAGAGCAATAAAAGCTGGATGTGGTGGCTCATGCCTGCAATCCTAGCACTTTGGGAGGCTGAGGTGGGAGGATCGCTTGAGCTCAGGAGTTCAAAACCAGCCAGGGCAACGTAAAGAGACTTTGTATCTATTTTAAAAAAAAATTTAAACATAAATTTAAAAAATAAATAAAAAATAAAGAACAATCAAACCACAAAAGACAAAAAAAATGTGCAAGCACTTGACTGGCATCTCTTCCTGGTACTTCCCATCCCGTTCCTTTCCCATCTCTTTCTCTATGGGTCCCATGGCTTCTAAGCCTCCAGCTTTGACAAACAGAGAAGCTGAAAGGGACAGGGTAGGCTGGTATTCCAGGGAAGGGACCAGTACACACAAGAGCTGGGAGTAGGAAGAAATGGGAGATATCATTTGGGGAACAGTGTTTAGTTACTTGGGCAAAGATTATGGAAATGTGGTCGTTGATTCAGGGTTGTACTAATAGCAGTTTCCAGCAGCATGGAGTGCCTGCATGTCCCAGGCAATTTCTCCAACTGCTACCCACCACAGCACACAGAGAAGTGACCCACAGCATGATGGGCATCTATTTAGGGTTTGGTTACAAAATAATGTCTGTTTAATGTATATGTGTGGACTATTTAGGGAAGATAATAAACATTTCATATACAGCTTTCAAATACAGCTTTTCACAGTCAAGCCATCATGGCCTCATGGTAACTCCAGCAGCAGTGAGCAAGCTGTGGGGGCTTGGGAATAGCCCCTTCCCTTGGGATCACTTTGTTTCTGTTCTCATTCTGGAAACCCAAAAGAGAGATGACGCTCTAGATTCTTTCTGGCAGAAAGTCAGAAGAGGCCTCCAGGTACGGGGAGTGGGGTTGGTCTAGGTTAACGGCACCCTAAGCCTGGGCAGCTGAAACTCTTGCTCTTTCTTCAGG
Organism: Pongo abelii; assembly: GCF_028885655.2. Lineage (NCBI taxonomy): Eukaryota > Metazoa > Chordata > Mammalia > Primates > Hominidae > Pongo > Pongo abelii. Next base: position 15,010,103 of record NC_071988.2, read on the forward strand.
CCAGTGTGCTCTGGAATGGCCTTTCCTCCAAATCTTAAGACCCAAGACTGGGGTGTGGTCTCTGGCAAAAGAAAAGAGGAGGTTCTGTCGGCTTCCGTCCTTTGCTTTAGTTCACACTGGAGTCCTGGGGCCACCGTGTGAATCGTAAGGAAGGAGGACGGTGTGGACCATGCTCCTCCACACTGAGTGCCCAATTTCAGGGACTGGCAGAAAGAGAGGCTGGTCTTGGAGTGAGAGCCTTCCTGAGGAACAAGTAGGGATTGTTCCCACAAAAACGCCTATACTCAGCAAAATGACATCTTTCCCTGTGAAGTGTCCATAGTGAGGCCCCTCTAGAGGCTCTTGCATAATCCACTAGAAAAACTCAAACCACAAGAAAGACAACTGGTCGGGCAGTGAGAAAACGTTTTGGAACCAGAGGTGAAGGTTACACAGCCATGTAAATATACCAAACGTCACTTTTAAATAGTTAATTTTATCTTATGCAAATTTCATCTCAATTTCCAGAAAAGAAAGAAAGACACCTAGATTTGGTGAAGGAATGTGTTATTCCAATTCCATGACGAGTTCTAATTACCTCATTAATGTTGAGACGTTCACTGATATTGAAGCTGTTCTGCAGGTGAAGAGTGCCGTAAGTGCCTCTATTTTTTTTGCAGTCACTGTGGGAATGAACAGAGAAATTAGGACCTAGAAAAGCTGTTGCAGCTACCTCTGTTCACCGCTGAAGATGAGGAGAAAAGCTCACTGTTTCTCCTTGTTTAATCTGTGAAGACAGAAGTGGGGCTGGGTGTCCCCAGTGGCCACACAAATCCCCCAGCACCCACCACTTCTGACTTCTTGCCTTGCTTTACTAACAGTCCTGTTCTTGGAAGAGATGCAATAGGATTGATAAATATATCTTTCCATCTGTCTCCTACATGCTCTAGTTCTGCTGTGGACCACAAGTTTACAGATTGGGAAGAAATAAATTCTCATTAAAAAGAAAAACAATACTTGCTAGAAAGAGATACACTGCAGAGTAGATTATGAACTTCATTAAATGATTCTATGAAGCTCCTGCCAAGAACATTTCTCCTCTGTATTTCCAGGGCCGAGCTGCACTGACTAAATATACTCTTAGACGTATATCCTCATGGTGAGGACAGAGATAGGGAGGAGACGCAGACATCTTGATGGTCAGCACAGTTTGGCTGTAACCTAAGTCAGCCCCCTGGGTGAAATGGCCTCACCGCACCATGCCTCAATCATATCTCTAAAATAGGAAAATTTGACTTTTTTAGACTTGACTGAGCTAAGAAGGGTAGGCCTCATTGGATGTGTATTCCTGCCACAAAAATGGCGGCATCCAGGAATGTGGCATCTCTTCCTTGCCACAGCAGCCAGGGCCCTCTAGGCCTGAGGGATGCCTGGAAGAAGCAACTTTCCCACATCCCTAGGAGGTGTAATCCTTCCCTCCAGAGAACAAGCGCGTTGGTGTTGTTGGAACTTAGAGCCTGATGCATGAACAACCAGAGGTAAAACTGGAGGGCTCTGCAGGAGCCAGAATCACAAGGAGCTAGCATGCCAGGCTGAGACACTTGGCTTTGTCCTCTCAGCCTAGGAGTGGTGAACGGGTTTAATTGTGCAGAGAAAAGCCAATGGATTGCTAATGTATGCCTAGAGCACGCTGTCCAGAAGGAGCCTGAGGCTCCCTGGGCTAAGCAGAAGACCTCAGTTGACTATCAATGTCTACCCTGAGTATGGGGGATGGGCACTGGACACTTAGCTGCCTCTGCCAGAGGCAATGGAGAAACTTAGGTAGGAAGTGACACATGTGGTTGGGTCACATCACATCATGCTCGGAGGTTTGGAGGATGGAATGGGAACAAGGAGACCGGTTGGAAGGAGACAGAGAGAGAGAGAGAGGGGAAGAAGAAGAAGAAGGAGAAAAAGAAGAAGAAAAAGGAGGAGGGGGAGGAGAATGAGGAGGAGGAGGAGGAGGAGGAGGAGGAGGAGAAGAAGAAGGCGGGGGAGGAGGAGGAGAAGAAGAAGAAGAAGAGGAAGAGGAAGAAGAAGAGGAAGAGGAAGAAGAAGATTTAAGAAAGATTTAGAAGACAAAGCCTACAAGTAACATTTATAAGTTCATTCTGAGTGTTGTCTCAGGGCTCCAGAAGCTCAGTTTTCACTGCCATGGGCTGAATAATGGAAACGAGGACTTTTCTCTGTCCTTTAACTTTGTATTTGGCCCCAAAGTGGTAGTGGCTCCCAAAGCTCCCAAAGAGTAGCCTACTGCCCCTACCTCCCTGCCTTTGTCTGTGTCCCTCAGCCTCGGTACCTTTTTCCTTCTTGGCCCAGCCAATCCCCACTAACCTACTAAGATGAGCTTAGGTGCCATTTCCCTCAGGAAGTCCTTCCTAATCCCTCCATTCCCACACTGCATAAGACAGCCTCCTTGGGGCTTCTAGAGTAGCCTTAATACATTTCTATCACCTGTAAGTATCACTGTATTCTAGAACACTTCTTTACAGATCTAACTCCCTACCAGGTTTTCCTTGACAGTAGGACCAGAGTCTAATTCAATTTTGTATAATATCTTGGGTATACCGTTACCACAGGTGCTCATATAATAATAAAAGCAGTTGTTAGTATGGTACTTAGCTCCCGTTACACCAGGTGCTCATAAAATAATAAAAGTAGTTAGTATGGTACCTAGCTCACAGAGTGTTGTGGATATTAAAGAAGTTTATACATCTGAGGTGTTTCCATCAGTCTTGGCATACAGAAAGCACCATGCAGGTGCTGGCTCTTAGAATTTTGTTAAATTACCACTATTACCACTTAGCATAATATTTATTAGGTAATAGAAATAAACAGTAATGGCCAGGCTTGGGGCTCACGCCTGTAATTCCAACACTTTGGGAGGCTGAGGCGGGTGGATCACCTGAGGTCAAGAGTTCGAGACCAGCCTGACCAACATGGTGAAACCTCATCTCTACTAAAAATACAAAAATTAGCCAGGCGTGGTGACAGACCCCTGTAATCCCAGCTACTCAGGAGGCTGAGGCAGGAGAATCGCTTGAACCCAGGAGGCAGAGGTTGCAACGAGCTGAGATGGTGCCATTACACTCCAGCCCGGGTGATAGAGCGAGACTCCATCGCAGAAAATAAATAAATACATAAATAAATACTTAGTAATGACACAGCTATATTTGTTTTAAAATAACTTGCGTGGTTTGGCTAGAGGAAATAATGACCATTGATTAATTAAAAGTGTGCATATTTCAAAATGTTTTTTAAAAGTACAAAAAGAACCTTGCAATACCTAAAAATATAACAAATTCACAAAATGCTTAAGAAGTCCCTTGAATATCAAATGATGGCTAATACTACTAAGCTATATAATAATGCTAGGCATAGAGTCAATACTTGCTTAAAATTGCATAAAGGAACTCAGAGAGAGTAAAAAGAACACTAAGAATGGTGGTTCACATGCAGGGCATGGAAGGGCTTCTGTGTCTATGACTTATGAAGTGTTCTGCTCTCAATGTGAGTCACTATCGCCCTGTGTATTTTTGGTTTCATTCATTACGAACACACCATGTTAACACACACATACTTCGGCCCTTCGGTCTCACAGTGGGAGAAGTAAGTGTCACCAGTGTTTAAAAAGCATCCTGTGAATTGATTTCAAACACTCTTAAAGTGACTCCCTTCCCTATGGCTCATAGCAGAGAGCTGCCCATGGGTTCACACCTAAGATCAGACACCTAAGACTACCAGCCATCAGACTAGGAGCCCATTTCACCACTGGGCAAAAGCAGACACTACACAGTGAGCTAAGAGAAATGCATTTCAATGAAACATATATATACATCACCTGAGGTCAGGAGTTGTTATATATATATATATATATATATATATATGTATATATACAGTTTTTTTGTTTTCTTTTTTCCTGAGAGAAAGTCTCACTCTTTTGCCCAGGCTGGAGTGCAGTGGCACGATCTCAGCTCACTGCCACCTGCGCCTCCTGGGTTCAAGCAATTCTCTCGTCTCAGCCTTCTGAGTAGCTGAGTCTACAGGCGCATGCCACCACGACCGGCTCATTTTTGTATTTCATTTTTAGTAGAGATGGGGTTTCACCATATTGGTCAGTCTGGTCTCGAACTCCTGACCTCAGGTGATCCACCTGCCTCGGCCTCCCAAAGTGCTGGGATTACAGGCATGAGCCACTGTGGCCAGCCTAGATGAACGATATTAAGAACAGGTATTGTTTATCAAGTCCAAATGATGTGTCAGGCACCGTTCGAATCTCATGTATCTTACTTAACCCTAAAACAACCTTAGGGTCAGATTCCTATGGCCATGACCCCCATGGAACAGAGAAGATGTGGAATTGCGCAGGGCACAGAGCCTCCAGGAGGGGCCGGGGTCAGAACCCAGGAGGCCTGACAGCAGACAGCTCTCCAACTGCATTGCCTTCCTCCTATCAGTGATCCAAATCACTGAATCACCTGCTCACTATTCTTGCTGGATGGCTTTTACTTAGAGCAATGTGGTTTTTGAACAAGATCTCTCATGGGGTCCCATTAGTGCATCGTAGGTTCACCTTAACTAGTGAGTTCCAGAGATTATTGGAGAGCGAGACCTTAAAACATCACCATTCCAAGGCCTCAAAGGCTTTCAGTAGAAGGAATATATTTTTGATCTAATTTCTACTGTGTCTTTAAAATACTACAGGACAGCTTATTTCTGAAACAGGAAAGTCATATAATTAAGATTTAAAAACACTTCAAATGCAAAATTCTAATTCCGGAAAAAGGACATTTTAAATAGCAAAATGTATAATGCAAATATTGATACCTGTAAACTTGTTCAAAAGTGAGCTTCATTTTTGATTTATTAAATAGCTTCCCAGAGAGATAGTATTCCCAGTCTTCATTTAGTAAGTAGGGTGTATCCAAAACCTAGAAGACATTAGGAAGTATTTTTGAAAAATCAGTTTTACACTAATATACATACTAATATAATAAAATTAATATTCTGTTGAATATATTTTTGAAATTTTTCATAACATTATTTTTCTGGTTGATTTCCAACTTATAACTAAAAAATAACAGTATAATTGGAATAAATCAATTTATTATATTTGTTGATGGGTAGCATCAATCAAAATTATTAAAATTACTTTTTTTGAGAACTTTTTTTTTTTTGAGACAGAGTCTTGCTCTGTTGCCCAGGCTGGAGCGCAGTGGCACTGTCTCGGCTCACTGCAACTGCCACCTTCTGGGTTAAAATGATTCTCCCGTCTCAGCCTCCCGAGTAGTTAGGACTACAGGCGCCACCACTGCCTGGCTAGTTTTGTATTTTTAGTGCAAACGGCATTTCTAGTAGAAACGGCATTTCACCATGTTGGCCAGGCTGGTCTTGAATTCCTGACCTCAGGTGATCCACCCACCTCAGCATCCCAAAGTGCTGAGATTACAGGCGTGAGCCACCATGCCTGGCCGAGAACTCTTTAGTCTTTATCTTAATAAAACAAACATACTATAAATAGAAGCAGAGTAGACCATTTGATCAGAATAGCTAATATACAGCCATGAAGTGGTGTACCCAGTGCTGCGCTATTTCTCTCTCTGGACAAAATGTATTAAAATTCACATACTCGGCCGGGTGCGGTGGCTCACGCCTGTAATCCCAGCATTTTGGGAGGCCGAGGTGGGCAGATCACGAGGGCAGGAGATCGAGACCATCCTGGCTAACATGGTGAAACCCCGTCTCTACTAAAAATACAAAAAATTAGCCGCGCGTGGTGGCGGGCACCTGTAGTTCCAGCTACTCGGGAGGCTGAGGCAGGAGAATGGCATGAAACCGAGAGGTGGAGCTGGCAGTGAGCCTTGATAGCACCACTGCACTCCAGCCTGGGTGACAGAGTGAGACTCCATCTTAAAAAAAAAAAAAATTTACACACTCTCTGCCTCTGCACCATACATATTTAAGATGGGCAAATCAGTGCATGACTGTGTATGCGCTTGAGAAGCAGAAATGGTTTTGAAATATCCCGTACTTAAGAAAAATTATCTTTGAATGATTCAACACTCTACAGGAGATAATGATGCCTGGCTTGATGTCTTTCTTTTATCAAAAGGCCAAATGGAGATCATTTGACCTGCTGGTGATCTCAACTTAATCTCCCTCGACCAATGAAATAACTAAAATACTGTGACAACAGTATTCACGGGGTTTCATAACAGATCTTAGGCAGAAAAATGTATATACAATGAAAGAGTGAAATAGAAATATATTTTAAAAATCAGAATCTGGAGAAAAAAAAAACACAGAAAAGCCAAAATTAGAAGCCAGACACTTAGAACAAAATTTCCTCATTAATGAAGAAAGTAAAACTGCCAACTGGCCCCCCGGAGTCTGTGGGAGTTGGACTGAGAGGGAGAAAGCGAAGCTTGAATTCATTTCCCGGTGGCACCACTAGACGTCTGCCAGGTCAGCCCTCTGCCACAAGTCATCCGCTTATCAATCTCTTTCCCTTCAAATTTAGGGCTCATCTGTGTGGACACCTCTGTCATCTGGGAATCTCCCAGGGTGTGTGGGAGGAACCTGAGAACTGATCTTCTGATGTTCCCAGCCACATTTGGAAACTGCTGCTGAGGAAAATTCTTTTCTCCCCAAATACTGCAATCCACATGGAGCGGCAGGACTTTAACTCCTGGCCCTGATTTCGCTTATGATCAGAAAATAAGGACGCTCCCATATTTTTTTTTCTCTTACAAATAGAAAGGAGCTATTGAATTTATTGAATATTTGAAAATTTACTGAATTTAATAATTTCAAGAAATTTACTGAATTTAAATCAAACTGCTTATATGTTTGCACTGCTCTTAAAGTAACACACAATATATGGAGAAATCCAAGTTTCTGTTCAAGTCTTTTCATAATGGGTAGAAAATCATATTTACCCGGAATAATTCCTTGCTCGTGTAAGGTTCACAGATCAATTTTTCCACATTTGCACCAAAGACAAAGGTAAGAACCACAATGATCATCAATATCCAGCAAAAGAGGAAACTTAATCCAACTCCACTGGAAAAAAATATAAAGTTAGTAATTCAACAAAGAATGATTTCAATATTACCTATTGATACTTACTAAATCTACCTATACTCTATAAAATAGACCTGGGGGTCTTCAGTGTTATTCAGGTGAAACAGATCAGCCCACCTAGGAGTGACACAGGGCTTGGGGACCCGGGGAGGGGCAGCTCCAGGACAGGTGAGGGTGCACTGGATAGGCCTGGGGACCTGGGGAGGGGCAGCTCCAGGGCAGGCGGGGGATCACTGGATAGGTGCCTGGGGACCTGGGGAGGGACAGCTCCAGGGCAGGCAGAGATGTACTGTATAGGGGCCTGGGGACCCATGAGGGGTGGCCAATAAGGGGCTGAAAGCACAGAAGGAGCACAACCCGACTTCTCTCTGAACAAGAGCACTCTTGGCACAGTGTAAAGGATGGACTGGACAGGTGCCAACGTGGATGGGACATCATTGCAGAGGCTGTTATCATGGCCCATGAGGGTGGCCTAAGGGGGCAGGATTAGTGGAGAGTTGGTGGATGATGGAGACGTAATATAGGACACACAGGAGGCATAATATAGGAGGCAGCAGGACTCGGAAAGCGCTGGACACGAGAGGTAGAGGCAAGGAAGGGCTCCAAGGGCAGTGCCAGGGAGCGCTGATGCTCTGGAAGGAAAGAGAAGATGGGCTGGATGTTGGTCTTGTTGCCAGAGAGACATTGAGTGGAAAGACTGTGTAGGAGTCAGTATGTTTGGAGCTCAGATATCTGGATTTCGGATGTACGTTAGGGAGCCAGCAGCTTAGCCATGGTCATTTATCCGCAGGGCTGGCTTGGAGAGAGAAGCAGCCTAGGGCTGGGTCTGGAAGACTTCAACAAAGACAGGTGGTGGAAGGAGGGCCAGCAAACCAGACCAAGATGATGAGGCAGAGAAGTAGGAAGGCAACTATGTGGGTGTGCTGCCACCTAGGGGACAAAAGGAGTGTTTGCAGGAGGAAGGAATGGTCGGCTGTCACCAACCGATGTGCTGTCTGCATTGCACAGAGAGGTCACTGCCAACTTGAAACAAGTGCAGTGATGGGGGAGGAAACAAATTGGAGTGGATCGGGGAGTCAGCAGGAGAGGAGGGCACAGGCAGCAAGCACAGATCACTCCTCTGAGAGCCTGTGTGGGGGAAGGAGAGCTATAGGGAAGAGGCAATGTGGATAAAGCGTTTCTGCTTTTATTTCTGAAGAAGGGAGAGAACGGAGCCTGGTTAAGTGTTGAGTGAAAGTCAAGGACACAGGAAGAGAATAAAGACATGGAAAAGAAAGGGGATGATCCATTTTATCAGGATCAGGGAAAGGAATGGGATTGAGAATACAGCTGGCGGGATCAGCTTGAGAGGGGAGGAATCCCTCTGCTTCTGGCACGGCAGAGAAGGGACAGATGTGTTCGACAGCAGGTGTGTTTGGAAGTTTGATGATGGGAAGTTGCATGATGGCTTCTGTCTTCTCTGAGAAGGAGGTAAAGCCATCTGCTGAGAGAGGGGTGAAGTAGAGGAAGATGGATGTAACAGAGTGAAAAGACTGTTGCAGGAAAGTGTGGGGGGTGTCCAAAAAGAAAAAAAAAGAGAAAGGGAAGGAAGAAAACAAAAGAAATGAAAGAAAAGATTTGTCAGACTATGGCAGGTCCATTTGAGACAGGAGATCCTAAGTTTGTAGGGATACCCAATGTACCCGGTGTGTAGCTTTTCTCTAGCAGTGCTTAGCTGTCTAGGTGTAGACACAGAAAGAGAACAAACTCTTAAATTCATCTAGGTGCAGTTGCCAAATCAAATACCATCACTGTGCACACTAGGAAGGAGCCTCAGAAGGGTGTGGTCTGATGCTCGCAATCACCACAGCATCCCCTCCTAAGGGCACGATTCTCCACTTTGGCTGCAGATGCCAAAGCCATAATTACAATATTTGTGTATCTTCACTAAAATAAATAGCAAGTAATGTTCACTGGAAAGGCCTAGGTCAGCCTTTCTCTGACCTACAAGGCTTCTGAGTCTGGGAGAGCACAAAGAAGACGTGAGTGAGGGCCACGCCAGGATCCCTGACTGAGCATGTGTGTCTGTGTGTTGGAGTTAAACAACTCATAAAAACCAAGACAGTTGTCTAAAAGGAGCACCATGACTCTTACTCTAAATCGCATACAGTCACTATCTCCAGCCTTTCTTTTCTAAATATGCACATTCCTAGATCAGGGGCAGGGGAACCACTGCCCAAGGTCTGTTTTTCTAAGGTTAGTGAGATAATGGCTAATGTGTACTGAAAATATTGAAAACGAGGAAGAGGAGGAGGAGAATAAGAGTAAGATGAAAGAGCAAAAGAAGGTGAAAAAGAACAAGAATATGCAACAAAGACTGTGTGTGGCCAGCAGAAACTAAAATATTTATTACTTGGCCCTTCTTGGGAAAAGCTTGCTGACTAACCCCTGATTTGCACAGTTAGGATAATACATGCATCATTTTCTGACCCCCTTTCAAATGCATTATCTTAGAAACTTTTGTCAACAAATCAGGACAGTCACCTAGTTATCACTTCAGGGGCCAAGTGATCTTCCACGCGTGATATTTCATAACTCACTTGGCCACTCTTCTACAGCTGGACATGTAGGCTGTTTCCAGCGCTTCACTATCATAACTAATACTGCACAAACACCTTCCTCTTCATGGTGACTTCTTCACAGTTTGGCCTACTTCCTTCACCTAGATTCCCCAAAATGGAAATTATTGGGCAAAGAGCATCATGGTCTTTTTACAGCCCTTGCTATATAGCCTGATAAACTGCTTTCCGTAACCTCAGAAACTGCCACCAGCCATAGGAATGTGCCCAGTTTGTGATACCTGTGGCTGCTCCTGGCATTGTTGTCAATACCTAAAATGGGAAGTTTTATGATGGGCTTCAAATCAAGAGATGCTTGTGCCTCTGTTAGATCTCCTTATCTCTGGAGAGGCCTCCTACGCCCCCTGCAACAGATAATACATTCACCACTGCATCCTATTCAGCTGCTAAAATGCTCCTGGGGCCAGGGGTAGCCGCTCACACCTGTAATCCCAACACATTGGGAGGCTGAGGCCGGAGGATCTCTTGAGACCAGGAATTCAAAACCAGTCTGGGCAACAAAGCGAGACTGTCTCCAAGGAAATAAAATTAAAATAAAATGCTTCTGGGACCCTCTGAAGATAAAAGATCAAAGCAGAGCCAGGGCTCTCTGAATTTCCTCCTTCCAGATCTTTCACTGGTATCCTTTTGGGAGGTAAGAATTCCTGCTTGCTTTTGAAAGAGACCATACTCTTGATGGGATGGTGTCACCATTTTTAAAGAGCAGGTGGTGTTTTGGTTGCAGCAAAACTACACATACTCTTTCTGGTTTCTACAAGCAAGTAAACAGTTTTAAAAAAAGAAACTGCATTCTTCTAATTAGTCTGATTAGACTGATGACGCTTGTATCATCTCCTCCTTTTGCAATTATCCAGTTGTTTACCAGATACCTCAAGAAGTAGAGAATTCTGCCAAGCACAGCAAAGCGTGCCATGCTGACTGGTGGCATTTAACAATAAAGAAATCATAGCCACCCTAAGTCTGCAGACTCCTTGAAATGAATCGAACAACATCTGACCGTTACCAGCCTTCTTCCTGCTGCTGAGATGAATCTGATGGCCTCCATACCACAGGTCTCCATGTCTATAGAATTAGTATATCTAAACTAAGGTAGCTTTTAGCCTCCATTAATTTGTTGATGATTTCTCTGTTTTATTTTTTCTTTCTTTGAAGCTAGATATCACATTTTTGGTTGTATCCCTTTAAAAAGTGTGAATAAAATTTCGATGAGGGGTGCACCATTTTTCAGAGCAATTTACCCTACCTTTCAAGTAGTTAAAAAAGATGGAAATATATGTATATACACACACCCCACCAAAACACTGACAAACAACCAAGTATCAGGGTTGTTAAATTTGTAACATTAAACTTGAAATCAATTAAACATTAAAAGTAATGGCAAAAACTGCAATTACTTTTACACCAACCTAATAATCTTCTGTTTAATGTATTTTTGTGTATCTGTGTATATTTGAACAAGAAGGGAAGACAAATTCATTTTTCCTTATGGATGTGATTTCTCCTTTTTTTCTTCTCTGTCCAGAGGTACCTGCAGCTAATTTCTTTCTCTTTCTTTCTTTCCTTCCTTCCTTTCTTTCTCTTTCTTTTTTTTTTTTTTTTTTTGACAGAGACTCACTCTGTCACCCAGGTTGGAGTACAGTTGGCACGATCTCGGCTCACTGTAACCTTTGCCTCCTGGGTTCAGGCGATTCTCGTGCCTCAGCCTCCCAAGTAGCTGGGATTACAGGTGTGCACCACCATGCCCAGCTAATTTTTGTATTTTTAGTAGACATGGGGTTTCGCCATGTTGGTCAGGCTGGTCTCGAACTCCTGGCCTCAAGTGATCTGCCTGTCTCGGCCTCCCAAAGTGTTGGGATTACAGGCGTGAGCCATCGTGCCTGGACAAATATAATTTCTTAAGCTTTGGCCTGCGAGCATCTAGGCTTCTCTTTGTGTGGAGTTCTTTGTCCAGACCTGGTAGACCTCAGGTCATTAGCTCTAAGGTGATTTTAAGACTCTTGTTAGTAAAGGCCTATACCATACTGGAGCCTAATTATTGTAGGGAAAGGATTTAGAATCATAGCTTATAAAAAGCCTGATTTATTGTTCCAGTGACCCAAAGTTTTTTGTTTGTTTGTTTGTTGTGTGTGTGTGTGTGTGTGTGTGAAAATTTGGTTTGAAGACCCGAAGTTTTAAAAAACAAATTAATCAAATTAACGCACAGCACCTGCTCTCCAGCACGCTCACTCACAGCCCCATGCTAGTGACTTAAGTCGATAAATGAGAGAACACGACTCAAGTTTTGGTTCTTCGCTCCCCAAAGGAACTGTTTCAAACCTTAACCACTGATCTCGAGCCCCATCTCACTCCCTACTGCTGATTCTTCATGATCTTATCAAAAAGAGAATATTGATTTAGAACCCACACAGGTCTGTCTCTGCAGAGCATTCAAAGCCATTACACCACATCCTAGCTTACATTTCTGGCTCTGGCTCCAGTTGCACCTGGCTCATGCCTGCTATGCTTTGTTGTACCCATAGAGTCAAAGGTTTTTCAAAGACACGAACTTGGAGGTGAATGTCTTTAAAGCAGGGACAGTCACTCCAGTCTTCTGCCGCAGGCATACCTCTCCCTGCTGCCTCACACCTGTTCTCATGCCTAATCTAGGCTACTTGTCTAAATCCTAAGGGTTCTGCCTTGGCAGCCTTAGTTCTAAATCAAGTTTCTAGAGTTTCAAGCTAGCAATACTGCTGACCAATACTGCTATCCCACAAGAGATTGGCTCAGCCTCTGGTGAGTGAACAAATGAATGAATGAATGAATGAATAAAAAGAAGGAACAATTGAAATCAAGAAAGCAAGCCTAGCTGCTTTTAAAAGGAGCCTGCCATATATAAATAGTGTGCTTAAGCTGGTCTATCGAAATGCAACTAATTTAGTTTTGTTGTTGTTGTTGTTGTTGTTTGTTTTTTAAATGTTTATACTTGACAAAAGTACCCAAATCAAGGAAGGTCCAATCACAGCAAGCTCTCTCTTCCTCGCGACTTGGGAGCTGCAACCCCGCGTACGTGGCCCAGAGGGCACCGGGTTCGTGTAACACCAGAGTCAGCACCCAGTCTCTCTCCTGCATTCCCACCCCCACGTGACAGAGAGGAGCAGACACTCACACCATGAGGAAGACACCTCCAGTGTTGGAGACACAGCCTCGGGTGGTCGGGGTGGCATGCCTGTCATAGCCGCACACGCCACACAGTAAGCCCAGGTAGTAAAAAATCACGATGAGGGTCAGCAGAGAGCAGATAACCAGGCCACCCAGCCACCTGGAGAGGCAAGCACACTGTTAGTATACATGACACAGGTGAGGCCACCGTAACACAAAAACTGCTGGACTAAGGCTGGAGCAGATGAGTTATTCTTGGCTTCTAAAATCAGAGTCTTCTATCAATTCATCAGAGGACAATAATGTTGAGTGAAAAGATCCCTTCACACCTTTTGTCTTCCAATTCAACCAGCGGAGAAACTTTTATTTTGATTCTAGGTTTGCATTGTTCTTGGTGGTCACGGGTCATTGGTCATGCTTCCTTCCTTTGCCTTGATTCCCACGGTTGTCACACAGGGTTCATAAGCACGGCACGCTGAGCTTCTCCAAGGCTACTGATGAAAACACCCTTAAGATTTTTATGTTCTTTTAAGGTCTCTGATGTTCTAAGTGCCTATTATAATAATGAAGGCATATGGCTAGATCATGATTAGACTACAGATAAAGAAATACTGGATTCTTTTCCCTGGCCTTTTTCTAAAATATTTTGTGGTTGCAGAAATATTTGGGGCCACTGTGTTCTTTACTGAACCAGATTACGTGGCAGATGCATGGGGTATTTAGAATTTTATGAGCATCCTAAATCAAATGCCTGCAGAATGCAAATCTCAATTTCATAATGGTCCTGCGAGACATTTTAGGATAATGGATCCTCAATTAGGCCTTACTGGCATTCCCAGAAGGTAGAACAACCTTTCCCGGCAGCAAGAGGCATTCAAGGGTAGTAATGCTTCCCAACATTTAAGACACTAAAAAACAAAGAATTTACTTCTGCTTGGTGCCTCTTGACAAGAGTCACCACTGAAGCTTTTCATTCAATTAAGAGCAATCTCAGTAATTATAGTAATAGCCACAGGCAGCCATTCTGGGGAGGTTTGTTCCAGACAGTGAGGGCACAAAATTAAATAAGCCATGGAGGCTGGCCTCAGAAAACTTTTAGAGTTAAAGGAGCATCTGCTTAGTTAATTTTCTTTTTAAGATAAGCTCATGGTGTCAGGGCAGGGGGAAAAGGAAGGGAGATGGATAGCAGTCAGGTAGACAGGTAATGGTACTATTCTTTCTCGTTGGTGAAGCTCTGATCTCTAATGAGATTATAAGTTCACTGAGAAAGGGTCTGCCTTCTGTTTATTCTGAGACTTGCTGGGGTGGCCTAGCCCCACAAGGGAATCATGGCAGGTGCTCCCTGGAGCTTGTTGTTTGTGGGGCGATGATAAAAAGCAGAGCCAGATGGAGCTTCAAAACCTACCTCTGCCGTATGCTAGCTGGCCTTAAGGAAGTCACTTCACTTCCCTGAGCCCATCTCCTTGTCTATAAAACAGGGTTGTAAATGGAACACAGGCCAGGGGATTTTTGTGAGTATTAAAAGAAATGTGCAGAAAGTGCTTGGTGGGCACACTGAAACTGTCCCTTAAAAGGCAGCAACTGCTATAATTTTAATTACGTATCTTGTGATCTTGTATAAGAAATAATCCACATGAGAATGAGTCTCCGGACTCCCCATGGGCTTGGGAGATATGAAGGGTGGCCGAGCTCTTCAGAGAGAGAAGTGCATCTTACATAATAGATGATCCTCTAAATTTCTTGAGCCTCCAAGTCCTTCCCTCCCCAGGGCTCTGGCTGGGATGTCCACCACCCTCACCCCAGGCCAAACCCCACCACTCACATTTTCTAATGGGACAACCAGTGGGCACCACAGCCACTCACCTAAGCTCTAGGAGCAATTCACTGGTTTCAAGGCACAGCTATGAAAAGGATGCTCTTTCAGTAAGAACCAACCTCTGCATATTTATTTTATAAACCAGCGTTTATATTGGTTTATAAAATAGAAAAGAATATTTCCCAGATATCCTTCTTAATTACTTTTAAGCTTTAAAATCTCATTACATGCCTGGTTTGATCATTATAACTAGTATTCCAGAAACCACTAATGACATCAAAGTTGCAAATTACCAAGTATTTGGCTTACGAAGGTCCAGTCGTCAACTTAAAAATAAACGTGGACTGCTTTACAAATTTGCATATCATCTGTACACAGGAGTCATGCGAACCTTCTCTGCATTGTTCCAATTTTAGTATATGTGCTGCCTGGTCTAAGCAAGCACTTCAACTTTTTTAACGAACATAAACTGGGGTTAACATATATCAGGTCATGGCCTCCTTGTACAATTTGTACTCATAAGATTATCCTGGTGCTAATGTCAGATTTTTATCTCGTTCTCTACAAAGTTCACTCTCGTAGTTCACCAGCTCCAAGGAGACACTCACCAGTATGAATCATACTCTTCCAATGTAGGTAAATTTCTGTGGATGTAACTTTCAGTGTTATTAACATAAAGAGAGAATTCTGAGAGTATATCCTGAATAGGAAGACGCTGAGTTACATTGTCGATATCTGAACCAATGGAATTCAAGACCCTTTTGATACCTGAAAACAAAGATACCTTTGTTATGCATTTGCAAACATGGAGGAAATAGAAACTTTGTTTTGGAACCAAACAGAAAAGCCTGAACCACCTTTAGTTTTTCTCATGTTATATATGTGTTTAAAATATGATAAGATTTGACAATAAGCATGAATATAGCCAAGAGCATCGAAAAGCAATTACTTAACACAACAGCAAGCTGTGAGCACTGACTTTAATGAGATGGTACTGAAGTCAAGCCAGTTTCCTTCTTCCACTTACTTTACTTAAAATAGATCAAGTGATTCAAATGCATGGTGTGCAGACTATGTGCCAGGAACTTTTATAAATAGTAACTCATCTATTTCACTGAGGTAGAGATTCTCATTCCCCATTTTACTAACAGCCACCCGGAGGCCCACAGAGATTCAATTAATTGCCCATGGGTCTTTTAAAGAAAGCTCTGGTAATGGGATTGAAATTCGGGTGTATCTGACTCTAAAGTCCCCCTTACATGCTTTTGGGAAAATAATTAAATAATAATAATAATTTCTCCCTCTAAGAAATGGTATTCAGGGCCGGGCACAGTGGCTCACACCTGTAATCCCAGCACTTTGGGAGTCTGAGGTGGGAAGATCACCTGAGGTCAGAAGTTCAAGACCAGCCTGACCAACATGGAAAACCCCATCTCTACTAAAAATACAAAAATTACCCAGTTGTGGTGGTGCATGCCTGTAACTCGGGAGACTGAGGCAGAAGAATCACTTGAACCTGGGAGGCAGAGGTTTCAGTGAGCCAAGATTGTGCCATTGTACTCCAGCCTGGGTGACACAGCAAGACTCGCTCTCAAAAAAAAAAAAAAAAAAAAAAAAAAAAAGTCTTCAGGAATAGAGTAATTCTCAAGGCCCATTTAAAAATACAAACAAACAAACAAACAGAAAAACACAAGTGACTCTGGGTGATATTTTTGTTAAAATTTTACCTGACTGATACAAATTGAGACGTCTTAGGAAGTACGTCTGTGTCTTTTCCATGCAAAAACCAATAGTAGTCTCAGTGGCCAGTTTCTTTTGCTCAGTCGTAATTTCTCAGACAGGAGTTAAGTTCAAAGAAAACCAGTTTTCTGGAGAGTGTCTGTCACAACAGGTCCTAAAATCAACTCACCTGGGGTGCAGGATTTCACCTGAACCAATGCTCACATGAGCTCTGAAGGTGGCTGTATCCAAGTGATCCTTGACACGGACATACTAAGAACATACTAATCAGTTAAAAGTCCACTGATCCTGCAAGAGAGGTAAATCTCTTTCCAGCAGCAGAGAGACAAGATTAGCAGTTCTCAAAATATTATCCTGAGGCTCCCGGTGAACTTCAGGTAGAGAATAGAATGGTAGCTTGGTCCAAAACGTAATCACATAAAAATGGCGAGAAACTTTTTGTTTTCTTTTTGAGACAGGATCTCTCTGTATTGCCCAGGCTGGAGTGCAGTGGCACGATCATGGCTCACTGCAGCCTCAACTTCCTGGGCTCAAGGATCCTCCCACCTCAGCCTCCCAATTAGCTAGGACTACAGGTGTGTACCACCATGTTCAGCTAATTTTTTATGATTTTACTTTTTGTAGAGATGGGGAGATGGAATCTCACCATGTTGCTCCTGGGCTCAAGATATCCTCCTGCCTCAGCCTCCCAAAGTGCTGGGATTATAGCAGTGAGCCACCACACCCGGCCCTGGAAACTTTCTTAAAGTTTGTTTTTCACATAGCTATGACATCTAGAAATCAAAGACACAGAAGCAAGCAACAGAGTGTCAGGTGTTTGGATGTGACTCGTTAAGAAAGGACTGTTACTCCTTGGGGGCTCATTGCCTTCTCCAAATGGCTCGCGTGTGAAAATACCTGAGGATCCTTGGCCAAAAATGACTCAGTGGGTCTCTTGGTTACTTCTGAGATTTAGAGAGATGGGGAATGCAGCCTTCCCAAGTTCTAGGAGCAGCTCCTAGGGCCCCTGCCTGCTTCTCAGCCTGGCTTGCCCTCACACTCAACATGGCTCTGTGACTTTGCTGCTCTGGTGACTCTCTATGTGGCTGGTGTCCTCTCTTGGCATATACCCTCTTCAAACCTCTCTCGATGTTCCCTTTTCCAGGCAGCCTCCCACTAGCCTCTCCTCACCTTGTTTCCCTGACACAAACCTGGTCATGGTGCCAGAGTGTGACAACAAGTTTGTGTACACATGGCTGGCTAAAGGACAAGCAGAACTCATGGCTTATGCATCTCACAGCCCATTGCCTGGCAGAGCCTGGCACAGAGTTGGCACTAAATAATTTGTTCAGGTTGGGATGAGACAACCTAAACACGAGAGCAAAGGACATGAAACTAAACACCTGCTGTCCAGGCTGACAGAGCAGCACTGGCCTGGCTCTAGGAAAACACTGGCTTGTGCTCAGGCAATGGTACCACGCCCCATGGGCCGCACTCAATGCACGCAGCACAATTTGCTGTGTCAGACTTACAAGGAAGGGCTGCATGTACGGGCAGGAGAGGTCCAGAGAGGGGAAACCAAAAAATTAAACACAGAGATTAATGAGCTGGTGGCTGTCAGACGTACAGCATGCATCAGCCTTCACAGGTTAGCACATGAAAGTCTGAACCCTGTCGGTAATATCGTAATATTTTAAAGTAGAATCTTATATTATGCAAAAGCAAACCCACAAAACATCTAAAGTGTTATGTAGCAAGATAAAACACTTTTTTACTCAAACTCTTCATGGGTCAAAAAAACACTATTAGGGAAAAATAATCAAGTATCTCTAACATAATATTTTAAAACCACTTACTCAACAGTTTAAAGCAGCACTAAAATGATTTTTAAAAGAAATAGAAGATAGCTTTACATAGCCTCAGGGATTTCTTTTCTTTTCTGTTCTTTTTTGTTTGTTTTTGTTTTTTTTTGAGAGAGAGTCACCCAGGCTGGAGTGCAGTGGCGCGATCTCGGCTCACTGCAACCTCCTCCTCCTGGGTTCAAGTGATTCTCCTGCCTCAGCCTCCCGAGTAGCTGGGGTTATAGGGGTGCACCACCATACCTGGCTAATTTTTGTATTTTTAGTAGAAATGGGATTTCACCATGTTGGCCAGGCTGATCTCGGACTCCTGACCTCAGGTGACCTACCCGCCTTGGCCTCCCAAAGTGCTGGGATTGCAGGCGTGAGCCACTGCGCCCAGCCCAGAGATTTCTTCTCCAAGCAAACTAATCCAGGTTTGTCTCTATCCTTGCACAAAGAACTGCTTCCACTGCATTCTCTCCCTCTGTACGTTCACCCCAAATCCCATAATCCAAATACAGCATGATTCAGTAATTTGGGTAGAATCCTCTCTACATTGATTCTGTCTCTCCAAAATTGTAAGCAACCTTAGGAGCCTAAAATACTATTGCCTCAGCATCAGTGGACAGATTAAAATCTTCCTAATAGACAAAATAAAAACTTTTACACAGTATTCCTTTAAAAAGTTTTATTTTGGCCAGGCACGGTGGCTCACGCCTATAATCCCAGCACTTTGGGAGGCCGAGGCGGGCGGATCACGAGGTCAGGAGATCGAGACCATCCTGGCTAACACAGTGAAACCCCATCTCTACTAAAAATACAAAAAAATTAACCGGGTGTGGTGGTGGGCACCTGTAGCCCCAGCTACTCGGGAGGCTGAGGCAAGAGAATGGCGTGAACCCGGGAGGCAGAGCTTGCAGTGAGCCGAGATTGCGCCACTGCACTCCAGCCTGGGCGACAGATCGAGACTCCATTTCAAAAAAAAAAAAAAAAGAAAAAAGTTTGATTTTAAGTTTGTTTATAAAATACAATAATCTACAGTTTTTCTCTTCAGTGAAAATCAGAATGAGTTTCCAAACTGTGGCTGCTGTAAGATCTGAAGGCGCACACTCTGGGGACCTGGATCACACTGTGGCTGTCAACCGTGTGGCAGCTGCCGGCTGGGCTGGATGATGTTTATCAGTGTTCAATAACAGGTTTGTTCTTATTTTTAAATCTCCGAATGACACAATTGTAAAGCTCTGATATTCATTTAGTTTTGACGGTTTTAATGAGAAACTGTTTTTTTAAGAGGAAAAGAACAACGCAATACTTGGCAACACATTTCTCTGTACTGACCTTCCAAGCACAAAATCACCTCAAACTGTGAATCTCACCTGCTACGACAGTTGTGGTTTGGCGTTGTACTCTGTCAGGTATATCATTAAGGGATTGATAGCCCTGAAAAATATTTCAAAATAAAAGGAGGTACACAGTTAACTTGAAGACTAGTTGATTAGTCACTCATTTTGCAACTTAGTACGAGTAGAGAGGCAAAATAAAAATATAACATTCATCTTAAGAGTGAAATGATCATTATATGGTCATTAAGAGTCTAAAAAAATCCCCTTTAGAGAGCATTGTCTTTAAGTTATCTCAATCAAAGATCGTGTTAGAAGTTTTTCATATAGGGGGTCCCCATAATTTTAAAATCAACATATTTACACAGAGCCTAGGTACTATTATGAGTACATACATCTATACCAGTGGTTCTCAACTGGGAGAAATTTTGTTCTCAACTGGGGTATGTTTGGCAAAGTCTGGAGACATTTTGGTTATCATAGTTGTGGGGTGCTGCTGGGATTGTGTGGGGAGAGGCCAAGGATGCTAATAAATACCCTACCACGCACAGGAGAGCCCCCACCGCTAACAGCCATGCACAGTGTCAGCAGTGCTGCAGTTAAGAGACCCTGATCGGTACAATATCCCACGGGCAGACAGAAAGTGAATTTCTAAAAACAGAATCTTACTTTCTAATTAAAAATAAAATTAGAGATATAGTCTAACCGAAAAAAAAAAAATGTCCTAAAGCATGGCTTACAGAGGATACAACTATGGTGAGGATAAAACAAAAACAAAAAACAACCGTGCCAAGCGATAGGGCTTTGGGGCTAAAACCCCCATGAGAGGGAAATATCATTATTTCCAAATAATTCAACTAAACATCCAGCCTTTCCTCTGGAAGAGGTTTAGTGGGTGTTTCTTCACTGTCTGCTGGTGTGCTTAGCCGTCTGCCAGGGAAAAGTACAGCACTTTCAACCTTCATAAGATTTATGGTGCCAGCCAGTTTCCACCTTAGCCTAGCTACATCAGATGTCACAAAATGAACATCCATGACTTCCATTTCCTCCAAGGAGACTAAGCTACTCAGCACACCAGTGCTTGTGTTGGTTTTCTATGTGCCTGACTCCTTGACATTCATCTGTGTCTGGACTTGCAGACGTCATGGGGGGTTTCACAGCTAGAAGGTGTCTTACAGATCTCCCGGTTCAATGCCTTCTTTAACAAATGAAGTAACACCAGAGTGCAAAGACCAAGAAATTTTGAATAACTTGTTTAAGGGACCACTTACTTTGTCAGTAAGTGTCTGGTAAACACATGTAGACAGGTGTTTAATCCATTTATGCTGAAGGTTGCAAATATTTTTTGTGAAAAATCAGAACCTGATGATGACATTTGGCAGTAGGATATAAATAACTCCCACAAGCTTAGCATTCCAGTGATGGAACACTAGGCATAAATGGGTTAATAGAGATTTGAGACTTTTTACATCCATACTAAAAGACAGAGTCAAGAATAAAATTACTCTCTCATTTTTCCATAGGCCCAGGCACTCTACTGAACCATAATCCAAAAAGAAATATTTATTGCATACTCAGTATCTACTGGTTGAATAAACAGCAAGATTTGGCAAGCTACTGGGGAAATCAGGGAATTCCAGACCAATGCTGTCCCTGCCTTTTTGGGGGTTTACAGTCCAGTGGTGGGAAGGGAGACATTAAAGAAATAATTACAGTTATGAGGAAATTAACAGAGAATATTTCCAATGCTGCAAGAATGTATTAAAAAGGGTTTGACCTAGTCAAGAAGCCCAGGAAAGGCCTGTTAAGAAGGTGATATATGGACTGGGCGTGATGGCTCATGCCTGTAATTCCAGCACTTTGGGAGGCCGAGGCGGGTGGATCACCTGAGGTCAGGAATTCGAGACTAGCCTGGCCAACACGGCAAAACCCTATCTCTACTAAAAATACAAAAATTAGCAGGTGTGGTGGCACGTGCCTGTAATCCCAGCTACTCGGGATGCTGAGGCATGAGAATCGCTTGAACTTGGGAGGCAGAGGTTGCAGTGACCTAAGATCATGCCACTGCACTCCAGCCTGGGCAATAGGGCAAGACTCCATCTCCAAAAAAAAAAAAAAAAAAGAAGAAGAAGAAGAAGGTGATATATGAAGGTTAAAAAACTAAATAGCGGCCGGGTGCGGTGGCTCATGCCTGTAATCCCAGCACTTTGTAAGGCCAAGGGGGGCAGATCACTTGAGGTCAGAAGTTCGAGGCCAGCCTGGCCAACATGGTGAAACCTCATCTCCACTAAAAATACAAAACTCAGCCAGGCATGGTGGCGCACAGCTGTAATCCCAGATACTCAACAGGCTGAGGCAGGAGAATCGCTTGAACCCGGGAGGCAGAGGTTGTGGTGAGCCAAGATCGCACCACTGTACTCCATCCTGGGCGACAGAGGGGGATTCGATCTCAAAAAACAAAACAAAACAAAACAAAAACTTAAGTAGTTAGGCTACTAAGAGGGGGGAAAAGAAGAGAGTGCCAAGCAGAGGGAAGAGCATGTGCAAATGCGTGAAGGTGGGTAACAGCAAAAAGAAAACCAGTATAGCTGACTCACTGGCAGAGGGGGACAGCATTTTGTATTAGAATCATTGTGGTGTTCAGTGTTACACCCACTAAATTCTGAGGCCTAGGAAAGCAGAGTTCATGTTCTTCTTGATCTCTCATGGTCTTAGCATGCCACTTTACACATCATAGATGCTTAACAAAAATTCTGGGAACTAGAATGATGAACACAATTGCCTGGAAGATAATAGTTATCACCCTTCTTGGCAACCTTTCTCTAGAATTTCACTGCTTTTTTGCTGTTTCCTATTTTCTTATGTACTAGTCCACCCTTTAAAATGATATAAAATCAGTGATTGTATTTTTTCCAAAAGCATACCTGTTGGACCAGGCCATCCAAATCTGTCCTAAGAACTTTATTAACGTTGTCAAGTTCTGCATCCACAGGTGGAAGCTGAAAATTTATAAAACAAAATATAAGACAAGGTTGTTATCTTCAAAACAATTCCTCATGAAGAAAGAAGTCATTGTATATCCAAGTCCCAAAGCGTCTATACTATAGGGTACAATCGCAGTTTCTTTTGAACAATAGAGTTTTATTTGGGAAAAACACAGCTCAGACCCTCCTTGACAAGCACTAATTTTTTGATGTCTGGAGGTCTCTTGCTGTAATCAGCTAAAAAAAAGAGGCAAAGAAATGTAACACAAATGTAATATATATGACTTCACAATTTCAAATACTAAAGATGGTTCAATAAAATTGTAAACAACATTTTTAAAGTCACTTTTTAAAAGCAATGTAGTCAGTGGTTATATTAGTGAGTAATCTGGAATAGTTTTTCCACTTACAGCATTATACACGGATTTGAAGTGCTCCAGCTCCTACCAATACTGGGACAAACATCATATGCGTCTCACATGATGTCCAAGAACATAATATCACTACCGCGATATTTCCCTGGCAAATATGAGTAACTTTAATCCCAAGAAAACATCAAACAACCCTAAACTGAAGACATTTTACAAAGTAAATGGCCTGTTCAAAAATGTCTGTGTCACAAAAGAAAAGACACACTTAGAAACTGTTCCAGATTAACAGGAATGAAAGAGACATGACAATAAATGACAACGTGTGATCCTGGCCTGGACCCGGGACTGGAAAAAGAGAAGATAGTTATAAAAGGCATTTTTGGAAAGATCAACATTTGAATGGACACTGTGGATTAAATGGTAGTGTCTGGGTCAATATTATCCTAATTTTGATCATTATATAATGATTATGTAAAGTTAGGAAGGACAATAAAATATTTAGGGGTAAAAAGTCATGATGATGTCTACAACTTATCCCCAACTTACCTTTTGAGAAAAGAACAAAATGCATATTATTTTATGCATGTATATATTAAATGATATGAACAGACAGACAAACGGATAAAATATGATAAAGCAAATGGTGCAAAATGGTGACCCTTGAAGAATGTGGCCAAAGGGTGTAAACAAGGATCCATGCATTCATCTTGCAAGTTTTCCACATGTTTGATACATATTAAAAATAAATAGTGCCCCCCCAAAAGGATCTATCTCAAACAACTCAGCTGCAACTAAGCTCTAAAAAACTGTTCAATCAAAAATGATTATAGTGATATCCAGACACAGATGTTGCAGGTGAAATGTCTGAAAAACAATGGAATGAAATGTAAAAGTGAGAAAAATGTATCTATACTAAAATGTTATTTTATACAAAATGTGAGGTGTCCGGGCGTGGTGGCTCATGCCTGTAATCCCAGCACTTCGGGAGGCTGAGGCAGGCAGATCACTTGAGGTCGGGAGTTTGAGACCAGCCTGGCCAACATGGCGTAACCCCGTCTCTACTAAAAATACGAAAATTAGCCAGGCATGGTGGCGGGTGCCTGTAATCTCAGCTACTCAGGAGGCTGAGGCAAGAGAATCACTTGAACACGAGAGGTTGGAGGTTGCAGTGAGCTGAGATCGTGCCACTGCACTCCAGCCTGGGCAACAGAGTGACACTCCATCTCAAAAAAAGTGAGGAGTGTATGTAACTAAATAAGTTAGACATCATTAATAGACATGGTCATTTAACCTATATCTCAGAACTTCACGTAATCCAAGTTGTTCACGTAATCCAAGTTGTTCCAAATTCTTTTTAAAAAATCTTTTCTTTGGGAAAATGGGATTTTCTTCTATTGCAGCATACATGGCTAACAGACTAGGCACATCATTTAAAATTTTTTTAATTCTTAAAGGTCTACATGAATATATTCTGTTTCCTTTTTTCTTTGTAAAGCTGAATTAATTCTGATATGTTTCATTCAATGGCAGAGAACTCTCATGAAGCGGTTCCCTTTTACTCCTTTGCTCCTGCTGTGGTCATTCCAATATGGTGATCAAATGACTCAAGAAGGCTGACAGAGGCCAGGGGCTAACTGTTCTCCAAGTCAGGCCACCATGCACTGGATAGGTCACCCACGCTTAGCCCTGCCCGGCAGTCCCCAGCATGCAGCCCTTGACCATGGCAAGCTCAAGCCTGCTCACCTGCCTCAGTTCGGGGTTGCTATTCAGCTGGCTTAGAGACAATCTGATGCTGTTGCAGGTTTCACTTGATGGACGCACCGAGCACAGAGGGTCATTGAGAGATGCCCGCAGGCTAGTTTTCACGCTGGTCAGACTGCTGCTAAGCTGTGTACTTTGTTGATGCAAGCTCTTCAAGGTGCTGTTCATGTTCTCCAATGCCTCTTTGGTCTCCTTGATTGCTATGGAAACACAGCTCACTTCAGAACACACATGCCAAGTCCCTCCTCATCTCCAAAAGTGTGTCCAAAGGGACTTGGGATGGACTGGTAAATGACTTTAGATGGCAGTGAGAGGGACACACTGCAAGGGGCAGTCTGAGAGGGGAATACAGGAGCATCGCTAGGCTGCTCTAACAGCTGCTCCAACTAGCTCCACTCTTCGGCTTGGGGTCCCTTTCCAACAAGAAGCAGGGGGCAAGCACCAACCCAGGAGCATGATGGGGACACCTTGATGCAGCATTAACTGGCCAGCAGTGGTCAGCAAAGTTGTCACCACCCAGCCTCGAAGAGCTCAGTCCAAACAAGTCAATCCCAGCAGTTTAAATGCACATCAAAATGGATTACGCCCAGATATATTTTAGCTCTATTCTAAGAGTTGGAATCAAAACTAGCACAGTAGTTAAGAGCACAGTTTTAGATACAGGCAGGTCTAGGCATGGATCTCAGCTTTGCTCTTTGCTGTGTGACTAAAAACAGGCTCCTGAACCACTCTGAGCCAATTTCTTCATCTTCAAGTACTGAAACACCACCACATTCATCATGCAACATGGGGGTTAGATCAGTCAGATGAAAATGCCTCAAAGGCAGTGGTCTGTTTAATTTTGGAAGCCCTACCCCCTAGGACACATTCTCATATAGAGAGTACCCAACTAACAATAGTTCAATTTATGATTTCTCAACTTTATGATAGTGGAAAGCTATATGCATTCAGTTAAAATCGTGCTGCGAATTTTGAATTTTGAACTTTCCCAGGCTAGTGATACGTGGTAGGATACTCTCTTGCAGTGGCAGCGAGCCACAGCTCCCAGTCAGCCATGCAATCAAGAGGGCAAACAACGCATATTCTACCGTGTATTAAACGCATTTTCAACTTACAATGTTTTCAGTTCACCATGGGTTTATTGGGATGTGACCCCCATCATGTATGTAGAGGGGCATCTAGTACTAGGAAACCCAGAATAATTGTTTGCTATCCTGATTTATCTGGATGGTGGAGCTACCTATACATGACTAGGGAGGTAGGGAATTACAACTTTTTTCCACAGTGGCTTAAAGCCACAGCAGTAAAAGATGTGAAATTTAAATTAGAGGGCATTGCTCTTCGTCTAAGCAAATAAATCTTCTTGGTCAGGTCTTTTCTCTGTGGCTCACAGAACAGATGGTGGAGGATCAAGCTGCAATCGGGTGTTTCAAGGAAAAGTATGAATGCCCTTAAAAACTGGCTTCCCCACCCTTTCCTGGCAGCCACATAACAGAAAATACTTGAGTGTTAAAACCACACACAAACACATACACACACACACACACACACACACACATACATTTTAAAAATGTTTCCGTGTTGAGTCTAGCCAAAAGTAGCCCGAGGTTGCATCCCAGTTCTGCTTCTACCCTGCTACAGCACATCTGGCACACTCTCACTTCTCAGGACCTCGGTCTCATCTATAAATTAGGGAGTGTGTTGGGTCACCTCCTGGTTACTAGAAGAGTCTGATTCCAGGTTGTGCCCTAATAGCTTGTGGGGCTGAGCTCTTAGGAGATGGTCTCCACCATGCTCACTAGGTCTGGTTAGATACTGCAATCTAGCTTTGAGGATGTACCCAGAGACCTGGGGAGGCTTCCAGAATTGAACTGTATCCTCCTTGGTCTCAAATTTCTATCACTTTACCTGAATAGAAAACCTTAAACTCTGCTTCAAACAGTATTTTCTCTTGAATTTCAGTCTAATCATAGCTTAACAATATTTAAGATTGTAATAATACTTAGGACTATCAAAGAGCACCCTGGGTATCAGCTTTTCACCTCTCCCACCTATCATCCAGTATTGTCGGTGAAGCATGAAGTCTGGTATCTGGCTCATAGCAGAAGCTCAATAAATATTAACCACAGCAACACAAAAAAGAACTCAGCTGCAACCGGAAATACACAGAAGTACACCAGAAATACACAGAAATACACCAGAAATACACAGAAGAACACAAAAGAGCAGGCTAAAACACACTTCATGTTTTAATGTTCTGTGGTTTACTCCTCACAGCCCTTTTCACTTCAACTTCAAGATAAGTTATCTTAAGGCAAGAACCAGCACCACCACCACCACCACCACCACCACCACCAACAACGGAGAACGACAGGTGATAAAATAAATGCATGGCCCAGGAAATGTGTATTAAGCACTGTTCATAGCCATTCTAGCCTGTGGATAATATTCTGTCATGTCACAGGGAGGACTCAGAAGTAATAAATACACGTTTTCCAAAAGCTTCAAAGTATTTTATGTCTATGAACTATTAACTGGGTTGTAACTCTGGGAGTCAGTCCAGGCCCACCAGGATCATATATGTTATGTATCTGAAATAAGTGGAAAAGATATCTAAAGTTCTCAATTTTAGTTAATTACCATTTTACCAGCCCATAGTATATCTCCTTTATAGGTCCTGATCTGCAGTCCAAATATGATTTGGACACCAAAACAATTGCATGTTTCTGCTCTCTCCAAAACCCACTAAACACATAGGGCTGCAAATCATTTTTAGCAAAAAAAAAAAAAAAAAAAAAAAAAAATTGCTGGAGTAGTTTATTAAGCATGTTTTAAGAAGTTCTGGCAACACCAGAGGCTAAATTTTAACTTATTCCGGCTGAATTAAAAAAACAAAAAAAAGAACTTTAATAATAACACAGGAGGCACTGAAGAGAAAAAGAGAATCTTTGAATTATCTTTTACCTAAAAAGTACTACAATTCAGTTACTAAAAATTGCAAGAACATTGGGCAAAAAGTAAAGGTATGCATCAACCACAGTCCATCATTCATATACTTTGCCCAGCCTTCACTGTTACTTAATTTGGGGCTGGAAGAGACCTTGGATCTCTTCAATATTGCAAACATAATATATGTGATCTCTTCAACATTGCAGTCACATAATATATGTGATCTTGGTGGGCCTGGAATGACTCCCAGAGTTACAACCCAGTTAATATGTTGTAGACATAAAATACTTTGAAGCTTTTGGAAAACAAAAAGATCTTGTTCAATACTGCAAACGCACTGACGCACGAGGGATCCGGGCTGCAGGGTTGCCTGGCATCATCTGGGGCCATGTGTGCACTGGAATCCCAGATTTCCAATTCTCCCTCCAGAGGTGCATGTGTTGCCTCCTTGTGGATGTCACCACAGCACCTTCCATCTTAATACTCTTCAAGGTACTAAGTCCCATCTAGGGTGGTCCAGGTAACACGGGCTCTTGCTAGAACGGGGTCTGAATCCCAACTCCACCACTTCCCAGCTACCCAATTGCTATGGACTGAAGTATGTCTCCCCCAGATTTGTATTTTGAAGCCCTAACCACTGATGTGAAGTTTAGGGAGGTAACTAAGGTTAAATAAGGTCATAAGGGTGGGTCCCTAATCCAACAGAACTGATGTTCTTACAAGAAGAGAAAGGTGCATCAGAGATGAGTGTCCTAGACAGGAAATGAGACTGGAATGATGGACAGGGGCCAGGTGTGCAAGGAAGAAAGGAGTAGGGGAGGGAAGAAGGAGAAAGGAAGGAAGGAGAGAAGAAGGGAAGGAGTGAAAGAAAGAGAGGGAGGGAGGGAGGGTGGAAGGAAAGAAAGAAGGAATGGAGAAGCCATGTGGAAAAAGCCAGGACACGAAGGCAGGAGGCAATGGTCTCTGAGGTCATATCCCTTCTCTGGGCCTCCATTTCCTTGCCTGGAAAGAAAATGGTTGGTAATGAAGAGAATAGATGTCTAGAGAAATCTAAGCCGTCAACAACAGAGGATGTCGTTCACGATGTTATTGTCGATGTTGAGAATGTTGTTGTTGGCCGGACCCTTTGCAGGCTCAAGGAGAAAGGGAAGGAAAGGCCTTTCAATTAGTTAGGACTCATCTTAACAACTCCTGTTCTGCACGTCCTCCTGTTTCTGCACATTTGTCTCAGTTGTTGAACTATAAGGCATGCCAAAAGGAATGGGAATAATTTTCCAATTTCCATGCAATTTTCTTCTTTATGGACTATGTTCTCAGGGATGCCAGCTCATGAAAGTAAAATTTGTATTGGCAAAATGAGTGTTTTACATAGATGTAATTGTCCTCTCTATCAAGTACCTACCAAGGACATGTTTCTCAACATTGGGAAGGGCCTAGGAGGTCCTTTTTCATTACAGTGGAGCATGCAGTTTATTAAAATCAGTATATCTGTCACTTATACCATTGACCATGGAGGCTTAAGATATATATGTATATTTCTTGCTTCTAAGTTTCTCTTTCAGGAAGGAAAAAGGAATCAATTTCCCTCTGATTGACCTAAATGTCTATAGGTTCCTCGTCTTCTGTATCACGGTCAACAAATTTTTCTGTAAAAGGCCAGATAGATGGTAAATATTTTAGGCTTTGTGGGTTACACTATGTCTCTTCCAACGACTCAACTCTGCCATCATAGCACGAAAACAGCCACAGATGATATCTAAACAAATGCGTATGGCTGTGTTCCAATAAAACTGTGTTTAAAAAACAGGTGGTGGACCCCTAACAAATTCTGCCCCTATCATCTGAAATGGCAACAGCTTTGGCACAAGCTTTAATAAAGAGCACAACCAAGCTATTGCAACACAGTGTCTCGACCTGAACTGTCTGTGTGGCCACGGATGGTGGCTCTCCCCAAGCCAGCTCTCAGGGAACAAGAAAAGAGTGAGTGAGCCTGCCAAGTCCAGGGACTCCTAGATGGAACTTTCTTTGGTCATTTTTGCCCACTACTTACCTGTCGCCATGGACTTAATCTCATCAAGAACAGGGATGACGTTGGGTCTCAGTCGGTCAAGAATTCCACCTCCTAGCACTGAATTGATACCTACGTGCAAATAAGCACAAAGATGGTGAGGGTGGCCTCTGTTCATCTCTCCACGCCTCCCTCATTCTCTCCACACTGCCTCAGCCCCTCCTGCTGCAAAACCCATTTGCATCCTGGACCCCGTCTAGGGGTCGACTCGTGTATGGAGATTTCTCTTCAGGGTCTCCACACCAACTGTTCCCCAGTGAAAAATTAATCACTACAGACTCACAGACCTGGTATTTACTTATACCAGGAGCATGGTGTTATCATCTTGACCTGTGTGTGACTCCCTGTGTGTCTAATCTCTTCGGCTAGACCGGAGTTCGCACCCGGACTGCACTCTGGTGGGGGCTGTTGTGAGCATTATGGGATGCTTAGAGGCATCCCTGGCTTTGACACGCTAGATGTTGGTAGTGCTGTCCCCACCCCACCTTCACCTCATTGTGACAACCCAAAATGTCTCCAGGTGTCACCAAATGTGCCAAACATCACCCCCCGGTTGAGAAACACTAAGCTAAACTGTGGTGTGCAGGGTTGAGCCCTCTCCATCCAGCCATTTCTGAAGCCACCGGTTTCTCTGAGGAGCCAGCTGTGTCTGTGCAGGGCACCTGGCAGGAAAACAATCTTTCCCTCACGAAGGAAATGGAGAATGAGCGCTTGTGACTGCAAGAATGCTAAAGCTTTCCAGTAAGTGTAAAATGAAAAAACAAAAGGTCCTGCTGCTTGTGAAATAGATGCCTTCGATGAGGGCTAGATTCTAATCACTGAGTAACAAATGACACATTGGCAATAAGGCTAGGGAATCATCTTTCTGTCTTCCCCCAACTTTCACGTATGTCACTTCTTAGTCCTTGTTTTATGGGAGATGAGTCAAAACAAAGAAAAAAAATGTGAAGCAACTTTAAATTTTACTCACTGTTCAGATCTGTGAACGCCTTGTCCTTGGTAGTGTTATACTGGGCCAATATATATTTGATTTGCTGAAAAAAGAACATTCTGTGAAACCTCCCCTTCTAAGGTCCAAAGGCAATAAAAGGGCAAAAAGAGATTTAATATACAAAAGTTTTCCTGAATCAGGACATTTTCAGGTAACCAGCAAGTTCCTAGAAACCTTTCTACTTTCTGACAAGTTGGAACCCATGAGCATCACACATTTAGGCTGCTTCCTGCCCAGACACTTTTTAAAACGATGTTCTGAATAGGTAATTCATCAACATACTTCTGGAATACAGAAGAAAGGGGACCTCCTCTCCCATCCCCACCCTTCAACCATCCCATTGCCCTTCTCTAAAGACAATTTGTGTGTCCCTGAGTATTTGTACATGTGTGTATGTGTGTATGTGAGTGTGTGTGTGTGTGTGTGACAGAGACTGTGCGTGTGTGTCTTTCCCAAGGAATCTGACATACCTATGCAGACATTAGCAAATGGATGTTTATAAAGCTGGATGGTTTCATTACAAGAGTAACTTTGTGCAAGTGATGGAAAGTTAACTATATCGCCAAAAAGAAACGATAATAAGGCCCAAAAACTTTTCTTTTTAAAAAAAATCATAAGAGCCTTAAAAGTGTTAAGTCCTTTTATAATACGTACTGTAATGCTAAGTTACATCTTCATAAAATAAAAACACCAATTTTGAAATTCGGCTTTTGTACTCTTGAAAATCACTTTCTGGGGCTTTATTTATTCATCCAGGACATCAACAGATAACACCAGTCTACGCTGATTCACTGTGTTTCTAGAACGTTTGAATGAGATTCCAAATATACACAGGAACTCCAAAAAACCAAAAATATAAAGCATCGCAGTACATAGAGATGATGGTTTTTACCTCTGGAGTTTCATTCAAGAGAGTTCGCAAGTCCTTGAAATTGCTGTCTGCCAGTTTCTGACTCCTTTTGATCCGGGTTCTTACCTGGTGATTTGCCACAAAACCATAGAAGATGCCAATGCTGCAGGAAAAGGCAGAGAGAAGAAAGAGCATTTACTGCGTGGACCACGGTTCTTTGTCCAGGTCCAGGCAGCAGAGCAGGAGTCAGGGAGGAGCCCGCAGAAGGACTGGCCTTTCCTCTCCCGCTGCCCTCTCCTCCCGCATCCTTCCCACTGCCATCCCACAGTCAAACCACCACCCACATAGGGGCTACAAAACAGGACTCAGTCCTCCCAGAGGAGGCAAATTTCCATTCTGTTCAAAATGACTCTTGTCAATGGAACAATGTTCACAACAAATTGTGGAGGAAATAGATGCAAAAATGTTATAAGGCAGCATGCATGATCCAGTCCCATTCCTGTCCTCATGTGAATGTGTGTACACATCCTCCTGTGTGAACATATGCATGTGTGTGAACACACACACACACACACACACACTTCTGCTCCCTGACCCCCCAAAGAAGGCTATAGAAAAAAACATCAAAATGATAAGAGTACTTGAGGCTTCTAAGGCTTTTGGTTTCTCTAATTGTCTGCTAGTGCCTGTATTGTCCAGGTTGGAAAGAAACATGAGTTACTTTAGCATTAAAATGCTATGTGAGAAGCCACATACAACAGAGCACCTATGTGTTATTTCATCTACAGAAAGTGCAAAAACAAGTGAAACGGTGGTGCTCGAAGTCAGTGGTTATGCCCAGAGCAGGAGTGGAATGGCAGAGTACTCTATTCATGGGTGGATTCACTTCATGGACACTTATGCATATGTACTTGGGAAAAGGACACTTTCCTCCATGTGAAATATGCTTCAAAAAAGGCTTCAAAAAACGTCATATGAAAGGCATCTTACAGGAAAGCCTTCTCTATGTGAAAAAAACCAAAACGTCTTTTTCCAAGCCATCTAAAATGTCTAATGTGATAATTTTAAGGGTTCTTACTGTTGACTAGTTACTAATAATCCTTTGACTTAAAATAATTTGACCAATTGGCCTGTTTTTGTGGCAAAGCCTTTGAATATTGAAACATTAAATTAGAAGGTGCTAATTGCCAAGGTTCTGTTGATTTGGCCACTAGGTGGCAGTAAGGAATTACATAAACATAGCCGAACTTTTTTTTTTTTTTTTTTTTTTTTACCTGCAGAAGCAAGTAACAAACTTGTTAGCTTGTAATCAACCAGTGGAAGATGTAGATATGGTTTTGGAACTAAGTTTTGCAAATAATAGGCAAACTTCAAAAACATATCAGATGCCGAAAATCAATACACTGCCTCTCCAGCAAAAGCAATGTCTTGAGGCTTTATCTGTGCATATAATTACAGGTAGGATGACTAAACATCCCATTTTTTGCACCTAAAATCCCATGTCCCCAGGAAACTTCTCCATCCTGGGTAAATGGGGACAGTTATCCACCCCACTTATAGTATAAATACATTCCAAGGAGCACTGGTTCATTACTGGTTTCAAAACATACTTTTCCATTGCAGTATAACTTTTCCATTGCAGTATAGGTCCATTAGGTTTCCCAAAATGCTCCAAAAAAAGTCTATATAATACAACGTTGAGGAATATTTCTTATGGTTAACAAGTTGCAGTGTACTGAGTACTAGACTGGGGGCACAGGATTTGAGTTCTGGGTCCTGTCCTGCCACCACCGTACTGTATAAGCCAGAGAAAATCACTTTCTTTCTGTGGACTCCAGTTGGTACCTCCAAACTGAAAGTTTAGATCTTTAGGTGTAATTAGATAAATTAGATCCAATCTAATTTGGATTAGATAAGTGCTTCTCAAGCTGTAAAGGAGAGTAGTACTGGATGTACACATTCTCTAAGGTTTTTAAGTTTGGGTTAATTCTGATGGTAACCTTTTAAAATAAATATTAACAATATTCTGTCCCATTTGGAATGACCGCCTTATAATTTGTCCTAAATTTGCATTGGTATTTTAGGAGTCAATGCACTATAGCAATAAGAGTTATGAAATCAGGCACTCATGCCAAAGAGGTCAAATGACTCAAAATAATGATTTTGGAGTTTTGTGAAGAAGAAACACACACACACACACAAAAGTTGAGTCAGCAATGCACCTGGAGCTTGCTACCATGCCAAATCCAAAACATTCTAGACCATGACGAGTCAGGATCACCACCTGAACATACTTGATATTCACAATGGGGATTCTTGCTCTCTCTTGCCAGCATGTCCAGATTATTTTATTCACTCGTCAGATTGCAGATATAAGAAGTCAAAGTGAACTTGGGAGAAAAGCACCAGTCCAAGTCCACCTTCACCTGACCCTCACTGACCCCTCCACCCATCCCCAGGAGGGAGAAGAACCTCCTTGCCTTGAACTCCCAGAGGCTCTCCCTTCAATTCTGATGGGGTATGTCTCACTTCACACTCTAATTTGTCTTTATTCTTATCTATGTTTAATTTTCCTAAAAAGAGGTGGAAACTACTTCTTTGTTAACTTTGTATAATGCAGTCTTGTCTACACTGGGTGCTCCATGAAGGTTAGTTTAGGGGTCCAGCTTTGTTTTCATTTGGTCTATTTAGAAGACTGGCCGTACGTCTAAGTGTGAGTCAGAAACTGTCTTTGTGCCTTTATTGAATAAATGTCCTTACTCACAAGATCATCAGTCAGTGAAATGAACTGCAATACAACATTTCACTACAACACTCGATTTCAATGCTACATATTTTAGATCTACATTTCTACTAATCGATAATAGATCTAATTAAAATTAAAGCATTGATAATTTTTTTTAAAAACTGTACTAAGCTGGGTGTGGTGGCACACGCCTGTAATCCTAGCTACTTGGGACACCAAGATGGGATAATCACTTGAGCCCAGGAGTTCCAAGTCCAGCATGGGCAATATAGCAAGACCCCATTATTAAAGAGAAAAAGAAAAAAAAACTGTACTAAGCATAATTATAGAGTAGAAGTTAGTGGTTTTCAAAGCTGATTTTCAAACTAAAGCACAAAGTAAATTTTGTATTTAAATTCTAATGCCTGTGTAAGCAGGCAGAAAGCATTAAGGAAAAATTGGGTAGCATGGGGTCACGGGAGCTGGGAGATCAAAAATGGGCTGGAGGAGCAGCTAATCTGTAGGTCTCAAAAGCACCATCATGATGGCAGATAAATATTACCGTATCTTCCCATTATCCACAAAAATCTGGGAATCTGGATTCTTATGTGAAATCTCCCAATTTTTAAATATTAGCAACTAACAAAAAAAATGTAAATACTATGCAGACCAACTGATGGTCTCCATTTGCAATCTCAAATTTAAACCTTCTATTCAAACACAAATAGAGAACAAAGAAATTATGCTTTGAGGTATTGATTTAGACACTCCCTGTTGTTCAATGTATTTTTTGAGCAAAAAAAAAGTATGTGAATAAATATTTTTATTTGAACAACCTCCAGTCAATTATTAGAACATAAGGATACTAAGAGACATTTACCTAACACAAAAAGGAAATCATATTTCAGTGAATATCGGTTCTCTGGCATTTGACATAAATGCCTTTAAACAATCTAAAACATATGCTTTTAAGCAGTACAACAAAATCTCTTGGAATTTTTGGCAGAAGATAAGAATTTTTATTTTTACGGCCTTACATCTTCTATATTTTATTATGGAAAAACCAATTTTCTCACATACACACTTACAAGTAAATAAGCTTTTTACAGAGTAAGGCTAAACCTTACTTTTAAACCTTTACTTTAAAACTTGTAACTGTATTGTTCTTACCAATTTCTACTGATTTAATAAAATTAGCCAAAGAAAGCCAAACAAATGCTTTCAGTCTATAACTGAGCTCTTATTAAAAAACAAAAAAATTACATTTAAACTGTAAGTAACCAGACCTCATTCACATGAAGAAAGTTTCATGATTTTCAGGACTGCTATATCTAGCTCAATCTTTTTTCCACAACCTTGTAGCCTCCCATTCAGGAATTGGCAATCACGTCCTAGTACAAAATGAACTTTGAAAATAGCCAGCTTCCTGAAAATGACTGGGATTCAATTCACCATGGGAATTATTAGCAAAGCTGGCTTATCATACTGAGAAACTTAGAAACATACAGAGGAAGTCAAGGCATGGTTGTTTTTTTTCTTCCATAACCTTTATGAGAAATGCAGCGGTGACAAGCAAAAAGAAAGAAAGGGGAAGAAACTTGGCTTTTTCTGGAGTAAGACACATCTGCTTAACAGTCTACAGTGAGAGGTGGAAATTCGATCTTGTGCTGATGGTCAAACAGACTGCATAAACATATGTCAGTGTCTACGGAATTCTCACATTCCACAGCTGCCTCTGGGAACCCTCAGAGAAAGAACATGCCCACGTAGATTGCACATCTGCTAGAGCATCTTTCTCCTTAACACCTATGTCTTCCCTTCACCCCCTAAAGAAAAGATTCACATTTTTTAAAATAAAAAAGGATGCTCAAAACTAACTTGAAAACCAACTGCATTTAATTGTAACATTTTGAGACACAAAATGAAATTGAGTCCAATAAAAGGCAGGTGGACTGCTCTGGGTTTCTGAAAGAATTTTTTAAAAATCGTACGCAAAGATTATTTCTCAATAGTGTCCCATTTCCGCTGAAGTCAATGTCAGCTAGAGGCCCTGCATTAAACAAGAGAGAGTCCACACTCCTATCTTTCCCTCCACTTCCTTTCTTTCCCTTTCTGCCTTCCAATTTTGTTGACATTCTTTTCCTTCTTATTTTTATCTAATCTTCTGATTTTGTTGACATTCTTTCTTCTCCTGTCTAGCTACTCATAATAGAGAAATCTTAACTTTCCCCAGGTCTTTAATCCTCCTGGCTAGCTTGGATTACTTGCAAACAATATGTAGGTATTATGCAACTCATGATGTTTAAGGTATTTGCAAAGCAGTGGGGGTTTCAAAAGGAAGCCATCAAAATAGTTACCGTAAATCAAAAAGTTCAAGGCAAAGAAGCTTAAATTCTCCTCAGAATTTAAAGTGAGAAAAAAAAATTCACATACTACTCTTATTTAAGCCTATTTATAATTTATATATACATTCAATGTGCTATACGAAATCAAATTAGTTTTAGTTTTGTCACAATCTCAAACAGTCGATCAATTTTGGTTTAATTATATTGAAATCTAAAATTACAATTTTCACATTAATGTTTTACTTGGGTGGGGAAAAAATTGTTTTAACTGAATGTGTAGGAGGGTATAGAATCACAGCATGCATTTTTAAAAAGAATTTTCCAAATTAAAATATACTTAAAAAAACATATATTGATTTGATAGGTCTGAGTTCTCAAGAATTAACAAAATGGTAGCTTTCATTTTATATATAAATGGAAGCCAAGTTTGTTTTTCACTTTGTAGCTTTGTTGTTGATATATTTTGGCATTTTCAACATAATGTAAATAACTCAATCAGCTGAGAGTGAACTATAACATGCATAACACATAATTATATGTAATGCAAATAAAAGTTCAGTTTTGAAAAGAAACCCATTGTAGTGGCTAGGCACGGTGGCTCACGCCTGTAATCCTAGCACTTTGGGAGGTCAAGGAGGGCAGATCATTTGAGGCCAGGAGTTTGAGACCAGCCTGGCCAACATGGTGAAACCCCGTCTCTACTAAAAATACAAAAATTTGCTGGGCCTGGTGGCGCATGCTTGTAATCCCAGCTACTAGGAAGGCTGAGGCACAAGAATCACTTGAACCTGGGAGGCAGAGGTTGGAGTGAGCCGTGATAGCGCCACTGCACACTCTAGCCTGGGTGACACAGTGAGACTCTGTCTCAAAAAAAGAAAGAAACCCAACATATTGGAAACCCATTATTTCACGTGTAAACACTTATTCAGGTAAATAAATAACTACATTCAATAAAGAATTTTCCTGAAATTATACTACATGTATTGACATCAAGTGAAAATTATTAACTTGTTAAGTAAGTAATCACTCTAACAAGAAGCCCTAAGGGCAATATTTTCAGATGACGCTTTCACATCCGAGTCTCATCTTTGAGGTCCAGGGTGTATGGAGCGGGTAAACATGGCTGTGCAAGTGTCCAGACAAATGTAGCGTGTAAGTTTCAGGCTTACAGGAAACACACCAAGGATCCCTGGTGGGTTTGACAGGTTTCAGGGCTGTAACTGAGATTCTTCTGGTAGCTGAAAAGGAGGTAACTACCCCTATAACTAGGAGTCTGTGCATTCCTTAGAGTATATCAAATACAAAGCAGAGAGAGACAGGGACATCTGGAGTGACCACTACTGACCTGATTCCAAACTGCCTCTCAAAATCAAATGTGAAAAAAACAGTAAAGATCAAATGATTTTTGGAGACACAGAGAAAGAGACAGACAGTGACAGAAAAATACAAAGAGGCAAGGAGAGACAGAAAAGAGAAAAGAGAAAAAAAGAAAGAGAGAGGGAGAGAGAGATTGACAGGCAGAGATGCCCACACCCCAATGTCATGGAGAAAAAACAAGTAACTCTCTGGCTAACCAACAATGCATGAAGTCAGCTAACACATTCACTTGGATCTTGTTGACACACATATGTAGTTAAGGTCGATTATTCCACTATTATGAGCAAAAGTATGTCTTTGCTTAAATAGTCACTGCCCTGGAGTAAGTGGTAATGCATTGGCCTTTGTCGGTTGTGAAGATTTTTTTTGTCATTGTTCAAGTTTTAGTTAAGTTAATTCAATAGGTAATACCCAAGCCTGGTACATAATCAAAAGAGACAAAAAGCCCAGCTACAGCAAGAAATGAGTTTCCTTCCTTCCCCTCCACAACCCTCAATTTCCTTTCCAGAGGCAACCACTGTTGCCAGTTTCTTGTCAACCCTTTCACATCCCATCTGCTCTATAAAAATATGACCAAGTGCTTGTGTCTCCTTCCTGATTTTTTTTTTTTTTAACATAGTTACCATGTTCTACACATGGTCTGCAACCTGCTTTTTTCACTTCATCTGTCATGGTGACTGTTTGGTATCAACAAATCCAGAGCTGCCCAGTCCTCTCCAATGGGTACACTGCATTCCAATGAGTGGTCACCCTAAGCCATACACATCTTATCAGACACCTGCTGGTGGCCACACTTAAAGGCTTTCCTTCTTGGGTTTACAGCTAGAACTCCAATTCACAGGACTTACTGTTTTCTGCTAAAATTCCTGAATATCACTTCCTTAGTAAAACTTGAAAAAAATCTTACGGCTACTGAGCACATGTGGTGTTTGGAGAAACAACAAAGAGAATGCTGTTGGCCAACCCTTGCTGTGCCTTCATATCATAGGCACATTTATTTCTGTTGCTGCGTGAAACAGTGGCGGAATGAATGAGGAAATGTGGAACAATAACCAAGCATCATAACAAGGGAACACTGTTGTGGCGCATGTTCTTCAGATGAGCAATCTAATTTGGACTTGAAAAAACGTCATCTTAAAAGCAATGTATTTCTGATCTGCCAGTCAACTGGAAAACTTTTGAAAGCAGCAGACGCTGCAGCAGAAACACCCTAAATCATGAAGTGTGTTCCAGACTTCAAGAGAGGGTAGCGGATTAACAGCACATAAAAGAAAAATGGGCTTATTATTAGAAAGTCAACTGCATTCTACAATATTTTCAAATTTCCAAATTCAGGGACTGCATCTGTCCATCAAGATTCCTTTGGACTCAACTAGCAAATTAACTTGCAGATCCATCTCTCTTTTCTGCATTCTGCCTGTCTGCAAATAGCTAATTAAGAGGAGTCTGCTGTGCTGGGAGGTAAATCCTTTCTGCAGTCCAAGATTTCTCAGGATACCTTCAAGAGGAAAAAAATACCAAAGGGCTGGCTCATCAGCTCAGCTGAGGCAGCTTCATTACAACGCTAATGTCTGGTGATAATGAGATCCTTTCAAATCACTCTAGACAAGCACTTGTGTTCTCCCTTTTCTGTTTTGTGTTTTTTTTTTTTCACTGTTGCTATTTTGTTTAGTTTTAAACTCATGGTTTAACCATTAAAATATGAGACACTCTTCATCAGCCTAAAACACAATCAGTTGTTGTCCAAGATTGTACTTGCCTTATTATTATACAAATCACCAAAAGGGAGATTGCAAAGCATTTCCTCAGGAAGGGCCCATTTTCCTTCTGTCGCTGGTGCATTTCTCCACCACATTTGTTACAGCAACGACACATACAAAAGAAATACCCCACCAGAGGCATCA